>NW_017731436.1:3329279-3331640 GCF_001890085.2 Hipposideros armiger
ATATTATTCACTATATTCTTTATGCTGTACATTACATCCCCATGACTTATTTGTTTTATATCTGGGAATTTGAACCTCTTATTCTCTTTCACCTTTTTCCCCTCATTGTTCACTTCTATAGAATATAATTTGGTGTAAAATGTCACGATTCACCCAAAAGACCTTAGCTGCACTTCTACTAAGTTATGTTTTAAGGTGGAAATCCTTAATTCTTTTGAAAACCTGAGCAAATGGCTATGAGTATGTAAACTGCACTTTTTAGGGTATTTGTTTATGATTATTCTGTTTGGATAGCTCAGAGTACAGCAGAATATTGGGGAGGTTTGCAATAGTTTTGGTCATCAGTGTAGTCTCATTACTTTGTGGAGCATGTTTGTAGATTCTGCTACTTTAGAAATTAACAGAAACATTTTATTAATTCACTTAAAGTGCAGGTCAGGTATAACAACCTTGTTCTTTCTACCTGTTAAAAGCCTGAAGCCACATGTGCTAACGGCCTTATCTTTTCATTCCTTGTTGGACCATAAATGCCAACCTCGCTTACCGTCCTGACCAAACAGGCAAAGGATTATTCCCAGTTATGAGTGTGAATGTTAATCATGTAATATGATGAATGTCCATTTTTTAATATTAAAACTAAACAAGTGCCTATTGAATACCAAACATTTTCCAGGTATTTCATTGCAAGAGAATGGGCAAGATCATCCCTAAAGTTCTCTTGTAATCATTTAATAACGCCTTTTCTTGGTTAGATTTGGTTGCAGCCTTTCTCTCAAAGAGAAGGATCTGAACTAGAATTCTCAGTCAAACATGGCCAAGGTGTTCCAGCTAGAGCTGGATTTCACCCGAGAACACAAGCTACTAACATTTCCTGCACTGGAATTTTCAACTTGATTAGTCAACTGGAACTGCTTTTGCGTAGGTAATGGGGACTTAAGAGGGAATTGTCGAGCAAAGTTTGAGCTGGGCACCGGAGTGCTATTTAGTGTTATTTCGTGAACACTCACAACTATTCCAAAGCTGTGTGCAGATCAGTAGCCTCGGCAGGAACACCAGCTATTCCGAGCCCAGACGCCCGCATGAGGGGACACCAGAGTTTTCATCAAAACAGAGTAAGTGGACAGAGCAATACGGCTCAGCGAATCCCTCCAAAGAGACTTTGCTTTCAAGTTTTGGTGTTCCCGGCAGTAGCAGGGTCCTAGACATGGGTTATGGTCATTTCCACTTTGCATTAAATATTTATTCCTGTGAGCTTTGTGTTGGGAGCAAATTTGCAAGACATTCTCCCTGGACTGAGTTCAGGCATTGAACACCACTGTATACTCCCCACAGGCCTATGTTTCTTTTCTTACCACATGGACGTGGACTTTTTGTGAATGGATGGAGACCCCTGGCCAGTGAGGAATCCTCCACAGTGCTTGGAACTTTCTGGGCAGTGAGAGCCACTGAGATGAGCCTTCAAGTGAGGGTAGAAACAGGGTTCAAGGAGGTTCCTTGTTTCTAATTGTAATTTCTCAAATTGGCTGCACACGTTTGCACATTCCCAGTGGCTTCGCGTCACATGTAGTTACTACTGTTATATTGACAGTTACCATACACTGCCCACTTACTGTCTGCCAGAGAAGATGTTAAAGGCTGTCTACCATCTAATTTCTTAA
This sequence comes from Hipposideros armiger, assembly GCF_001890085.2. Classification (NCBI taxonomy): domain Eukaryota; kingdom Metazoa; phylum Chordata; class Mammalia; order Chiroptera; family Hipposideridae; genus Hipposideros; species Hipposideros armiger. The sequence goes on from NW_017731436.1 coordinate 3,330,938, forward strand.
TCAAATGACTCTAAGAAGTGCTGTGATTAGTTAGCTCCCCTTTTACTAATGAACAAATAGGCTCAGAGACTAGAAGAACCTGACTCAAGGCCACAGAAAGTGGTACAGTCAGGGTCCCAACCCCCCAAATGTGATTCTGGAGTCAGAATTTAAACCTGGGTCTGTTTGACCTGAGAGTCCAGTAACACATGGATGTCTTGAGGGCGTAAGGAAAAGGGTGCCACACAATTTCCCCTTTTTAGATAAGGTTGCTTTGTGCTTGTCCACCTTTCCTCCCGTTCCTGGATCTGAGAGTGTATGTAACCTAACCCCACTTAGGCCAGAGGAAGCTTTTTTGGGTGAATAGTATGTTAGGAGTGCTTAGGAGATTTGCCTGAGCACTGAGGAAAATCTCGTTCCTAAAGATATTTTCAGGTCAAAGCTGAGGAGGGTTGGGGCAGAGAGATGGGACATTCGCTTCTAAGAATTCAGATTGAAAAGGAGAAGAAAAGAGAGATCAAAAGATAGGAAGGCTTGATTTTGAGAGGATGTACTTAAATAGTCTCCATTCATGTCTTCTATTTATTATAAGACCAGAAAAAGTTCTTGAGGAAAGAAAAGATTAATAAATATCAAATTAGATAAAGGGAGAGAAGAAAGAACCTCTTTAGGCAAATACTTTGAATTCAACCTCTTCTTAATTGACCCATATTCAGTTTTCTTT
>NW_017731436.1:3333361-3349648 GCF_001890085.2 Hipposideros armiger
TGCTCCGTGTCACACATCGCTTCTGTCAAATTTCTGTCAAATAAAAACATTACGGTGTGTCTTCACCCACCTTATTCACCAGATCTGGCACCATGTGACTTTTGGGTCTTCCCCAAAGTCAAAATGACCATGAAACGTAAATATATTGAATCGATTCAGGACATTGAGGGAGCCACTACAGTGCAACTAAAGACACTCATGAAAGAGGACTTCCAGAACTGCTTTAGGAAGTGGCAAGAACAAGGGGGAGTATTTTGAGGGAGATTAATAGCAATGTGTCTTTTACTTTTAAACATGTACCATATTTTTTTTATCACACCTCGTATGTACCACCTCCTCTTTATCCATTTACCCATCAACAGACATGCAGGCTGCCTCTGCATCTTGGCCATTGTAAACAATGCTTCAATGAATATGTGGATGCACACATCCCCTCGAAGTAGAATTTTGTGTTTCTTTGGATAAATACCCAGAAATGGGATTACTGGGTCTTTCTTTGTCTCTTGTTATAGCCTTTGTTTTAAAGGCTATATTTTGTCTGGTATAAGTATTGTTGCCCCAGTTTTTTTTGTTTTTTTCATTTTCATGAAACAACTTTTTCCATCCCTTTACTTTCTGTCTCTCTGTGTGTTTTGATCTGAAGCGAATCTCTTGTTGGCCGCATATGTAAGGGTCTTGTTTTCTTATCCATTCAGCCACCCTATGTTCTGATTGGAACATTTAATCTATTTACATTGAAAGTAAGTGTTGATTGATATGTTGCTATTGCCATTTTATTTTTCATAATTTTGGTATTTTTTTCTTTTTAATCTCTATCTTAAAGAAGTCCCTCTAACATTCCTTGTAATACTGGCTTGATGGTAATAAACTCTTTTAGTTTTTTCTTCTCTGGGAAACTCTTTATCTGTCCTTCGGGTTTAAATGACAGCCTTGCTGTGTAGAGTAGTCTTGGTTGTAGGTCCCTGCTTTTCATCACATTGAATATTTTGTGCCAATTCCTTCTGGCCTGCAAAGTTTCTATTGAAAAATCAGCTGACAATCTAATGGGCGCTTTCTCATATGAGTAAGTTACCAGTTGCCTTTCTCTTGCTGCTTTGAGGATTCCCTCCTTGTTTTTAACCTTTGTCATTTTCATTATGTGTCTTGGTGTGGGCCTGTTTTGGTTCGCCTTGTTTGAGACTCTCTGTGTTCCCTGGGCTTGTATGTTTATTTCTCACCAAGTTATGGATGTTTACAATTGTTACTTCTTCAAATAGGTTTTCAATCCCTTGCTCTTCCTCTGCTCCTTCTGGTACCCTTATCATGTGAATATTGGTGTACTTGATGTTGTCCCAGAGGCCCTTCAAACTAGTCTCATTTTTAAAAAAAGTTCTTTTTTCTTTTTGCTCTTCCAATTGGGTATTTTATGCTACCTTGACTTCCAAAGCACTGATTTGATCCTCTTCTTCATCTAGTCTGCTGGTGATCACTTCTAGTGCATTCTTCATTTCAGCTATGGTGTTCTTCACTTCTGACTGCTTCTTTTTTATGACTTCTATGCCCTTTTTTATGCTTGCTCTCTTTTTGTTGAAGTTCTCACTCAGTTCCGTGAGCATACTTATAACCATTGTTTTGAACTCTATCTGGTAGGTTACTTGACTCCATTTTGTTTAGTTCTTTTTCTAGAGTTTTTCTCTGTTCTTTTATTTGGGATATATTTGTTTGTTTCCTCATTTTGGCTGACTGTCTGTGTCTGTTTCTATGTATTAGGTAGATCTGCTATGTCTCCCAGTCTTGGCCGGGTGGCCTTATGTAGTAGGTGCCCTGTGGGGCCCAGTGGCACAGTCTCTCTGGTCACCTGCTCTGGGTTCTTCAGGAGTGTCCCTGGTGTGGGCTGTGTGTATCCTCTTGTTATAGTTGAGCCTTGATTGCTATTGGCACATCAGTGGGTGGGATTGACATTCAGGCTGACTGACGGTGAAGTTGGTAATGTCTACAGAATTTGGGCTGCTGTGCCGGGGGCTTACCTCACTGAATGGGATTCACCCCAGTGGGCTCTGGTGCCTGCTGAGACTGCCCTTTGTGTGTGTCACTTGTGTGGCTAATTGGATGGTTCTGCTGTGGTCTGAAGCCAACCTCCAAGTATGTTGGTTCTGGGGCCTCTTGGGAGGGGCCCCAGTGCAGGTCCAGGTCATCTACTGCCTGTGACCGGCCAGAGACTGCCTGGTAGGAGATACAAAGTGATCTGTGGTTGGTTGCTGCCTGGGCTAAACCTGGAAGCACGTGGGAGAACAAGATCTAGGAGAGTTTAATGGTGGAGAGAGTAGTTAAACAGAATGTGAAAAAAGGGCTAGATTTTAGGTGAATGGAGATAGGAAGAAGAATCTTGGACCACAAGCTTTGTTCTATCAGGTGCTAAGTAGTTTAACTTGGGGTTGCTACTTCTTCAGATCTCAGTTTCTCCATTTGCAAAATGGGTAGCATCATGGCTTTACATGCCTTCAAGAGTTACTGGGGTTTCCAGTGTGATGATTCCTGTAAATATGCTTTGCAAACTGAAAAACAGGCTGTAAATGTCACTTGTGATGGTGATTTACCAGACATGGAGACAGAAGACAAGCACAAAAGTAGACCACAAAAGGACAATAGAGTAGTTACAACATACCCCAAGCCAATGTGAATATTTTAAAGACAGAGTGAGTACATAATTGTGTCAAATGTGGCAGGGAACAGAGACAGGCAGAGGGCTGATAAATAGAGGGCATTGATACATATGTCTCCCCTATTTGCATGGAGAAATGAGGGGAAGTGAGAAGACTGGAGGAGGAAAAGATTTTCCAGGGGAATGGAATGCTTTGGAGAAAGTTTAATGATAGGGGTGGGTTTTCATACATTTGTATTTATCCTAATAAAATAGAACTTTCTTACGTCTTATGGGCAAACATCATGTCAAATCCTTTAACACACTCTTTCCACTAATTGAATGAGAGGAAAAGGAATTTTCTTCTTCTTTTCTCTTTATTTCACTTATTTTCCTCTTGCTGACTCTTGGGAGAGTTTCTCTCTTTGGAAATTTCCTGACCTCAGTTCTCTTCAACTGTTATTCTGCAATATGATTTGAATACCCAACTCTCCAATCTTGATCTAATTCTGGCTCCTCAGTTTCCTTTGTTAGCAGGGGTTTCCCCCCATTTGTACCGATGTTATTGCAATTCATACATGTTTAACATTGAATCACTTCCCAATGTTCTCTGGATGTTCTCCTCATATTCTTTTGAGAATTCATGGAGAGTTGATCAAAACAAATGTACTTAGTTAGGTATAATTAAAAAAAACTATTAGGCTCTTTTCCTTCCTCATTTAGGGGTTAACATTGGTTTTTCCAATCACTCTGTGTGTTAATATCATGTACTTGTCCCTGGGGCAAGGTAGCTTTGTTATTTAATACTTCTCTTCTAGCCAAACTGGTCATTCAGGTAAGAAAAGCTTTCTTCATTTTACTCACCTGCCCACCCCAGGGAATCTTGGCTGTAGCCAAATCTATTTTCTCTCCTCCTCCCCCCAGAGTTTTGTAGCTCTTTCTCTTGATTACCCAGGCACATTGGTCCAATCCCTCTGCCCTATTCTTTGCCTGCCCTCTCAGCACCTGTTCTGTCTCCTGGTGGAAAGGAGAGATTCTGTGAATCTTTTGCTTATTTAAATGTCATTGCAGGGTCTGGGGCTTTCGGTATGACAAAGACTCAGGTTTAGCCATCTTCTTAATATGCAGACATTTCCACTGAAAGTCTGCTCTCTGTTCTCTTGGAGAGCCTAGAGAAGTTTCACATATTAACATTTCAGTGTCTACATCTTAGGAGTGGGCAAGTAGAAAGCTGTTTTTTCAAAAGTCTTTTTCTAGCCTCTTTGTTTTTGTTCTAATCTTTGAGAAGGAGAACTTCTTTTTAAATCCTAAATGTCCATTTACGTGGAACCTCTGAGCTATGACTGCTTTACAGTCAATCTACCGAGTGTGTTTGAGTACATTTTGTTAGACCGATACAAAGGTTTTGTGCGTCCATATGCGGGGCAGAGAGAAATATACCCATTGAGGAAACTGAGGCTCAGAGTGGTTAAGTGGCTTGTCCTAGGCCATATTATTAGTGAATGGCTGAGCTGAAGCTTGAATCTAGTTTACTGTCTCCTACAGAAGGTTCCCCCCCTTTGAAGCATCCTGTTGCCTGACCTCTATCAGTAAGTTGTCTCTATTGATTTATCACCTAGGTCAAGGTTGAATTCAAGTCTAATCATCTTCTGCTCCTTGCTGTTTCCCAGCCTAAGTCATCCCATTGGGCATGTATTCTTAGTCTTATTGTCGGATGGGTTGGGAGGCTTCGACTCACCTGTCTTGGAAGCCTGATGCCAGTGCTTACTCCATAGAATCAGATACCAAATCTATTTTATTGAGGAGGGACTTCAGACTGCATTTGCTCTAACCCTGCCACTTTATGGATAGGAAACTGAGGTCCAAAGAGATTTTGTGATTTCCCAAATGTGTTCAGCTTGTTAGAGGTAACACTCTGTTCACCACCTAGATTTGCTGATTCTAAGACTCTACTGTTAAATCTGGGTCAAAATGAACACATTCATGGGAAAGAAAGGTCTTTCAGTAGTAATGAGCTACTAACACCAGTGTGTGAATTGGCCAATCAGATCCTTCCAACTGAGAGCTAATTTGCATTGCCAAACCATCTAACTCACCTGTGCCACCACTTGGAGTTGATAAGTATACAGATAATTTAGGCTTTCTAAATGTTAGTGGCCCAACCATAAACACTGCATCATTTATTTCTGAAGATTATTCCACTTTTTCTCACGTAAAATGTCTTTCTATGTAATGAGGTATTGTCCTTTGTGTATGAAGATGGTAGCATTTTACTTTATTTTACCCTTCCTCTCTCCTCATGCTCTTTTCTGTCAAGGCTTTGCATGTACAAGATGCTAGGGTTGAGGGGGTGGCCTGTGACTGAGGAAAAATCTAAATGAATTGGCTTGTTTGAGGATCCAACCCATGGATTTAATTTCAGGAACGCTCTGAAGACTATAAGGTAATGGAGCTGATTTAGATTTAGGGGCTTTGAATATGAGACAGTCCTGTGTTTGCAAAGGCAGGAGTCAATGCTGGTTTTTCCATTAGATCAAATTTCCTTCAAGTCTCCCTAACCACAGTCCTCTCCAGAGTCCCCACCAACCTAGCTTCAAGACCACCTGAGCTCCGAGATGTCATAAGGTATTTGTGGGCCCTCCTGGTCACACATATCTGTACTGACAACTTTCCCTGACCCTATAATGCAACTGTTTTACAACGGAATGCCTACCCAGTCTCCCTTTTTCTCTTGAGCCTCCATCATTAAATGACAACCATGAGTATTTGTGCTGACTTTCTACCTGGGGGTTTCTCCAGTGCTTTAGAAGTTGATGGAAGGTGGGGGTTGGAAAAGGCACTCTTAAGATGTGGGAATTCAAGCAGTACCTTCACAAAGGGCTTGCATCTCCAGTTCCATTTACCAAAGAAGAGAATCTCTTCAAAGTTTTTCAGTAGTTTTTAATCAAAAAGTTTTTAAACACACGCTCACACAAAATGACCTATTTTAGCTTCTTGACATATTAAGCTTAGATTCTCAGATAAGTTTTTGTCATTCATGAGCTTTCACCAGAAGATGATCTTGCGTCATAAAAAGTTATTAATAGGTCAAATGTCTCACAGGGTGTGAAGTATGAAAATGTCATGGTCCCTGATTTTTCAGTTGCTTTTGTCCTACATCTGAATTAATGAAATTATAGTGGGGTTTTCTTAGTGGGAATTTCACCTTTTAAATATGGGAACAAAGGATTCCTCTGTTAAGGTTCACCTTTACCTAATGAACTATAGAAAATGCTGTGTCAAATCAGGACTAAACAACATTGCTTGTGCACCTGGAAACCTTGGAAGTTAGGTTTAATGATAAAAATCAAGAGATAATCAGAAGTTAGAAAGATCCAGTTTCATGGATGAACATACTTGTGAGGGCCACTATAAGAGAAAATTCTTGGATTGGTTCTAAAGTTGCATCCAATCAAACTTTCTTGGACAGAGTGTTAGTTGAAAGAGACGCTATAATTTTAAAAGTCTTGTTGGTATTCTATTGAAAGGAATGCTGTTTGCTATCACATTTTGGTTTGGAGGAGTGGTTTGAATTGGATATCTTTTGTCCCATGCTTAAAAAATAATTGGATTTTGCATTTGTTGTTATTGGTTATTGCTGTGTTCTATCAGAGAGGATTATCCTTATGAGGAAGTAATCTGGTGGGTGATATTGAATTTCAATTGTTCTAAACTCACAAATACTTAGTCTTTTTCATTTTCTTCTTGCCAGCAGCCCAAGAGTGTGCTTCTTGTGACAGAGGTATGTTGTGCTGTAATTCTTGCCCATGGTAGCTTCAGGTTCGCTGTGAGCTAATAAGAAGTTTTTACAGCATGGATTCCAGAGTTGGGCCAGGGAGAACTCTGAATTTACTGAGAGGAGAACAAAGATTCAAAACAGAGACTTGCCCTGGTTATAATTTCCCTGATGTCAGGAGATCTATTCTTTTTCATCATTTATTTCCTCAGTCTTTGTGGTACAGAGCTTTCTTAACACAGGCTGATATAGGTCTGTTTGGTAGGCAAATGAGTAGGGACTCCATGAAAAAATAATCTATTTTTTTTGCATGCCTGATAAAGGAAGTCATGACATAGTTGTTCATGTAAATAGTTACTTAAAAATATCACTCTTAGTTGAGTTTTAAAATGACAATTTTTAACCTTTCAGCGTTTTAGGTTGAGTAGCACTCCATATCACATTAATCAATCATAGAGCATTTATTGGAATTCAGTAATAGCTGATTATTATTTATTTGGCTGTGTTCCAAAGCAGTAACGCTGAATACTTAAACTGCTTAATTTTGTTAAAGTGAGACCAAGAATCTAGAATAATGAAGTAGACTATGACCCTAAAATATCATCTGGTCTCAAGTCTTAGATTTTAGACATGAGAACAGTATGACTGAAGAGAATGTGGGTCTTACATGAAGTCCCAGGGCTAACTTGTGACAGAGTGAAGGGTGAAAGAGAGGTTCAAAAATTAATAAAATTTCTTCATAGAAGGATTACTTAGATCCCCTAATATGCTAATGTAATGTAATATTGCAATGCTAATATTCATTGCAAATATTCAATGTGGGAAAACTTTTTAATTGTGTGGAAATTTAGTAAGCAGCATTACCCAATTGATTGGCCAAGTAACCCCTTTTTGACAGAACATTGAGCAAGCCTGGAGTTTATCAGCCATACTTTAGAAATATTGTTCTTTAGCTTACCCAATCCTTGAACCAAAATACCATGTTTTTTATAAGCAAAAAAAAAATCATATCAGCTGTAAATTTACATCTTGTTTTGCACAGTGGTTCAAGAGATACAATGGAAATGAGAACTTAGGACACTGATGGAAATTATATGTACGTGTGTGGCAGTGAAGGTCTTTGGGGTTGTTTTTGTCTTGAATGTTCAGGATGTAACTTAGATTTAAATCTTAAAATAATGAATTAAGTGGTAAGGGAGTGAGAGGATTAACTCTTAATAGGTAAACCACAAGACAAAAGCAGAGAGGTTTGAAAGGTTTTGTTGCGAGGGGAACAAAATTCTTAATTATATGGATACCTACGGAGGCATGAACCAGGAACCTCTCTGCTTCTTCTCGTTCAACAAGGCCTGTCCAAATTATGATGATGACAATTATGTCAGTCCAACGAATGTGTTTCTATAGTTACTGTTTTATATAAAACTAAATATAGTCACTTGTATTAAGAAAAGTCACATCCAAAGAAAACATTGTCAAGTTACAGTCAAGACTGTGCAGACTGAATAGAATTCATTCAAGGTTTTTTTTTATCCTCTCACCAGGAGAATGTTCAAGCTGTGTGGAGGACAGAGATCTATACTGGTTGCCCAAGCTATAATCCCAGCATTTAAAATAGTGATTGGCACAAAGTAGATGCTCAGTATATACCTGTTGAATAAAATAATTCAGTTTAATTATAATCAACCAGTTGTTTTTTATTGAAAAGGTAATGCAGACATACGTTTATATTTGTAAACATTGTAAAAGAACACAGAATGGAAAGTTATGTTTACTCCTTACTCAAGACGTCCAGGTTCCCATCATAGAAAGAACCACTGTAAACAGTTGGTATAATCTTCTTCTAGAGTGTTTTATGCATATTTAAACATGTATACATACTCGTATGTGTGTGTATATAGAGATGCAAAATTAATTAGTTTTACAAAGATAGAGACATACTATACAGATTGTTCAACATCTTGATTTTGTCCACCTAAAGATCTATTTTAATGACATATATCTTAAGAATTGCCTTCTGATAAATGAAATATTATATCTCATTGACATTTTACTTTTCATCTCTTTAGGACTGAGGTTGACTGTCTTATGTTATAAACCATTTGTGTTTCTTTTTTATGAACTGCCTCTAAGTTATTTCTTGAATTTTCTATTGGTTTAACGGTCTTTTATGACTGAGCTGTAAGAGGTCTTTATATATTAAGGAAATGAGCTCATTGTCATATGTATTGAAACATTTTTCTCAGTTGATCATTTGTGTTTTGACTTTGTATGGTTTTCTTTTGTGCAGAGAAAACTTTTAAAATGTAGTTACATTCACTAATGTTTTTGGAATTTGGGTTTTGTGTGTTGTTCAGAAAAGCCTTTCATCACCCCTCCAACCCTGCCATAAATAAAAATTCCTATATTTACTTCTAATAGTTTTATTATTTTATTTTATGTATTAAAATCTCTGATTCACCTGAAATTTATTTTCATGAGAGGTAACTTTATTAGATGTTTTCCACATGGCTAATTAGCTGAATAAGCCACATTACTCCTACTGATTTCAAATGCTGTTTTATGTAAATTTCAATGTATTTAAGCATTCATTTAAAAAATTTAACTGTTATTATGGAAAATTTCAAATATATTAAAGTAGATAGTGAATAAAGTAGATAGTGGGGAAGATGACTTGATAGGAAAGATTTTGACATTTTTGGCCTTATCTAAGGCTTGACACTTTCATTTCTTTCAATCTAACAACTTCACATGTGTCACTTGGAAATACTAAGGATGTTTTATTTAACACTGATCCTCCACCTCTACAAAGGAACACTTAACAGTTTCCGTAAGTTTTTGGTTTTTTTTTTTTTTAGATTTTATTGGGGAACCGGGGAAGGGGAACAGACAAGTTGCTGTCCTTTTTTTCTTCAGTCTAGTTGTGGAGAACATTGTTTCACTGGCTCATGTTGGTATTATCATTCTGCTCTTCCTGGGTGAGGCAGATTGGTTACCGGCCACTGGACAGCCACTCAAGGCAGCTCTTGGCAGCTCACACTGGCTGACGGCCGCTCACGCTAGCTGTCAGCCACTCATGGTAGTTTATGGCAGCCCACTGCAGCATTACTGCAGCCTATGCTGTCACCGGCGACTCACGGCAGCCCAGCTTTAGGTAGAGTTGTTGTTCACCATCTTAGCTGTAGAGGGTGCAGCATCACTGGCCCTCACGTGGGATCCGAACCAGGGCCATGCTGCTCAGAGCTGGCGTCCCAATGCACCATTCTGCTGGCCCTCCATAATTTTTAAGTGCTGAAACAGTAATGATTTCAAGGGGCAAAATTTCAAACAATAAAATTCTATTTCCCTTTTTGCTCTTTTCTGTTACTTTGTGCTTCATGATTGGGGATTCTTATAGTGACCTGGAAAAATTTGACTTAACTAAAGAACAATGTTAATAGAAATTATTCAGTCAAATTTCTAAGAGCATAAATGGATTTCTAATTTTCTTTCTAGCATACTTACAGATAGAAGTTATTGCTTGGATGACAGTGCACATTAGCATATTTTATCTCATGTTTCTGGCAATGTTTTAATTTTCATCTTAATGATGTTTCAGTATATACCTAGCTAGATCTGGTGAGCTGAAGGCATAACCAGTGTCAAAATATGCTGCATTGAAATATAATCATTGTCAGAGAATGAGAAGATAAGCCACAGACTAGGGGAAAATAGCTGCAAAAGGCATAGCTGATAAAGTACTGTTATCCAAAATATACAAGGAACTCTTAAAACTCAACAAAAAGGAAATTAACAACACAATTAAAAAGTGGGCAAGAACTGAGAGTTGCTAGTTGGGAGGGGATGAAGGAGAAGGGGAAGGGATGAGACAATACAAATTGGTAATTACAATATGGCCTCAGGGATAGAAAAAGACAGTCTGAGGAATATAATCAATAATGTTGTAAATATTTCTTAGGGGGCCAGATGGACTCATGTCCTGTTGGGGAGACCACTTCATAGTCGGTGTAGAGACCTGACCACCGCATTGTATTTCTGAAGATGATGTTGAATAATATTGTATGTCAACTGTAATTATATATACATATAGTCATGGGACATGGAGTAGAGAGTGGGAATGCAATCAATGGAATTGTAATAGATAAACATGATATCGGGGGTGGGAGGGCAGTAGATGGGGGAGGGGGTTGTTACTTTGTGAGGGTGAAAAGGATAACTATTGCATTGTTCTGTACACCTGAAACTAACAATAAAAAAATTTTTTAAAAAAAGGGCAAGAGATCTGAATACACATCTCACCAAAGATACAGATGACACAGAAGCATATGAAAGATGCTTCACATCTTATGTTGCTAGGGAAATGCAAATTAAAATGATGAGGTACAATTATACTACACACATACATGGCTGTTGGGAATGCAAAAATAACATGGCCAGTTTTGGAAGACAGTTGGTGATTTGCTGCAAAACTAAACATGTCCTCACCATACTGTCCTTCTTTGGTATTTACTCAAAGGACTTGAAACTTAAGTCCGCATAAAAATCTTCACAACAGATGTTTACAGCAACTTTATTTATAAAACTTGAAGCAACCAAGATGTCTTTTATAGAGGAAAAGGATGAACAAGCTGTGGCATATCTAGACAAAGGAATTATTCAGCACTAAAAAATAAATGAACTATTAAGCCACGAAAGAAACAAACATGGAGGAAACACAAATGAATATTACTAAGTAAAAGCAGTCAATCTGAGAAGGCTATAGACTGCCTGATTTGAACTGTGTGACGTTCTGGAAAAGACAAAACTGTGGAGACATTAAAAAGATCAGTGTTGCCAGAGGCTTGGGAGTAGGGAAGGAAGAATAGTCAGAGCACAGCGGACTTTTAGGGCAGTGAAAATATTCTGTATGTTACTATCCTGATGGATACATGCTGTTATAGGTTTGTCAAAACTCATAGCGTGGACACCACCAAGAGTGAACCCCAATGTATACTATGGACTTTGGGTGATTATGATGTGTCAATGTGGGTTCATGGTAACAAATGTACCAACCACTCTGGTGGGGGATGTTGATAGTGGGGGAGGCTGTATGTGTGGGGGTGAAGGGGAATATGGAAACTCTGTACTTTCTGTTCAGTTTTGCTGTGAACCTAAAATTGCTCTACAAAACTAAGTCTATTAAAAAATTATATATATATATATATATATATATATATATATATATCAATGAGATTTGCTTTGGTCTTGATATTATGGTCACATTATTGGCAAATTATTTTTATGAAAAATTAGGAAATTTGGTACCTGTCCCATAGTCGTTATTGAATAAGATTGCTATACGATGTATTTCATAATAGAATATATCAGAAATCTCCTCAGTTCTTCACAAAATTTTATATGGAATTGGAAAACCCATTTTGTGATAGAAATTGCCATAAGGAATCCTTATAAACTCAGAATTAATAAGCACTATTATAATCACTGGTTATAGCCACCTGGCCAGAGGTTTGACTGGGCTGTTTTACCCTGCTCAAAAAGCATTTCACATAAATGAGATCACATCACTCCCTGGTTTATAAACCTCCACTTAGGTACATTTCCAGTACGTGACCTGAGCCTATATAGATACATGTGGTCTGGCTCCAGCCTACCTCTGACTTGTCTTTTAATTCCCTCTCTCTTACCCTGTTCTAGCCACACTGACCTTCTTTCTGGTTCTCAAATTTATGGAGACTAATCCCATATTAAAGTGTTACCCCCCACCAAGAAAAACTTTTATTGAGATATAATTGATGTCTAATAAGTAAAATATTTTGAAGTCTACCGTTTGGTAAGCTTTGATGTACTCCTATGTCTACAATCATGAAACTATCATCACAATCATGAAAACGTAGCCTCTTTTTCTAACCTTTCCCTGTTTTCCACACCCTCAGGAAACCACTCATTTGCTTTATATTACTATAGATTATTTTGTATGTTCCAAGATTTTTATCTATTCTTTTTTGTCTGGCTTATTGCACTAATCATAATTATTTTGAGATTCATCCTTATTGCTACATGTATTGATAGTCTATTTAATTTATCTATACAAGGGGACAATATTCCATTATATGGGTAATTTGCTTATTGATTCATCTGAACAATATTAAGTCTTCTGATCCACAGACATAGTATATCTCTTCATTTATTTAGGTCCGCTTAGGTCTTCTCTCAGTAATGCTTTTCAGAGTAGAGATCTTTCATGCTTTGTTAAAGTTAGCCCTAAATATTGTTTGATGGTATTATAAAGGGAATTGCTTTTAAAATTTTCATTTTTTTTTAATTAAAATTTATTGAGGTGACAATGGTTAGTAAAATTACATAGGTTTCAGGTGTACAATTCTGTAATACATCATCTAAATATCACATTGTGTGTTCACCACCCAGAGTCAGTTCTCCTTCCATCACCATATATTTGACCCTGTTTGCCCCCTTCTACCACCCCCTTACCCTTTGGTAACCACTAAACTCTTGTCTATGTCTATGAGTTTTTGTTTCTTTAATTTGTTTGTCTTGTTCTTTTGTTGCTTTCAGTTTTATATCCCACATATCAGTGAAATCATATGGTTCTCGACTTTTTCTGTGATCTTGAGATTATTATGCTAAGTGAAATAAGTCACATAGAAAAACTTGAGAACTGAAAATTTTATTTTCAAATTGAGTTTTTGCTATTACATAAACATATAATTAAACTTTTATATTAATCTTTTATCTTGTGAGCATAATAAATTCAATGATTAATTCTAAAAAAATTTTTTTTAAAGAAATTTGTTAGAATTTTCTACATGTGTTCTTAGGATTTCCAAAATAATGTTGTGGTTTTTAAAAAATAATTTTTAAATTTTCCTTCAAGAGATGGTTTCACCTCTTCCTTTCCAAATCTTTAAGTCTTTTAATTTTGTTTCTTCTTATTGTACTGTCACTGCTGGTACGAGGGTAAATAGAAATAGTGAGGTAGGACATCCTTTGCATTGTTCCCAGCCAAAGGGGAGTGTTTAATATTTTACCATAAATATGATGTTATTTGTAAGGTGTTTTGTAGATCTTTTAGTAAAGTTTCCTTCTACTAGTTGCATGCCTTGAGGTTTTGGGGTTTGTGTTTGTTTCTAAATCATGAATGAACTTTGAATTTTGGCAAATGCACTTCCTGTATCTATTGAGATGATTGTATGGTTTTCTTCCTCTATTCAGTTAATATTCAGTTCCTCTATTCAGTTAATATTCAGTTATGCCTAGGATAAACTCCCCATAGTCATTGCATAATATCCTTTTTACATATCGCAGGACTCAATTTGCCAATATTTTGTTAAGAATTTTTGCATCTATGTTCACAAGGATACTTGTCTACAAACTTCTTACATTTATGTCAGGTTTTGGTATCAGGGTTCTGCTGTCATAAAAAGAGTTGGAAACTATTCCCTCTCTACCTTCTGAAAGGTTTCATAGGTCTTTTGGATGAGCATTATGTTTTATTTCTACAAAAGTTGAGAAAAAATGAAATGTACATATTCCCTTTCCTGAAATATTTATGTACTATCTAATGAAAGTTCATGAGTAAAAAAACTGTACATCACTTGTAGGTTTTATTCATCCACATGTTCTAATTACCTTCTTCTAAAACTAGCATCGATATTTGATGTGTAAGAACATCAGATCAAAGCTAATCAGATCATTTATTCATGATTATGTATATATATTTGTTTGAGAAAATACATAGTATCCAGGAGGTATTTCTCTTAAGTGTACAATGTGATACTGGATTTGAGTAACTTTTCCTATTATTTCTTAAAATTGAATGTGTAAAGCTACTGTTACACTTTTTAATCAGTGTAACAGGAGTTAAGAATATTAAATATTATTTAAATTCTCTATGCACCAAAACGTTTATTAGAACTGGGTTTTCTAGCCTTTTCGAAAATAAGGCTTTTCTTCAGGGCTGTTGCTGCCAATTGCACCCATTTTAGTCCCATCTCCTTTTATTTAATCCAATCACTTTCTCTGCAGAGTGTAATGAGCTGTGAAGTAGACAAAAAGATAATCAGACACAAATTGGAAAAAGTCTCAAAGTAGTGGAAAAGAATTATCCCTTTTGTTTTTGCTTCTTTGAGGCATGTGAACTATGGTCAATTTCTAGGATTTATTATTCACTCAGGAGTTTTTGTTTTCTTTCTTTTAAATTTTGCTTTGATATTGCCTATGATAACAACATATGAATAAATAGGAGAAAACAGATTTGTGGATTGAAATTCAAAACAACAAAATGAAAGACAAGATCAATGGAGTCTAAATTAGTATTTTGAAGAGAATACTTTTATGATTTAACTATGCTTTACATTTCTGAAAAAAATAGGTGAATTTAAAATGGCTTTGTTAGACAGGGGAAGAATTACAACCAATGTTTGTGACTGGAAATTTTGGGGACATAGGAATGATTACCTCTTGAAAGCCAAGGATTTGCTGTTTTTGTATTTGGAAAGCCCGTTCTTGAAGATGTACACTGGGGGCGTGAAACAGACTTCAGGCAGGTTTGTATCAGCAGGCACTTCCTTCAAATGCAGGCTTGCTGAACTTGAAGTACCACACTTGAAGTCAGTTGCTTTTGGAGATTTAAAAAATACATATGCTATTTTCCCCTTCAATATCTCAATTTAATTTTGTGCTTCTCACACACTGATGAAAAGAAGACATGACCCATGCTTTGATTTGGCTTGGAAAGTAATGATAGCAAGAGAGAATCCTGAAGCCATAGGAAAGGAATTGAGAAGGAAAGGCGCCCGAAAGAGGCCATCTTATCTTGTTTTCTTTACATAGAAATGTCTCAAGACCAGAGTCAAAACAATGTTTTGAACAAATATATTTTTAAAAAATGTTTAGTAGGCACATTTTCCAGTCATGTTATGATGAGAAACAGATGCTGATGCTGTTAAATCATGTCAAATATGAACTGCCTGTGTACCCCGTGTATATGTGTAAATATTTAACTAAAAAAACAGTCACATGAGAAGGACTCTGGAGGAATCTCAGAACAGGAAGCCACAAATTATAGGTCTGAAATTTACCATGCATGGCTTATGAGTCCAGATAAATAAAACCAAATGAAGAGATAATGAAGTTTTATAAATAGTTCAGGTTTTTTGGTAGGAGGAGGGAAGAGAAAGGACGAGAAGGAATTTTAATATACTTCAAGTACATCAGTACAATTAATTATAATCAGGGCACTAAGAATCATATGATAGGAATTTAGTTATGAATTTGAAGCTAGAATATATTATCAATTTACATAGGAAAAATTACTGTGGAGTCATAGCTTATCCTTAATTAAGTTCTAAAGTCAGCATTTAAGGCAAACATTATATATATATTCAGGCTTATCCTTGAACATCTCCTGGAATGCATCCTGTTGGAGACAGACACTTATAGTTCTACTATAGAGCTAGTGTTGGAATAGATGCCCATACCTTCTGTAGGTTCTGGATGATGAGGTTGGCTTTGGTTTGTGAGCCAAAATGGGAGGAAAAGGGTGATTATTGACATCAGGAGCATGTTCTATGGAAGATAGGTATCTTTAAAACTAGGAGCACACTGTGATTCTAGGCTGATGGAAATGAAAACAGACTTATGCCTTCCCTGTTACTCATAATGTGGAGTTTATACTCCTTTAGGGGAAGAGTGGAACAAATTTTCCCTATTTTATATTGCTTTATTTGCTTTTAGGTTTAAGCTTAATTTCATCAAAATGACATTGCCTCATTACCTTTTATGCTTTCGATTACTTTATTGAAGGATAGTTTCCACAGAGTGAAAAGCAAAGGTCGGAAGTGCTGTAATTCTGAGTTTTGACAAATGCATATATTCA
>NW_017731436.1:3352289-3353347 GCF_001890085.2 Hipposideros armiger
TGGTGAGAACTGGAGCAAAAAAAGCAAATTTCTTTCAAGAAGCTTGACTGAAGGAAAGGTTAAGAAACAAGCAGTGACTAAACATAGCTTGTGCAGAGGGAATTTTTTGAGAGGTAGGTGGGATTTAAACATGGTTATGCATTGAGAGGGAAGAGAGTAGAAAGTGATACATAATGTTTAGTTTCTTTTTTCTTTTTTGGAAATCATATTATTCAAAAGAAACAGTATGTTTTAGCATACATTAAACTTCTCCTTTATATGTCACTTTTCAAAACTTACCTCATCTAAGATGACTTGACATACTTGTAATGCAGTTCCTAATTTTTTAAAAAAAATAAACATACATGTTTACACTTTTAAAAGGAGAACTATAAAGAACTGCAAAACCCATTTCTAATGGAATGTCCCTGTGTCCCTGAGTTGCAGATATCACAACTAACCTTAAGTTGAAAAATATTCTCATTCTGTAAAACAGACAACAAATTAGAACATTCAAAAAAGTATTACCACCTTATGGATAATGTAGAAATCACAAGTGCGTATTTCCTTCCCATTGTATTACGATAGGGGCTGGTATATTTATAATTCTTTCATAAATGCCTTTTCTCATAAAGTCTGAGATTAATATAAAATATACTTTACTCTTGCATATAAAAACCACCGCTTTGGGAAGGGAGGCTGACTTCTGGATAAGTTTTGTGGAAAGGAATGAACTAAGTGATAAAATGTTAAATTTGGGACCTTATTAAAATATTTCAGAAAGGAATATAAGCACATGCATCATACATTTGGCCCCTTCTCATTCTGTTCTTGTTTCTTTCCACAGTTCACTACTCTTTCTTTTCACCCCTCTCACCCTAAAATTTGCCAAAGCTTCTAGAAAGCTATTTATACTTAAGTGATGAATTCAAAGAATGCTGTACCTTTCTTCTTTTCAACAGTGAGATCCTTATGAGACATTTTTTGTTTGCTGGCTTGTTGTAATATTTGTCAGTGGGTTGCTGTGAAGGTAGCGAGTTGGGAAGAGTGACAATGTCTAATGGTTTAATAGTGTAGTG
>NW_017731436.1:3353618-3388995 GCF_001890085.2 Hipposideros armiger
TGATTTTTATTGTAATTTGGTGGATTGGGGTGAGATCAAGGATAACAGAAGTAGAAGATATAGTTCAGGATGACAGCTATGGGCTGAATTGCTTCCCTCACAAAATTCCCATGTCCAAGACGCAACCCCTAGCATCTCAGAATTTGATGGATTTGGATGTAGGGCCTTTAAAGAGGTAATTAAGTTAACATGATGATGTTAGGATGGGCCCTAAATCAAACCTGCAATACCTTGATCTTAAACCTTGGCCTCTAGAATGTTGAGAAAATAAATTTCTGTTGTTGAAGCCACCCAGTCCATGGTAATTTGTTATTGCAGCCCGAGCAAACTAATACAACCACCCATGTGAAATAACATATACAGAGGGACATAAATACAAAGGTGAATTTTATATAGTGTCTGCAGTGGGAGGGAACAGTGAAACATAGAAATAAAGTGGAATATAGAAATAAAGTGAGATTTTGGGGGAGGGTTAAGCAAACCTAGTTCTGAGAACTAGTCTGGCATGGACTAGATGTCTGACTCTGAGCAAATAAGTTTTTTTACCTTTCTGAGTGTCAGATTTGTGCTTCATAAAATGGGTTCATTGTGAGGATCACACAAGCACATGTGGAAGCGCCTAGAATAGAGCCTAGTATTAAAATAGCCTTTAGTATATGGTATATCGTATACCTAGTATGTGGTATAGTATAGTCCTTAGTATTGTATAGTCCTTCGTCCATAGCATTAGTCTTTCTGCCTCTTCTGTGGCCACGTAAATGCTTTCCTTTCGATAGTGTTGGATGTCTGACAGCTTTCTGACAGAAGGATGTCACAAGCCATCTCTGGGTCTTAGTTTTGTGATTGCAAAGAAATGAGAGGATTATATTGCATTGTTGGACTCTAACCCAAGGTCATTTTTAAACCCTAAAATGTTACATTTTTAAGGAATTTAAAGCAACAAGCTTGGATGAAAAGGCGAGGAAGGAGATTCTGGATGAAAGGCACAGCGGATATGAAAGTATTATGAAATAATGAGAAAACAAGTCCTGATGAGGTTAGCTTGACTGCCATGGGGAGCTTCCTACAATGAGATGGTAGGATGGGCTGTGAAGTAAGAAGCAGGAAATTGAGGATAGTTTCACTGGTTGAAAAGGAAAGCTAGAAATAGAGAACTGTTGTTGGTTTTTTTAACCAGGGGGATGTAATTTTTATGAAAGGTTATCCTGATAAGTATGTGTAGGATGGTTAGGTACAAAAATAGGCAGAAGGCCTATAGAGAGAAGCAGAAAGACAGGTGGACCTGGTGGTTGTCGTGGAGATGGAAAAATGCCCGGTGAAGAAGGCACGGAAGCAATTCCTAAAGGGGCGGGTATAGGTGTAGGAGAAGGGAGCCCAAATAACTGACAGGCAAGGGTGGTGAACCAGGCCCTTCAGCTGCAGCTGGCTTTTTCGCCTAAGAAAGACACCTGTCTGGGTAAATGCTGAGCTGGAGAGGCCTGTGCGGACAGCCAGGAGGCACCAGCCTAATCACTAATTTTCTTATGATTTAAAATAGACAAACTATTTTAGACATAGGCAGACTGACTCTGTCTAGAAATGCAGATGAGGAGTTTTTCTTTTTGCATTGAAAATATAGCAAGGGGATTTCCCAGGTTAGTGTTATAAACGGATTATGGCGCTAGTGGGTCACAGAGAGCCACCGGTACGCTTCTGTCTCTGGATTTGATCATCACGGCTTCTTGTCTTTCAAGATCTCCTCTGGCTTCTGGTCCAAATTTCTACTGTACCAGGTTAGGAATCTTTTAATATAGGTAAACTTTCATTCAAGATATCTAAAATAGTGGTTCACTCATTTATTCATTTCTTAAATGTTTGCTGATATCCTAGGCGATGGGCTAAGAGTTAGAAATGCAAAGATGAAGGAGATGCCAACCCTCCACTCAAGAAAGTCCTGGTTTCAGGACTGATAGACATGTATATGAATATATTCATAAGACAACATGACAAGGCTCTCAGACATCTGCATTCAAAATCTTATGGGGATTTAGAAAGAGTTACTAAAGCTACTGGCAGCTGATCAATATTGCCTCACCAAAGAGGATAAGTCTGTCTTTTGAAGGTGATCTGTATATTTGAGTGTTTCAGAGTCAATACACAGGAAAAGAAAGGAACTTGAGAAAAGATGGGAGACAAATAATTATGAAGCATCGACTAAGTGCCTGCCACTAACTAGGTAAATTCATCGAAAATGTATCCTTTACTCCTTACCAACACCCTGGGTCCTAAGTTATATTTACTTTATAGATGAAAAAGCTCAGGCTTGAGAGAACAGTAACTAGTTGGAGGCAGAAGCAGGATTTCAGTAAGTGTCCGCAGTCCCTCCACCGTATCGTGTGGTTACAACTAAATGAGACAAATAAAGCACAGATGAAAGAGGAAGTGGGGAACTTGGTTTTGCTGCCTCCGTGAAAACGAGTGTATGACTCACAGATTTCAGACAGTAGGACCTAGTGGATTGTGTAGTCAAGGTCTGTAAATATTTTCATTACAAGATTCAGAAAATTTTAGAGCTTGCTGCCAGCCAAAAATTGGGACAAGCATTTCTCTGAGTTGGTATATAGACATACCTGTGGGACCAGTGAGGTCTCTCTGGAGGATTCCCACAGAAAAACACATATAATTGGATCTCATTTAGTTGAAAGTTAGCTATGCCGTAAACTCACACATATTTAGCACTATTTAGCACATAGCACAGAATCAGCAAAGAAGAAAAGTCTGTGAACACTTAAATAGATGTCAACAATAAATAATAAATCTCACACACTGTACCTTTTATTCCATTCATAATGCCTTCAAGTACTCAATCTATTCATTATTGCATACCTGGTTTCCAAAACTATTGGAGGATAAAAGAAACTCTTTCTTAGAATTACAGAAAACAGTGAGAAGGGGTGTCTGACAAGAAAGGATTAGACAGAAAATAGAAAAGGCAGCTGTAGGAACTCAGAGATGCCAGCATCAATTCATATTATGGTCAAAGACCCTCGGCGGAGCCTGAGCCTTACCCTTGTAACATGCCCAAACAAGAAAGCAGATGTTTTCTGTGTTGGTCCAGAGTCCTCAATATAAGATTAAACTAACTTCAGGCTACTTACTGTTCTAAGTACATGAGAGGTCTATGGCATATTTATAAATATGTTCAGTTGTCTAAGATAACTAACGTGAGACAAGTGTCATTGCTTAAAAGGTTAGAACTAAGTCACTGAGAAACCCTATTAGTTAGACAAAATGGCCTATACTCAGAGGACCGTACACAATCTGCTGCCTCATCATTTAACTGTGAACGTCAGTATCCAACTACAACTGTCATGGCAATAGAGGCAGTTGACCCAGGGACAATGTCCTCCCGTCGGCCAGAAGGAGAGAGGAGAAGCTCCGACACCCAGGGACCTGCTTGCTCTACTTCCGTCTGTTGTTGCAGCAGGGGAGGCGACAGAAAATTCCCCCAGTTGGTCCCTACTCCCTCCCCTGATCTTAGATCAATGAACTTGGGAAGTAGGGACAGAGGCCCTGATCCATGGTCTTTTTGGGGCACTCTGACCATATGTATGTGGTTCCCCCCAACACACCCATACAAACCCACACACTGTTGTACCAGGTCCTAACTGCAAATGTCACAGCAGTAACTAAAAATAATTTTTAAGTATGTGTTAAGTAATTATACCGATAGTCTTTGGTTTCACTTCCTTATTGTTGCCCTATTCTAATTGTGCTCAAGTGTCTGACAAAAAAAAAAAATCCTGACACACAAGGGAGCAAAAAATAAAAGGAAGGGTCTTGGATCATTTGCAAAATAGATAACGAGTCTTTACATGATTGAGTCAAATGTGCTGCTTCTTAATAGACATTTTAAATAATATCAAATACTAAATCAATTGTTTTTTCCTCTCTCAGTGATAGAAATGCTGACCCAAAGTTCCACAAAGCTGTTAAATGCCTTTTCAGAAATCGCAGGTGCAGACTTAAGAAATAAACCCATGACGTGGGGGCTTATTGTGACCTTATAGTTATTGTCAAACGGACGAGAAGACTCATGCATCTTCTTATATTCCCTTTTATTTAAGAGAGACTTTCAGTCAAGAGAAGCCGCCATTCCCAAGTCATCGTGCAGCTCTCAGTAAGACATTTGCAAACACCCTGTAAACTGCTTCCTAATAGTTTGTATTTGTCAGAGTCTCACCTTATTTTATTTCCTGGGTGCCTTTGGCAGTCTGAGGAAGACCATGGATGCCTTTTCAGAAAAATGTTTTAAAATGTGTAAAACAAAATATAAAGGATTACAAAGAAACCAAATATATAAACATAGTAATAAAAAAAATTGTGATACAGTAAAATATGTGCTTCTTAGTGCTTTCAATAACAACATAGCAGCAAGGCTAGTGACATTTGCATGGTGACGATGAGCATAAGTGACATTTGGAAATAGTTGCAACAACCATATGGGAGATGAGAGCACCTGTGATTTCTGTGGGAAACAAAATCACAGACACTGCTGATACTTCTGTGGTTTTCTTTTTTTGCCAGTGCTTATATTTGGAGGAAATGTTAAATTTTAGTTAGAAATTAGCGAGAATGAAGATCTATTTTCCCCATTCAAGTGTATAGACTCCCTGATTTCAGTCCACAGGCCCATGAGCCCCAAGTTTAGGACCCCTGGAATAGGATAATCATTTTCATAGGGTTATGAGCATGGTTGAGATAAAGTAAGTTTCTTCAAATAAATATTTGTGTATAATTCCAAATGCAGTTATGGACATTTATATTTTTAATTCTCAAATGGAAATGTCATTCATTCATTGATTTATGTTCTTATTAACTGCCCTGTTTTTGAAAGGACTTGAAATACTTGCATATATGCATACAGCAAAATACAATACAATTATAAATAAATGGATGAGCAAAATGGAACGAAAGAAAAGATTAGCATGAAAAGTAAGAGGTGTTTTGAGTGAAGTTAATATACAAAGTGCATGTGGAAGGGCTTGAGATATTTACTAGAACACAATGGCAAACCTTATTCTAAGTTTATGACATTCAGTGCAAAGGGTAAGAAACAATGAGCTATAGGCTCATGGTCACATCTTCTGTAAAATAAAATGAGATGCCCAAATCTTTCTCTACTGGAACTAGAGAGAACTTTCTTTCATGGGCTTTGCCTCATAAGGGCTGTCTTAGCTCAAGCTGCTAGAGCAAAATGCCATAGACTGGGTGGCTTCAACAGCAGGCGTTCATTTCTTACAGCTCTGGCAAGTTCCAGATCAGGGTACCAGCATGGCAGGGTCCTGGTGAGGACTCTCGTCCTGGCTTGCAGACAGCCGTCTTGTTGCTCACAGGGCAGAGCGAGAGTGATCTCTCTTTTGTTTCTCCTCTAAGGGCATGAATCCCATCATGAGGTCTCCACCCTCATGACCCAATTGCTTCTAAAAGTCCCGTCTCCAAATACCATCACACTGTGGGTTAGGGTTTCGACATATGAATTGGGGATGGGGGTAGGCACAACACAATTCAGTCCATAGCAATGATTCATTGTGTAATAAAATTAACCGTACTTTTAAAAACTCCCTTTTTTCCCTTGGGCTATCTGTTGTAATTCTCAATATAAATGACACATTTTTCTGCTGGCCTAACTTTATATAGACCTAGATTTAAAAGTATCTAGTGTAAATGGTTTAACCTTTAGGAGGTATAAAGTGTTATTTATTTTTATTAGTACCTCTTCCTGGGAGGTACTTATTCTTGAAATGTAGATCAGTGATTATTAATGTTTACACGTCATGAACCACTTTGAGACTGATAAAAGCTATACATGGAAACACATTAAATTCTGTTTACAATTTCAGGGAATCACAGACTTACTGAAATCTCAGCACCTGAGTAGTAAATAACTCTGAGATACAGAGTAATAGATATGCCTTGAAACAGGTTATATAAATGTTGTTTATTGTAACTGAGCATCTGATATGGATTGAGAACCAGCCAGTTGGATTGAAAGCTCGTGGCAAGACTGGGAACGCAGCTATTGTATGCAGCAGACTAAACACGTGTTTTAAGAGCTTGGAGAGCAGGAAGCCAGGAGCACATTTAACAAAGTACAACACTAATATTTCAAGGTTGGAGGGGTGCCTGGATCACACAGCCTCAACTCTGTGCCTGAGAGTCTCACGCCCCTTGGAGAACATCACAGATCTCTGTGTACCACCACTGTACCCACTCACCCCTGCCCCATCACTTACCATAGCCCAGCGGAGGCCAAGCTATAACGTGAGGAATCAGGGATAACCAGCATGGAGACAGATTTAGTGGAACCCGAAGTTTATACAATTTGGAGGGTCTTTTTTTAAGGAAAAGTAATATAAACTTACAAAGAGTGTTGTAAGAAACTTAATATTTAAAAGACATTTCAAATTTTAAAAAGCTGTCAAAATACCAGAAACAGCATATTACCAGAAAAATAAGATAATTTTAAAATTAACTGCCTGACATATCTCTAAAATATTATTCCCCCCACACACACATTTTTAGCTGCATATTTGGTTGCCTCTTCATATGATAATGATTTTGTAAAGTCATTTTCTCTAGAGAACATAGAAACATAATCCAATCTGTCTTCTAGCATAAGCTGATCAGAATCGTTTTTCATTTTTATTGATTGTTTCGAAAATCTTTTGGCTTCACAGTTCATTACTGGTAATGCAAATGTGTAGGATTTCTCTCTCACATTTCTTTCAACTATGACCTTTAAAATGTGGAAGAATTTCCCGCAAACTGACTTCTGGTTCTGTTCATTAGAAACTGTTTCCCTCTACTGTGCATAGGCACAGAGAGACATAGAACCTGTTCGTATTGTAATATGACCTCTGGCCCTGAGCCATCATACACCATGCCGGGGGAATTGTCCAGGAGGATGCAGATGTTACTGGAAGTTATTACTATGCCTGAACAGTTAGCAATAACTTAATTATACAACGAAGAGACTGCAGGCAACATAAATACAGATGGTGCCAAAAAAATGTATACACATTTTAAGAAAGGAAAAAAACTGTTAAAATTGCTATACTCAATATATACTGATAAGAAAAGATGAATACAAATCATGTTTGACTTCTGCAGTTACAAGAGGTGCTCAAAGTGGTTATCATCAGTGTAATTTTAGTAGTTTTTTTCCCTTTCTTAAAACATGTATGCAATTTTTGGGCACCCTTTGTATAGCCTATTAACTACGAAGCAAGTTTATCCATCTCTAGATATGCCTGCTGTCAGAAGTTATGCCATCTTTTGTGCTTTCCTCTCTCCCAACCTACTCCCAGGGCTGCCTGCATTTGTGGCAGCTATCTTTATAGCACTTCCATGGAGCCTCTTAGTGAGGTTTCTTAGATTACAGGCTCAAGAGATCAAAGCCAAGATGGGAGGAGGGAAATTTTTCTTACTGTAACTCAGAGTCCCACTTTTTCCAAGCACTATTCCTCCTCCCCACTTACCCCCTGGCAACCACTAAGCTATTGTCTGTGTCTATGAGTTTTTGTTTTTTATTTGTTTGTCTTGTTCCTTTGATACTTTCAGTTTTATAACCCACATATGAGTGAAGTCATATGGTTCTCTACTTTTTCTGTCTGATTTATTTCGTTTAGCATGATAATCTCAAGATCCATCCATGTTGTCGCAAATGTGATATATAGATGATGTATTACAAAAAATATACTTGAAACCTATGTAATTTTACTAACCATTGTCACCCCAATAAATTTTACTTAAAGAAAGGAATCTCATTCCCAGGTGCAGGGCTGTGGTCTTACCATAGACCCTAATAAGACACACATCTCAGAACACACCAGCCTAAGATCAGCATGGGAAAGGGCCACTTGGAACAGTTGGGAATCTGTTTCCATTCACAGATGAAAGAGTGTTTAGGTCCACAGACACATAGCCCACACTATATGACCACAATTTTAACCTGGAAAATTTAAACCTGATAGAACCATATGCCCATTTCAACTACAAAACTCCTAGCACATGGATTATTTTAAGTGATTAATATAAGTTTCTGGTGAATGCACCAAGATAATTGGCTGCAAAATATATGCTTTGGTAAGTGGCTGAAGTAACTTATTTTATAGGTTTATTGAATATATGCTTGTTAAAAGTGGCACTAAATCTAACAAAGATGCTTCCTTCTGGTTTTGAGTAGTTGGTGTGTATCTCTTCTCTTCAGGGGTCAGGTATCAGGTGACTTTTCTATTAGAGCCACCCCTAGCTGGCAGCAATAAAAGCTATTGTTTTTGAATACATGAATTCCAATTTTATTACCTATGGAAAGGAAGTGTCTGTTGATTTTATTGAAGAGAAGAGTAAGTTGCTAAGGCATGAGAAATGGCTGCCTCTTCAAAGCCAGTGGGAAGTACAATGTTTATGTGTTTGATGATATTTGTATATATTTTTTTTGGGGGGGGATATCTACTTTTGTTTTCTGTTAAAGAGAAAAAAATCCACTTCTCTTAATACTTACATTCAAATAAATTAAAAATAGAAGTTTTCAGCGGCTCAGTTGAGGAATCAGAATAAATAGGAATAATTTCCTTATGTTTGACTTAAAATTTTCTCTGCTTTGACTTAACCCACGAAGCAGTCAAATCTGCATTTTATTTTTAACGAAGATGGAGAGGAGCTGTCCCGTCCTCCTGGGAGGGAATGCAAAACATCCCACACAGTAGTGGGAGAAATGCCCTCCTTCATGCCTGGGGACTTAGAACATGAATAGAGAGGTGAGGGACTGAGAGTAGGAATGTCCACGTTAGCTTCAATGGGTTTATGACAAATTCTAGAAATAGGTTTTCATTTTAAAAGTAATAATCCAATATAAAATCAATAATCCAATGAATCCAATGGAATCACTATTATAGGTGATTCAGGTATAGAATACCTGAATTTTGGAAAGATAGAATAGTATAGATTGACAATATGCAAAATAATGTTTTGGTTATTTTCCAGATCAAAGAAACTTTTCTTTTTGTACCTGTATAGAGCAGGTACCCAGCTTCATAAAAAACTTTTGGGACAACTGATTATTAAATGTTTCAGAAGACTACCCATTAACAACAGTATTTTAAGTCATGGATGATTCACAACCTTTCTGTGAAAGTAATAGCAGTATTTTCTGAGAGCTTTTGAGATGAAGTACTGTGACAAATAGAAACAGTGGTGTTCTTTCTTCCTCTGACTACAAACCTGTGTGTGTGTGCATGCACACGTGTGTGTGTGTGTGTGTGTGTGTGTGAGCTGCTGATGCTGGTAAGCTTAACAGGAATTACTCATTCTCTTTTTTTTTTTTTTAAAGATTTTTATTGGGGAGTTAGGGGGATGGGAACAGTGCTGGGGAATTGGGGAAAGGGGAACAGACAAGTTGCTGTCGTTTTGTTCTTCAATCTAGTTGTGGAGGATGTTGCTTCACTGGCCCAAGTTGGCACCATCATTGCGCTCTTCCCGGGCGAGGCAGATCAGTCACCGGCTTCTGGACGGCCGCTCACTGCGGCTGCTGGCCGCTCACGCTGGCTGCTGGCCACACACGGTAGCCCATGGCAACCCACTGCCACAGGGACTGCAGCCCACGCCGTCGCCGGCGACTCGTGGCAGCCCAGCTCCAGGTTGAGCTGTTGTTCAGCATCTTAGCTGTGGAGGGCAGTGTCACTGGCCCTCATATGTGGGATCCGAACCGGGGCCCTCTGGTGTCCCAAGCGAGTTCTTAACCATCGCGCCACTCGGCCGGCCCACTCATTCTCTTTTGAAAGGAGAAGAAACCCTTAACAGTTCATTCCTTAAAGGAAGGTTGTTTTCCATTTCCTTTGCTTTCTTTGGTTTTGCATCATTTTTTTTTTCAGTTGAATTGACTGGGCACAGTCTGTTTCTTATATGAACAACAACAACAAAAATGTGCTCTTGATTTGAGATTATATATTGACAGTAATAACTCATGAAATGTTTGGGAAGTTACAGTTATGCTGCTGGCTTAAATTGAGTATAAATTGTTATTAAGAAGTTCTCTACCACCAACTCTAAAAAGACATTTTGGGGACAATTTGAGAAATTGTTAAAGTGCTTATATGGAAGGTCATTATTTTTTGTAGTTCTCTAAAATTGAGCCAGATGATTCTGAATTTTATGTTTTCCTATTAGTAGGGAATCTTGAGTTTAACGATCTTTGTTAAAATTTTGTTAACCAATGGCATTCTACCATTCACGGAACTTGCTCCCTAAAAGAACGCAGAAATGTTAAACAATGAAATACTTGAGATTACCCCACTCATTGAGACTTGAAAGTATCACTGGTCTTTTTCTCAAAAGTGCTTCTGGGCTTTATGTGCTGGTTTTTAAACAGTGAAAATGTACATGTGAACTTCCATTTTATTCTGTACCCTATGACCTCCTGCTCAACAACTGAGATAAGAAAAGAATGCTCTTTAGAGCATTATGGCTCAGTAGGGCCCGGTCTAAAATCTCATACATGCTTGATAAAGTTAGTGGAATGTCAGGGCCTTTGCTGTGATTAAAGGATCTAAATGTGACTTGTCAAGCAGCTCAAATATTAGCTCTAATCCCCGTCTGTGCAGGGCTCTAAGGTTAGGTCCTGGAGACACAAAGCTGTGGATATAGAATACCCTTGTTACATTACAAATTTTCCCAATGAATAGAGGAAAATGGGGCAGGAAATACATAAGAGTGAGTATCTGTAGATTTCAGGATTATGAGTGATTTTTGTTTTCATTAACATTTTTCATTAATGTTACATTAACATTTTCCTTTTGCATTTTAACTTTATAGCAATTGAAATATGTATTTTTTAAATATCAAAAACCACCTTATTTGCTAAAGCGTGGAATAGATGCTGTGGTTATTGGCAGAGCCAACCTTGGAGTAGAACATGGTAAACGTGGGCCCTGGTTAAGCCTTCTCCCATCCATTGCTCAATAATAAGCACCATTGTCAGATGTGCATATCAACTTTGGGTTTAAACATATGCCCATGGTAGGAATGGCGAATCAGGAGTCTGCTCTATGCTAGAAAGATCAACTAGAAATGTAGTGACTACACCAATAAGGAAGAGAAGGGAAAAGCTTCATTGAAAAATATACATTGAGCATCTGCATCCAATTCACCCCTCCCCCCCTCCCACCATTGGAAGGTGGGTGGGGGAGCAGTCAGCCTCTTTCACTTTAAGGTTCCTTTGCCGTTACCCCAAACCACTGACACTAATATTCATGTACATAATATTTTATGTGGAATGTACATTTTGGTCAAACAGAGGTACAGAAGGAGAGTTTTCCTAGGGGTAGGTAGTTGACACATATGACTGCCCACTCATGGATGTGTCTAGGGTGTGGGGTGGAGCTTTAGGGTGGGCTAATGAGGTTAAAAGCATTGGCCTCTGGGAGGAGCAGGGTAGGGAATAGCAGACCTGAGTAGCGAATTTCGTTCTTGGCTTTTCTGGGCTTCTTTACATCCTCTTCTGTGGCAGCTCCCTTTCCCAGCGTCCCTCTGCCTGGCGTCTGGCTGGTGAAGCTCCCTCCAATAACCAACCATGGAAATTGCCTACACCTCAGGTCTCCTTTCCTTCATGTTCCTGTTCTTCCCTTTGCATTCTCCCTGTGCTTCCCTTCATTTTCATCAAATACATGCAGAGTTCACAACATATCAAGGATCAAAGCACGGAAAAGTTAGGGAGGCATGAATTTGCCTCCTTCCGATAGCTAATCATTTGGAACACGGTGTTCTGAGCTGTGTCAGGATGAGAGCCTGTCCGCACCACCTGCAGCATTAAGCTGAAGCCAACCACCTGCTACTGTGATGGGCGCGTCCAAGCAGGGCCGCCTTCTGCCTGGTGGAGGGCGCTGAGCTGCCTCAGAATGCTCAGGGACACAGAGGCAGGCCAGGGACATTGCATGAGGTCCAAGAGCCCCAGGAAGAGGGACTAACCTTGTCTATAGTTGTGGTGCAGACATTCGAGACTTGGCTATGGATTGGAGGCCCCCCAAAGAAGCTGGGCTAGGGGGAGAGCCCTGAGAAAAGCCAAGATGAGCAAAAGAGCCTGGCAGGGCAGGCGGAGGCATGGCTGTGGGTGCAGAGGCTGCTGCCATAGACCTTCCCTGTCCCATACCCTTCCCACCCAGTTCTCTCCTAGAGTGTCCATGGGTCCTAGAGGGAGAACTATAATCAGAGAAAAGAAGGTGTCACCAAGGAGAGTCCTCATCAAACACACAGTGCAATATACAGATGATGTATTATAGAATTGTACACTTGAAACCTACATAATTTTACTAACCAATACATTTAATAAAAGAAGTACTAGTCAGAAATGTGTGTGTGTGTGTGTATGTGTAGAGGAGGTTGGGGGCAGCACAGGCAGCCCCCTGAGAGTGGTGGGGAGGCAGCTGAACACAGAGCAGGGGGCCCGAGCCGGAACAGCAGATTTCAGGGCAGTTCACCTGTAAAATGGAAATAAAGACAGGACCAACTTCATAGAGTTGTTGTGAAAACTAAATGACTGATGTATGCATGGCCCTTAGCACATGCCAGGACAAATTAAGTCATAATCAGAGCTTAGGTCATAATCAAAGCTTAATAAATGTTGGCTATTGTTATTTTCATTGCTGTTATTTTTTGTTCCATTCCTTCTACTTCTAGTTATTTTCAAGTGGTTAGATCGTTTGATTTAATGTGATTCAATAAAATAGATTTGGGCCATGTTTTTGTTTTCAAGTAAAGAAATTGCTTCTCAGGATATTTTAGCAAGGGTTAGATTAAACCATAAGTAGGTCAAATTTGAGCAAAATTTTAAAAATAACTGTGACATAACATTGTCACCCCTGTAAATTTTAATTAAAAAATAAATAAAAAAATAACTGTGACATCTGCAAGTTGATTTTTTTTCTAAATAAAAATAAATTGGACACTAGTATCATTTTTTGCTCTCGGAAGACTGTGAGAATAATAGCACTCGGTGGAGGTTAGTATAATATTGAAAGTAGTAATTTTAACAGTTTTGAACTCATTTTCAAAGACATAATTGGAATGATTTTCAATAGACATCAGTCTTTATTTCTTAGGAAATTACAGTGATTAGATTAACTGCTGGCAGCCTCTCTCATTATTTGAAGATAATAGGAGTCTGTTGAGGATTGGTAGGGAAAAATGAATGATACACGTCCTATTAAGGACTTCATTGCTGAAACATTTTTCATCACTCTTTCTGTCTGGCTATAATTTATGTAGTCAAGGCATAATCATCAAATGCAGCTTCCTTTGCTGTATTTGACCTAGAAAACAAATTCAAATGAAGAATGAGAATAATGCTTTTCCAGGATTAAAATGTAGATTTTTATTTTAAGGAGGTACATAATATGCTAATTCATATTAGAAGAAAATGAAGTTACATTTACAGAACGCTGAGAAAGTTGAAAAGAGAATTTTGTTCCTTATTTGGGTATTTTCAGGATTATATCTCTGCTTCCTTATGAAATTGAACATTGGACAAGGACAATCGCACTCATCATTCAGACATTTGAAATTACTCTTCTATTTTGATATGAGATACTCAAATCACTGAGTGTTAGGGAAATTGTGCACGAATAAAAAAGTAAATGAGCCTTTCTGGAGTGGGTAAAGTGGTTTTGATCAGCAGAAAATAGCACCCTATTTCTTTAAGATCACTCTAAACTCAAAATGATTTAGATAATTTACCTGAGTCTGAATACCGGATAAGCATCTACAGTCCCTTTATCTGGACATGGGCGGTGTTACTTCTTAATTTTCAGTATTACTATAAAAGTTGTCTAACATTTACCCCCATCAGTGCCCTTCAGTTACAGAATGGGAAAACCTGTTTGTGCTCCATCTGACTGGAATGTCTACCTAGAGATTCATGCTATTGATTATGAATCAGTTATATACACTGATAACCAAACTTTCCTTGACTGGATCCTAAAGTAAACAACACTGGGATTGTGAGGTCCAAAGTAAAAAAAAAATTTTTTTTGAACACTAATTTAATATGCTGGGAAGTTCTTGTACAAATGCTGATTACTACATCATGCAATAATGCTGTTTTCACTACTTTGGGAAGTAGAAGTAAGTGACATTAAATCTTGTCTGGGGAGAAAGGAAGAAAATGGTGTATTACCAGATACATCAAATGCAAAGACAGAAACATGAACAAAAGCCAATGACTTGGCACTCAACACAGCTAGCATCCATCTACTTTTACATTGTTTCTGGTTTTACTATTATAATTTCATATCATTATGGGTGGAAAATGTCCAGATAAAGCATAATATCACATTACCTTGTAATTTAACATAAGAAAACTAGCACCGTAAGGCATAAAGTTTGGACAATTTGGAGTGGAGGTTGTAGAAGAGAAATATGTCTAGATTTGTTTGATATGAAAATAGAGGGCTTCTTACTCTAGTAGTATATTTACAGTATTTCTATACTTAAATTTTGTCCACAGAAGTAGTCTTACTGACTATATAAACTTGGATAAATTTCCATTGAAAAACAAAAGATGATTAAAAATACCTACCTCACGGGATTCTTGTGCACTTTGAATAAGTTAATCCATGTCAAAGCATTTTGTAAATTGCAAACTATGATACTAAATTTACTTGATAGGAGGCAATCACTAAATGTGATTGAAATAAAGTATTAACCCATCCTATTTTGTGCTTTTTCAAATATATATATATTAGAATGGAAAGTATTCTAATTTCACATTGTGTACTCCTGCCAAAAAAGGTTTAGGCTAGTCTAATTGTGAGGGAACAGTTTGAAAAATCCAATTTGAGGGACATTATGCAAAGCAAGGGGCCTGCTGGATTCTACAAAAATGTCAATTATCAAAGACAAAAGAAATTAAATACACATGCCAATATATGCAAAGATGATCCTTGATTGGATCCTGAATTTAAAATAAAATATAAATCCCCTAGACTGAAAAGGACATTATTGAGGCAACTGGGGAAATTTGAACTGCATATTATATAATTGTATGGCATCATTTAAAATTTCCCAAATGTGATCATTATGGTGTAATTATGGTAGGATATTTGTTCTTAGGAGGTATATACTAAAATATTTATGGATGAAACATCTTTATGTCTACAGGTAATTCTCAAATGATTCAGCTCTATCTATCTATCTATCTATCTATCTATCTATCTATCTATCAACAGAGAGATAAAAGCAAATGTGGCAAAATGGTGATAAAATGGGAATCTAGTTGAAAGCTGTCCAGGTGTTCATTGTTAACGATTCCTGTAGCTTTTCTATAATTTGAACATTTTCAAAATAAAAGCTTGGAGAAAATTTAAAAAGTTAAAAATACCAAGTGCTCAAAACAGTTGCATTATTAAAATAACAGACCTTCTTAAAAATGTTCTTTACAGACATTTTATTGTTAGATACAAATATATAGGTTTAAAAGAGAAGAATCTTGCAGCAAGAGCAGTGTTTGAGGGAATTTATATCATTGAATGCATTAATTAGAAAAGAAGAGAGATCTAAAAATCAATAATCTAAGTTTCCATCTTAGGAAACTAGAAAAAAAAGAGCAAATTAAATCCAAAGTAAGCAGAAGAAAAGAAATAATAATTACAGCATAAATCAATGAAACAAAAGAGACTAATGGAGAATATCAATGAACCCAAAAGCTGGTTTTTAAATAAGATCAGTGAAATCAATGTGTCTTGTCAGGTTAACTAAGAAAAAAAGAAAGAGGACACATCACCGCAGATCTGATGGAAACTAAAAGGATAATAAAGAAATACTAGGAATAACTCTTATGGGCACAAGTTCAGTAACCTGGGTAAAAGGGATCCATTCCTGGAAAGACAATCTGCCAAAATTTAGACAAGAAATAGATAATCTGAATAAGTCTACATCTATTAAAGAAGTTGAATAAATAATTAATAACCTTCTAAAGCAGAAGTCACCAGGAGCAAAAGCGTTCATTTTTTAATTCTGTCAAACATTTAAGGAAGAAATAATACCAATTCTCTACAATTTCTTTCAGAGGGTAGAAGCAGAGGGGGAAAGTCTTGATTTATTTTATCAGGACAGCATTACCCTAATACCAATACCAGACAAAGACATTACAAGAGAAGAAAACTAAAGACCAGTATCTCTCATGAACATAGTAGACACAAAAATCCTCAAAAATATTAGCAAATAAAATCCAAAAAACAGTATAAAAAGAGTTATACAGCATGACTGAGTGAAATTTATCTCAGATATGCAAGGCTGGTTCAACATTTGAAAATCAATTAATGCAATCCAGCGTATCAACAGACTATAAAAGAAAAATCACATGATCATATCAATAGATAAGGAAAAAAGCATTTGACAAAAATTCAACACCCATTCATGATAAAACTCAGTAAACTAGGAAGAGAGGGAAACTTTCTCAAATTGATAAAGATGACATGCAAAAAACCTACAGCTAATATCATACTTAATGTTAAAAAACTTGAAGATTTCCCACTAAGATTAGGTTCAAGGCAAGGATGTCTCTTTAGCACTCTTTTTCAGCATCCTACTAGAAGTTGTAGCTAGTACAATAAGGCAAAAAATGGAAAGCAAAGGTATTCAGATTGGGAAATAAAACATAGAATTCTCTTTATCTGCAGATGATTTGGTTATCTATGTAGAAAATCTGAAAGCTCAACAGAAAACTCCTGGAACTAATAAACTACTATAACAAGATTTCAGGATACAAGGTGAATATACAAAAGTCAATTGCTTTTCTATATACCAACAATAAACAAATGGAATTTGAAATGAAAAACAGAATACTGTTTACATTATTACCCCTCAAAATGAAATTCTTAGGTATAAATCTAATAAAATGCATGCAATATCTACTCAACTCTGATGCATGAAGTCAAAGAACCAAATAAATGGAGAGATATTCTATGTTCATGGATAGGAAGCCCCAATATTGTCAAGGTGTCAGTTCTTCCCAACTTGACTATAAATTCAATACAATGCCAATTAAAATCCTAGTAATTTATTTTATGGATATTGACAAATTGATTATAAAGTATATAAGAAGAAGCAA
Organism: Hipposideros armiger; assembly: GCF_001890085.2. NCBI lineage: Eukaryota > Metazoa > Chordata > Mammalia > Chiroptera > Hipposideridae > Hipposideros > Hipposideros armiger. The sequence continues at coordinate 3,370,762 of NW_017731436.1, forward strand.
AAGACTCAGAATAGCCAACACAATATCGAAGGAGAAGAACAAAGTTGGAGTACTGATGCCATCCAGTTTCAAGACTTACTATAAAGCTCAAATAATCAAGACCATGTGGTATTGGCAAAAGAATAGACAAATAGCTCAATGGAACAGATTGAGAGCCCAGAAATAGACCCTCATAGATGAAGTCAGTTGATCTTTGACAAAGAAGAAAAGGAAATACAATGGGGCAAAGATAGGCTCTTCAACAAATGATACTGGAGAAACTGCACATCATGTGCAAAAAAATTAATCTAGACACAGACTTTATACTCTTCACAAAAATTAACTCAAACTGGATCATAGACCTAAATGTAAAACACAAAACTGTAAACCTTCTAGAAGATAACATAGGAGAAAACCTAGATGACCTTGGGTGTGGTGATGCTTTTTTAGGTACAACACCAAAGAAATGATCTATGAAAGAAACAATTGATAAGCTGGACTTCATTAAAATTAAAAATTGCTCTGTGAAAGGCAATATAATGATAATGAGAAGAGAAGCCATGAACTGGGAGAAAGTATTTACCAAAGACACATCTGATAAAGAAAGGACTGTTATCCAAAATAAACAAAGAATGCTGAAAACTCAACAATAAAAAAAAAGCAGCTGAATTACAATTGAGCCAAATACCTTAACAGATACATCATCAAAGAAGATATACAGATGGCAAATAGGATATGAAAGGATGTTCCACGTTGTATGTCATCAGGGAAATGCAAATTGAAACAAAAATGTGATGCCATGAAACACCTGTTAAAATGCCCAACATTCAGGACATTGACAACACCACATGCCAGTGAAGACGTTGAACAAAAGGACCTCTCATTTATTGCTGGTGAAAAGGCAAAATGGTACAGCCACTTTAGTGGTTTCTTAAAAAACTAAACATACTCTTACCATATGGTCCAGCAGTCATGGTTAGTATTTACCCAAAGGAGTTGAAAACTTATGTTCACAGAGAGATCTGCACATGTATGTTTACAGCAGCTTTATTCATAATTACCAAAACTTAGAAGCTGCCAAGATGTCCTTCAGTAGGTGACAGATAAATACTCTGTGGTACCTTCAGATTATGGAGTATTATTTAGCACTAAAAAGAAATGAGCTATCAAGCCGTGATAAGAAACAATATGACATTCTGAAAAAGGCAACTCTGTGGAGACAGTAGAAAGATCAGTGGTTGTTAGGGGTGGGGGTGAGGGCAGGGAGAGATGAACAGGCAGAGCACTGGGGATTTTCAGGGTGATGCAAATACTATGTATGATATTATAATGATGGATACATGTCATTATGCATTTGTCCATACACATGTAATGTAGAACACCAAGGGTGACCCCTAAGGTAAACTATGGACTTTGGGTGATTATGATGTCTCAATGTAGGCTCATACTTGGTAAAAAATGTACCATTCCAGTGTGTAATGTAGATATTGAGGGAGAATATGCATGGTGGGGGGAGGGGATGTATGGGACATATCTGTAACTTCCTCTCAGTTTTACTGTAAACCTAAAACAGATTTACAAAATAAAGTCTTTAAAAAAAGAATCTGTGTTTTTTAAACATATGGTTTAGGTAATGGATGGAATTATTATTACTAACATGAAGCATTTTCCCATGGCAAAATTCCAGGAAAACAGATGAAAGTTTTAAATCCATGTGCATGTCTTTCAAGGTACAGGCATACCTCAGAGGTATTGTGGGTTCAGTTCCAGACCACCATGATGAAATTAATGTCACAATAAAGCAAGTCACATGATGCTTTTTGGTTTCCCAGTGCATATGGAAGTTATGTTTACACTGTACTGTAGTCTATTAAGTGTGCAATAGTGTTATGTCTACAAAATGTGCATACTTTAATTAATAATACTTTATTGCTGAAAAATGCTAACCATCATCTGAGCTCTGTTGGGAAAAATGGCACAGATAGACTTCTTTGGCACAGTGTTGCCACAGATATTCAATTGGTAAAAAATGCAATATCTGTGAAGTGTAACAAAGTGAAGCACAATAAAGCAGAGTATGTCTGTATTTAAAAGCAATGTAGGGCCGGCTGAGTGGCTCAGTTGGTTAAGAGCTCGCTCAAAGGTTTGAGCTCTGAACAACAGCGGTTCGAGTCCAGCCCGAGCTGAGCTGCCGCTGAGCTGCCAACAGGTGGCAGGATGGCTCAGCTAAAAAAAATTAAAAAAATAAAAAAATAAATAAAATAAAATAAAAGCAACGTAAAATGTATCTTGAGGAGTGTTCAAAGGGACTAGAACATTATTTTCACATTATCTTTTAACAAACATTTAATTGCAGGGGTCTCAGTTTAATGATTTCGGGCTGGTTTACTACACAGGTCTTCTTTCCTATGAGATGGAACTTTCTGTCTCATTCTCCAGGAGGGACACTGGGTAGTTATTACCATGACCAAGTTACTATCTTGTTGCCTTTTCTTGGGGTTGACGTGGTAGGATTCCGACTTCCTCTAGGCAGTGGAGTCTGGGTAGAAATATCATGACCCTGTCTCTTGTCTTTCTCTTGTACAGATCAGAGGCAACAGAACTGGAACAAAGAAGCTCATAGCTTTTGGGTATGTAATTGAAAATTCTTCGCAACTAATTTGTTAGTGATATTTATGATCTGTACTCCACTTTGTTCTTCTAATTTGTGAACCAAATGATAATAGCCTAAGTATATTTATCACTAGGGCAGGATGAATGCAGAGGGAAGCTAACAGTATTGATAAATAACCAACTTTATTTGGTCCTCTGGAGTTCCTTTAAAAATTAATTCTGGATGGTGATTACTTTTCAGTGGAAGAGTTGTTTAGTAAAGCAATTTACTTATGGAATTATATTTTTTGACCCCCTCAGTGGTTAGGAGTATGCCATAACTATCAAAGTATCATAGAACTATAATTATGTGAGAAATCTATTTTGTAAGCAACTATGTGTTTCCATGCCCAGTAGTGAATTGAATGCTTTAGAAATGAGGCATTTACTGATCTATATTTACTAACAATTAAAATGAAGCATTTATATATAACATAATATAAAAGTAAAATAATCTTAAGATGTTACTGCTTTTAAAGTTTAAAACTAATGATCTAGTTCTTTATATGTGTCTAATTTTCTCATCATCGTTTTGATTTTCTACTTATAAAATGATTTAAAAAGAATTGTATGTTTTAACTCCAGACTGTGACATACTTTTTTTCTGTTTGGTTTAACTCCATTATGAGATGAAATACAATCCTAACGTTGCTGGGAGATGCAAGGGAATCATTCTTTTCACAGCCATCTATGAAGGACACATCCTTTTGTGACTCAGGGGATATTACTGAAATTCTGGTAAATTTTCTGAAAATATTATTATATTAATTTAAGTGCTATTTTTCTCTATGAGCTAAGCAACAATAATAATCACTATTTCCCCAGTATATACTTCTTACTACTTACAATTTTCTTGCGACTGTCTTTGAAACACTGTTACTGATGACCCATTAGTCACTATCATTCTTTGGTAATCATTGTCCTCCTGTAATTGTTAAAACTCATGGTTCTGGTCGTCTAATTCACTGAAAAATAAAACATTAGTTTTGGTGCATATCTTAGCTGTTCAGATGTCTTCAAATACACTCCTATTGTTTCCACATGTGTGTACTAAAGATATGCATTTATTGATGAGATAGATTGTATGACTCAGTCAATAAAACTCCCATGTTACCTACTATAGTAAAGAATGCTTTATTTGCCATAATATTTTATGTTTCACTGAAGAATTTTAAGTGATACTTTTCATTGATGGTTTACAAAACCAGTTACCCTAAAATGTTGACAAAAAATGGGGGGGTTTTACCATCTTCAAAAATTGTCAAATATTCTTTCTAGTAAAACACTTCTGATTCTCAGATTAGAGGCCACCTATCATGAAAGGTATTTAGAAAAAGACTGGCTTAGAAAAAGGTGTGTTACGAGGGAACACTGCATTGGTTGAAAGACTGGATTAGATAAACTGTTTGGTCTCTTGTAATATAAAACTTGATTCTTATAAAAGATGATAACCAACCATGTCACCAATGACTAAATTAAATAATTTTAGTCTTGTTATGCATTACAGAAGCTCTTGCCTTGAACAGAATCAGGGAATAGCTTAGTGGTGAAGAGGGCAGCGTCTGAACTCAGATGGCTTGGGTTTGAATTTTGTCCCTGACACTTACTTGCTGTGTGGCTTTGGTCACATTACTGAACCCCTATGTGCTTCACTTTTCCCACTTGTTAAATGGAGATCATAATAGTGCCACATAAAGCTGGTGCAAGGATCTAATGAGTTTATGTGAACATAGCTCTTAGAACAATATTTAGTATATATGTAGTTAGGCACTCAATAAATGTTAGTTATGATGGTGATGAATGAATGCTACTGTCATCAGCTGAGGCATCTGTGCATCTTGAAGATTTTATGCATTTGGCACTAATCCCCCAAATTTATAGCCTTGAAGAATGGAGTGCACCTGGCAATGATTTGTATGCATTCCCAGCAACTTATTTCTTCAGGTATCCTTATGTATTGTCTTGGGTCCACCTGAAGCCAACATGAAGGCAAAGGTTGACTCTTCACCGCTTTCTACTTATACCACCATTGTGGGTGTCACTTCTTCTATCACATTGCTGTCCTCCATTTTCAAGGATCCATCTCCCATCTTCCTCTCATTGCCTCATCCAAGCCTTTCTGCAAACACTCTGGATCTCAGATTTTACAACAAAGGGCTTGCTATGGTATATTTAAAACAAAGCTAGATGTTTACCTAAGAGAAAGTTTTGAACCAGCTACTAGGACAATCAAATGTCCTCCAACTTGATGCAAAGGCATATTAATAATTCTCATCTTTACCATTGTCATTAAGCAATAGTAAAGTACTGTTGCATTTATAGTCACTCTGATATATTATAAACATAGTTCGTAGTCCAAGTGTATGCAGTGGGAGTAAATAGTACATATTTAGTTCTTATTTATGTGTGCCTAAATTTCTGGCCCCATGATTATTTTGAGTTCTGCACTTAATTATGTTTTGTTTTCCACTTTAAAAAAACTGTGGTAAAGTGCACATACTATATGATTTACAATCTGAACTATTTAAAATGTACAGTTGAATGGTATTAAATACATTCATATTGTTGTGCAACCATCACCTTCATCCATCCTCATAACTCTTTTCATCTTGGAGTACTGAAATTTTACATCCATTAAACAATAACTCTCCATTCACCTGCCCCCCTCCCCGGCCCCTGTAGCCCCTGGACACCACCATTTTTCTTCCTGTCTTTGTGATTTTGACTACTCTATGTACGTCATATAAGCAGAATCATACAGTATTTGTCTTCTTGTGATCGGCTTATTTCATTTAGCATAATGTCCTCAAGCTTCATCCATGTTGTAGCATATTGTAGAATTTCCTTCTTTTTTAAAGTTGAATAATATTCTATTGTATATAGTATAAACCACATTTTGCCTATTCATTCATCCATTGATGAACATTTGGGTTGCATCCACGTTTTAGCTATTGTGAATAATGCTGCCATAAAAATGGGTGTACAAATATGTATTTGAGACCCTACTTTCAGTATTTTCGTATGTATACCCAGGAGTGGAATTCATAGGTCATATGGAAATTCTATTTTTAATATTTTGTGGAACCGGCATACTGTTTTTCACAGCAGCTGTACCTTTTTACAATCTCACCAACAGTTTTCACAGAATTCTTAAGTACAGAATGCTTGTCTAATTATTTTGACATATTCCTCCTGGGCAGTGAATATTGCAGGGTTTTATGCGAATATATTTTGAAAACAAGGTTATATTTTTCCAATTCTTTTTTTCTTGCTGTGCCTATGAGAGTTATGTTCTAAGGCCTACTTAATGTTAGTTTATGTTACCAGGTGATTCAGAGTGTCAATGAACCTTTTCCAGAACAGCAACATGTGCGGCCAAGTCTCATACTTCGAATGGAAAAACAGCTTGAACTCCAAGGGTTTCTTGGCTTATTTTAAAATAAGTTCTGTGTTAAAATACTGTGTGCTGGCAGTGAAGGAACAGATGACCATATGTTTTCTTCCTGGAGGCTCATAATTTTTTGCATAAAATATACCAAAGTGAATAGGAATGGGGACAACTGGATTACAAAGAGAGAATTGGCTAGCTGAAGAAATATTTATATAGAGGTTATTCTTTGAAACAGAATCTGAAAGCTTTTCAAATTTTCAAGAGGGCAGGCCAACATTTGAGCTATTATGTTTTTCTGGTTATTAGTATTTGTGCTTCCTTAAATTTTGTTTCAAAATATGAATATAGCTTTCTAAGGGACAGAATCCCAAACTCATAGGTGTTAGTAGAAAAATCTCCAAATCTTATCAGGTAACTTCCACAAATTAATGGGGTACTTTTCCAGAAAATGTTCTGCATTTATTGTTTATAGGCAGTGTGAAGAGAAGAGAGGAGGCATAAGCTTACTCCAGGAGCAAAAGTTTTCTTGTTGACAGATATTTCATTTCCCCTTGGTTTATTATACTCAGTCGAAATATTAATGTCATTCCTAATGAAATCACCTTCCAACTAAAGTGTTCAAAAAATGGATTAAATACCTTGTGTATCTGTCAGTTTACTTTATGCAGGAAACATTTAAACATAACTTGAACATTTTTAGAAAAAGACTTTTGTTAATGATGAGGCACAAGCAGCTCTTGTCAGTCTCGGCTATGCTGAGGCAGCAAATTAACCCTGAAATCTCAGTGGTTTAATGCAATAAACTTTTATTTCTTATTCACACTATATGTTCAACGCTGGTTGACTGGAGAAGGGGAAGGCTCCTCCATTTCACATAGTCACTCAGGGGTACAAGCTGACTGAAGCTTCACCACCTTGTGGCACCACCGTGGCGAAAGGTGGCTTCAGGATTTGCCACAACATGAAAAGAGAGAGTGTGGAACACTCAAACTCTTCTCCAAACTGCAAGTGTTGCATGTCACCTCCAATTGAGTCCTCGGGTCAGAACTAGTCATATGGCCTCTCCTAAGTACTGGGTTGTTGGAAAAGTCATGATGTATGTTTTCTATGTTTTTTGTTGCAAAAATGCATCATGATTTTTCCAACAACCCAATACATGGGGCTGAAGATCTCCCTGGGAGCTGAAGGAAGAGAGCACGAGTAATTTTTTTTTTAATTCGGTGATAATTTTTTTAAATAAGTTTTTATTGGGGAACAGTGTGTTTTTCTCAGACCCATCAGCTCCATGTCAAGTCGTCTTCAATCTAGCTGTAGAGGGCGTAGCTCACTGGTCCATGTGGGAATTGAACTGGCAACCTTGGTGTTATAAGCACTGCACTCTAACCAACTGAGCCAACCAGCCACCCAGTAATTTCTTTTTAAATAAACTTTGCTGGAAATTCTTACATTAGACATCTCCATAAAACTTTTCCTTCCTTAATCAGTCATATTTATAATTCCTTATGTTTTACTATATAGGTAAGTTATTTTAACCTTTTAAAATTAATTTCACATTTTTAACTTTCTAGCTTTAGGTAGAAATAAATAAAACAAGGATTATTGAGAGTATAGATATAATCAACAATAGAAAAAAGTATCTATGGAAAAAATGGCCCTCACATGCCTGTTAGACTTTTTTTTGTATTATTAATAGTATTTTATTATTTTGTTTTTTTTCAATACAACCATAACTTGAAATTAAATGTAACTCCAAGTACAGTGAGAATTGATTGCAAAATTTATTCATGGGATAGTGAGCTAAGGATATGAAACTAGACTTAGAACAGTTTTAATAGTTGGTCATTCGATTATTTTGTAATTTTTTCCCCACCATTATATGCTCAGCTTTCCATGAACCTTAATCTTATTTCTTTTTCCTTCTTGTATCTAATGTTTTTCTCCTCAAATTTCTTTTTCAGTTTATTGAATTATTTTATCACACAATGTTTTCGTATAGGGTACATGAGGAATAAACATGTCTGAAAATGTCTTTATTTTTTCCTCTTGATTTATTTGACTGGATATAGAATTTTATGTACGAATTTATTTTCACACAGAACTTTGAAGGCTTTGTGCTCATATCCTTTAATGTCCTATGTTGTATATGGGAAACCTGATGTCATTCTTCTTGTTTTTTTGCAGCTAATACCTTTTTATCCTGTCTGTAAACTTTTAGAATTCTCTATATTCATTTGAAATTCTGAAATTTCACAAGACATATTCAAGTGTGCCTCTTTTTAAATATATCTGGTTCAGCATTTGGTGGCATGGGAAGATTTTCTTTTTTCCCCTCTCTCTCAGGGCTCTGCTTCCCACTGTTTTATTTCATTCTCTATTCTCTCCACCAGGTAACCAAGATGGCCATTGTAAACGACCTCCACGTTTACATCGCATTCATGGCTAAAATCCCAGAAAAAAAAAAGGACAATCTGTTTCCCAATATTTCAAGCAGAATTTCCTGATTAGTCTGACTTGGTTCATGTACTCTTTTCTGATTTGACCATTATGGCCAAGGGGATTTTGAGTACTTTGGTTCATTAAATTTTTACCACTGGTACTGTTACAGCTCTGGTCCAAGACTCTTCTCTGGATTACTGCAATAGACTCTTAACTGATTTCTTGGTTTATGTCCTTACCCCTTTCAGCCTCTTCTCAGTGCTGGAGCCAGAGCTGTTAATATGTTTGTCGAGACCAATAATGCTTGCCTGTTTCACTTCAAAGAAGGCTAAGACTTCAACAGCTTAAAAGACCACCCTGATCTAATGATCTGGCCTCCCATGACCCCTCTGAGCTTATCTCCTACCACTCTCCTCCTATGGCTACTCAGCGTCAGCCATGCTGGCCTCCTTGTTATGACTTACCCATGCCAGACACACTCCCAACCCAGTGTCTTTGCCATCGGCTGTTCTCTAAAGTAGGACTACTCTACCCTTGGAAAGCCACAGGCTGTTTTCTCACCTCTTTCAGGCCTTAGTCAAAATGCCAGCTATTTAGTGAGACCATTCCTATTCACCCATTTAAATTACAACCCTCCATAACATTCTTCCCTATTCTATTTTTCTCCGTTTATCTCCATCTAATATACCATTTATTTTACTTATTTATCCTGCTAATTGTTTGTGTACCCCATGAAATGTAAACCCATGAGGACAGGAGGGTGTATCTATTTTGTTCAATATTGTATCTTCAGGCTGTAAAACTGCCTGGCATGTAGTCAGCCAATACATATTTGATGAATGAATGATTGGTCAACTTAGGCCATTTGCTTGCTCCTGTTTTGGGGATGTGGGGCCATATCATTGACCACGCCACAAGGAAGGGAAGAGGCAATTCCTTGAAATAAAAAGAGCTGGTCAGAGAAAAATTTAAAAACATCCAATAAAAGATCCTTAAGGAGAACATTGAGAAATGGGGGTCTGCATTAAAAATGTATAAGATTGTTAGGCAGAAGAAAGCAGCAGGCTCCGAAACCTGACAGTAATTTTCCAGTTTGTTTGGTTTTGAATTTTGAGTATATATAATTGTCCTTATATGTTTTAATAGTATTTAAAGGTTAGGTAATTTTGTCTGGAAAAAAATTTATGGGGAAAATAATTTTCTCTGATTTCTGGATAATTTGATTTTTACTCCCAATTACCAATGTGTGATAAAATAAGCTGGAGTTGGGCAAAGAATATTTTATTTCTTTCAGGAGAGCAGGCTGCAAGATGGGTTATCAGACAATCTCTCTATATTAGATTTCTTCTTGACTATTTACCTGCATCCAAATGAAATTTTTGCAGTTAATTTCAGTGTGAATAATTGACAGAGTGAAGCTGTATCTTGGAAGTTTTTATTTGTATCTAATTTTTTCCACTTAATCAGTCTTGCTGGAGCTCTGTTTTATTAATTTTGTTCAAAGAACTAGCTTTGGGTTTTATTAATCTTCTCTGTATTTTTCTATTTCATTGATTTCTGCCTTTATTTTTACTACTTTTTCCTTGGATTTGCTATTTTGCTATTTGTTTTAGTTTCATGTGTTGACTCCCTAGCTTATTTGTTTTCATTTCTTCTTATTTTTGGATAAGTGTAATTAAGTTATAAAATTTCCTCTAAAAAGAGCTTTAGTCGTGCTCCCTAAATATTTTGACATAGTATTTTCTATGGTGATAAATTCTAAACATTTTCCATTTGATTTCCTTCTTAATCCAAATTTTTTGGTAGCATGAGATTTAGTTTCCAGATATATAGACTTTTAAAAGCTATTTTCTTATTATTAATTTCTGCACTTAATGCATTATAATCAGAGAACATAATCTATGTTAAGTTGATTATGTGAAATTTATCAAGGTTCCCTTGATAAATTTAGTACATTGTCAGTTTTTGACAATATACCATGTGTGCTGGAAATGAGTGTGTATTCTCTGTTTTCTTAAGTATAAAGTTCTGTGTATCTGAACTTATTAATTTGTGTCATTTGGTTCATCTGCATTTCTGTTGTCTCCTTAAGTTATTGATTTCTGAGAAATGTGTGCTATAATCTTCAACTATAATTGATGAGCTATTTATTTTTCTTTCCAGTTCTCTGAGTTGTGGTTGCTTGATATATTTTGAGGCAATATATTTATATGTTTATGAAGGTTATATTTTCTGGCTTTGTTTTTTTGTTATCTATCTATAACATTATTTTATATATAAAATATATATTTACCATGAATTTTGTATTTTCAGATATTAATATTGTCACCACAGCTTTAGTAGATATTGCCAGTTTTCCAAAATGGTTGCCCTAATTTACACTCTCACTGGCAGTGTTTGAGAGTTTGCATTAGCTCTACAATGTCTGGCACTTGGTATTGTCAGTCTTTTACATTTTTACAAGTTTGGTGGGTGTTTAAAGGTATTCCTTGACAATTTTGCCTTGCATTTCCCTCATTATTAATGAGATTAAGCACGTTTCCGTATGTATATTGGCTGATGCCCTCCTTTGTAAAATGGCTGTTAAATCTTTTCTCATTTATCTCTTGGATTTTATGCCTGTTTCTCATTGATTTATAGTTCTTTATACATTCTGGTTATATGTAACCTTACATAGGTAATATGTATTGCACATATCTTTTCTCATTCATTTGCTTGCTTTTATAACTCCTATTGTTGTCTTTTGGTGAATAGAAATTTTTAATTTTAGTGTGTTAAACGTATCAAGCTACGCCTTTATGGTTAGAAAGCTAATGGGGAAATGACAGTATTTTCAATAAATGATACTAAGATAATTGGCTATTAATTTAAAAAATTAAACTTGACTCTTATTTGAAATCATAATAGAAAATCAATTGCAAGTAGATTGCAGATGTAATATGAAAGGCAAAAAAGTCCAAACAAACCCCAAAAGTTCTAGAAGAAAAGGTAGAATAATATCCTTATGACCATAAGATAATGAAATTACCAGTAAAAAATAAAATAAAATAAAAAAGCACTCACCATAGTTATCTTTACAATCTGGAGTCTTCCAATTAAAGAACACTATGTATCCTTCCATTTATTTAGATCTTCTTTAATTTCTTTCAATAATGTTTTACAGATTTCTCCATAGAAATAGTACACATCTTTTGTTAGATTCATTCTAATGTATTTGGAATTTAGTGATGTTGCTATGTACGTATCATCTTTAAAATTTTATTTTTATGTCATTTGCTGCTGGTATGTAGAAATGTATTGATTTTCACCTGTTGACTTTGTACCTAGCAACCCTTCTATATCTAGATTTTAGATTTAATAATTCCTGTGTAGATTATTTTCTACATGTAAAATCATATCATCTGAAAATGTTGACAGTATTTTTTAATCATTATAATTCTTACCATTTTTTATGAGAACTTCTGATACAATGCTGTGGAACAATAATGAACATCTTTAGTTTATTCCTAATATCAGAGGAAACGCTTCAACATTTCACCATCAAATATGTGATAGAAAAAGTAAGGATCACCTCACCTTCCTTACTGAAAACGGAGGACTAAGGACCTCTTTGTATGCCCATGAGAGGAATTTGGGAAGGGCTTGGCATGGCAGTTCATCTCTGACTCACGTGGTTTCAGCTGGACTGGCTGAGACAGGAAGATTTACTTCCAAGATCAGTTTTACATCCATGTGCCTGGAGCCTTGGCCTTCCTCACTTCTTCTCCACATAGCACTTCATTCTTCTGGGACCATCCACATGGCGTGGCTTTTACAGCACGGCAGACTCATGGCAACCAGACTTTGTAAATGTCATCTGACTTCCCCTAGAACAAGTGTTCCTTTTTCAGATCTAAAATTCTATGAGTTTGAGTCCATGAGGTCATATGAATTGCAAGTAAACACATCCATTTAATTAAAAAAACAACAATTTCTAATACAAAATTTTGACATAACCAAGTTTCAGTAGTATGTAGTAAAGAAAACAACAGATTTATCCTTATTTTTGTGATGATAGACTTTTAAGGTTAGGTGAAGTTATCTAGGGCAGTGGGAGGGCGGCAGGTGCATATATAAGAGGAATGAGAGGAGGTAGGTATAAAATAGTGTGTAGGTGAGTGAGAAAGGGAGTGTGCAGTGAAGAGAGTGGGTTGGCCACAGGAAGCTGGGCGGACCACAGGAAGCTGGCTGGGAAAAAAAAAAAAAGTCTTTGGTTTGACTTAATCAAAAGCAAGAATAAAACAACCCAAAGACAAATGGAAAATTTCATACGCAAAGCCTATAAAGGGATGGAAACAAACAAAAAGAAATAAGCGCACATGTGTTCAGGGAAGGATAAACTGAAGTGTCTGGCCCATCACAATCTGCTCAGTAATTTTTGTATCACTTCTCATGACTTCATGCAGTAAAATAGTCTACTTTGAAAAACAAAAGAGCAAAAACTTACGTTAGAAATAAACACAAAATGTCCTTTTGAAAACTTAGATTTCTGGGTTTGTAGTTCTAGTAGTTTAAAATATGCTGTGTTGAAATAAAAACAATGTTAAATTAGGGGGTCAGGAAAGTCTCAAGCTAACTAGTGTACTTACATGTTTGTCCACTAGGGGTCTCTTTACTTACATGTTGTGACTCCAGACAGAGCTAATCTATTTCTGAAGGCAACAGTTTACATGGATTGATTGATGTCTCAATTTTGGGGTATTTAACAATGGCTTTAACTTAATAGTTCCTCCCAAAGAATAAATAGATGTGTCTTGTTTTCATCTCTTACTCTTGCTTTAACAATTTTGGAGACATTAACTCAGAATTATCAGCAGATGCAAAACTCAGGTACTTGCTCCAGGGTTGTGGCAGGCTGATATGGATAAAAGCCTTAGACTCCCTAGTTTGCCGGTTTAAGGCTCCAAACAGAAAGTCAGCCCCGTGTTACTTCTGAATGAAGCCTTGACAAGGATGCTCAGTTCCAAAAAAGCTGTGTTTGGCTCCCCAATATCTTTTTCTAGGACCTATATGCCTTGGTGATCAGTCCCTTCCAGGTTACCCAGTGGCTGCTGATCTGTGGTCCCACATGTAGCCCTTGGGTACAAGGCATCAGGCCCCTCTGAAATGTGCAAATTTGGTAAATAGTTTACCCACTTTAACTTGTGTTAGAGGCAGGATCAATATAAGTCAACAAATATCTGTTAGGTGCTTACTAAGTACGCCTGGCCTGGAGTGTCTACAAGAATTATAGGGCTCATTCATTCTGTAAGAATGGAATGGGGCTTACCGTTTACAGAAAAAACAAGCATGCTGCTTGGGAGAAGTTGAAAAGGCAAAGATTATTATAAGAGACAGCTCTGCTAAGGGCCCTGAGCTTGGAGTGTGAAAACCTGAATTCAAATTCTGACTCTATAACTTGCTAGCTGTGTAAAGTAGTTAGTCCACCTCCTCTGTACATCGCTTCTTCATTGGTAAAAGTATAGGTAATATTACTTTACAAAGCTGATGCGAAGACTGAAAACAGTTTGCAATAATTCTTCCAAATATCATTATAGGAGCCGCCAAGAGAAGTCCCCGCAGTCTTGATACAGGCAGCTTTCCCCTCTACCCTGCAGAGAGAGTGGTTTAACTTCTTCTGGTGTCTGCCGGTCCCGCCTGAATAGGGCGGGGCACTACCCTTGCAAAAGTATAAGACCCATTCAAGTGAAGTTTTCCAATGAAAGCGCAAGCCAGACAAAAAGGGAAATTTTTTTGCTTTGTTTTGTCCCGCACCCCCACCTCCACCCCTCGACTTCCTTTCAGCCGGCAACGTCTGTGGCAGAGGCCACTTCAACCCCGGGTATACCCATTCAGTGGGAAGTGTGTTCAGTGGAAGGTTGATTGGCAAAGCTGAATTAAAGTGGCTGGTTGCCTCTGAGCAGTGCGCATGCAGTCTAGATTTCACAAGCTGAACATGTGATTATTATGCATGTGGAGATACTTAGGGATGCAAATTGCAGAAAGGTAAGGGCCATCCGAATTTGCCATTCTTGTCTGGCCCAGCTTAGAGCACTGCATCTGCTCTCAGCCCCATAGGCTACAGTGAAGAGAACTTAACAGTCAGGTGTTACACAGGAGGTGCCATTGTAGGGAGCCAGGGTGTGCTCCTGAGACAGACTGTGGTGGACCTAATAAGTGATACTTTGCCTAGGGACTACCAGTGCTCCCTGCGACCTCATCCTTGGCCCGGTGGTCCTTTCCCTACATGTTGTAGCTTCTTGGGCTAGCACTAACCTTTTAGGGGGCTCTTTGGTTTCAATCGCAAATTCCTCAAATCAGACCTAAGCATGCAGCTAGTTTGGGCCTTAGAGTGACTCGTAGAAGTTCATTGTAGCTGTCACTAGTCTAGGAGAGGAGGCAGGTGCACAAGGCCTATAGGTTTTATCTGCATTGGTGCACAAGGCTGCTGCTTGTGTGTGTGTGTGTTTGTGTGTGTGTGTGTGTGGTATGTGCCTTTTTTTTTTGCAGGGTCCCAGCCTATATAAATAATTTGAATACCCCAAAGTCAGAGTGCTAGCCTGGTTCTGGAGGGCCGATGGGAGCAATCAGTTAAGGAGTTGGCATTGGGAAATTTAAGACAATCATGGGAACAGAATCAACCCCATAGACATGAACACTGGTTTTCTTCAGACATCTGGTCGACCCCAAGCTCTGGTGAAGGGAAAATGCCTCAGTTGGGAGCCACAGGCACAGGTGCACAAGGGCAGTGCCCTGCTATGGCCCCAGAGCAGGATGGGCAGGGCCCTTCTAGCCTGAGCCTAAGGGCACGCTGTGGGTGCAGACCATCCTGTTCAAAGTGCCAGTTCTGGAGACTTGCAAAGGGCAGGTGACCCTCCAGTCCAGGGATGCAAGGGAGCCTCGTGCCTCCCAGAGGGTCATGGCCAATAGCCGTTGTGGTTGGTGTAGGTTCTTCTAGAAGGAAAAAGAGCAGATTGTGTGAGATCTCTTGCAGTTTGCCACCTGCTTGTTACTATGGTAAATGGTCTTTTGGGAGCAGAGATTGTCGTTATAGGCTGAAAGAAGGGTTCCCCGCCCCACTCTAGATTTGTGGATTTTTTATGTCTAAGCTTTGATTGTCAAGACTGACAGCTTCCTCCCAACTGAGGAAGAAAGATGCCAGTCTCCTCAGAAGATGTATCACAGTATTCAGTGGTGTTGAAAATAAAGTAATTTTAGTCATCATAGTTTCTGGTTAAAAAAAGCTTTGCCTCTTTAAACCATCTGTCAGTTCATTTTCAAAGTAGAGCGGCAGCAGAAAAGAAATACAGCGAAATGAGTGGAAAAGTTAACCATAAAAACGAGAACATAAATGAAAAAGAAAGAATGAGAATATTTTAAAGTATGTAGAAAATGAACTTGAATCAGAGTGACAAAAAAGCTTAAATTAAAAAGAAAACATTTGGAAATAATTTTAATAAAACCACTTTTTTTTCCTTTTATAAATTTCCTAGACAAAGTAACAACCCAGACCACCCCCACCCCATATATCACTACACATACGCTCACAGAGAGGTCACCTTGCATTTTGCTTACATCTTGCCTGCTCTGCCTTGCTTGACAAGAGGAATCTCCTGCCAATTAGCAGGGTTATTTCATGTCCTTTGCTTTTCTATCTGAGCAAAGATGAAATGCTGTCCTGCTTGCCAGGGCATTGTTCTGATGGACTCTCATGTAACAGAGATGCTTGCTCAAAGGTGGTTCTCATTAGTCGTTAAGCATGTACTTTGTTGCCACATGTGTTACACGCCTTTTGTTGACTGCGACTTCTGCTTCAAGAGTGACCAGCATTTTCTGTTTCCTATTTAGCTCTAGTTTCTGCATTAAGAACAATCCACATTGTTTGCCTGCGTTCATGGACTTTCTAGACATCCATTTGTTGCTCTGAGAATGTCTTGTCAAATGCTAGCATTGTAATTTTGAAGAGTAAGTGTGTTACGAATTCATCTGTGGGCTTTAAAATTTTAATGCAGAGTTATCTTCTTTTCACGTAGGGCTCTGTGGGAAAGAGACTGCACCTACCCCGTAGTTTATTTTAATTAGAAAAATGATCTCCAAATCACCACAAATTGTCTTCTTTTAAAAAACTTAAAACATTAGACATGATGCTGGTTTTGCTACACTAGCCCAAAGGTTATAATGTCTGTTGGGGGATAATCAAGACAGTTACTTTTGGATCAGTTGAAACTATAACTCCCTTTAGTGAAAAAAAAATTTTTTTTAGATCTTAAAAAAATACTAATTATACTAGCAACTGCCTTCCTTATAAATACAGCATTTGTTTCATATTGATATTCTTGGTTTATTTTCTGGCTTTAAAATGATACAGGAACAGAGTCCATATTTCTGACTGGGCTAACTTACCAAGCAGTGTCTAAAATAATTTGCATTTTGTTTCTGCCTGAAACAGAACGGAATGATTCTTTACCAGCCTCTTAATCAGTTTGGAATGCTATAACAAAATACCATAAACTGAGTGGCTTATCAAGAACAGAGATTTATTTCAGTCCTGGAGACTAGAAGCCCAAGATCATGGAGCCAGCTCGGTCAGGCTCTGGTGAGAGCCCTTTTTCGGGTTACAGACTGCTGATTTCTCCTTGGATCCTCACATAGACGAAAGAGAGCGAGTTAGCTCTCCAGCCTCTTCTTATAAGGGCTCTAATCCCATTTACGAGGGCTCCACCCTCATGATCTAATTGCCCCCCGAAGCCTCACCCCCCCAAACACCCTCACACTGGGGATAGATTTCAACATATGGGGTTTTTTTTTGGGGGGGAGGGGTGTTGGTGAAGGAACACAAATATTTACTACTTAACAACCAGAATATGTTAAGGAAAATTATCGTTTTGAAATTAAACTTATTATTCATTTGATAATAAAATGTGTTTTCGACTTTTCAGTTACAGAGTTCATCAGTAATACATTTTATTTCACAACTTAAAAAAAAAACAGTGACTTCATTGTTTTGGCTAAGCCTCATGCTGTGCTGCTATGTTCAGAAATTGTTCTTTAAAGAAATTAAGTGTTTCAAATATGACTGAGAAAGCTATTTCTTTAAACTCTGAAACAAGGCACCCGAAATGTGGCTGGGAGAGTAGATTAGGGAGTTTAATCAGCCTTGAAGTGTGAAGGCGATTTTGTTTGATGAAACCTGTTATCACACTTGCTTAAGCCCTTTAGGTGTTTGCTAATTCCATTAGGAAGAACAGTTTTCTATAACAAAGCTGATTCTAAGTAATTGCTCCCATTCTAGGTAATTGCTACCACTCAGTGAACATGAACTGGGTCCTGCATGTTTCCCATATGATAGTTCATTTCATTCTCACACAAACCCTGTGGACTGGTTATTATTATTTCTGTTTAATAGATGAGGCATCTGCTCTTCAGAGAAATTAAGTGATTTTCATAAGTTTCCACATTTACCAAGTAGCAGAGTGAAATCTGACAGATCTGTGCATGCAGTAGTTTAAAAATACATATTTTAAAACTAGATCTTTTATCATATATTATCATATATTTAAAGAGCTGCAAAAGATGTAATTTCTGATTGTGTCATAAATCTGGATAGTAGAAATGGTTCTATTTCTCTTTAAATAGAACCTATGCAATAAAAATATTATATTTGGGCCGGCTGAGTGGCGCGATGGTTAAGAACTGGCTTGGGACGCCAGAGGGCTCCAGTTCGGATCCCACATGTGAGGGCCAGTGACACTGCCCTC
>NW_017731436.1:3391119-3392310 GCF_001890085.2 Hipposideros armiger
AAAAGATAAGTTGCTATGATAGCATATAAAATGGGATTGATCTGTCATAGGACCAGAAAGAGCTTTCTTGACTGAATGACATTTGGTCTGAGGGCTAAAGATTAGATTGTAGGGCTGTTGAAGAAGAGCATTCATAAAGGTTCTGAAATTGGTAGAAACATGTTCAAGGAATTTTTAAAAAGCCAGTGAGTCAGGGAGACAGAAAGGAAAAGACATGGACAAGATCTAAGATGGGGCTGGAGAAGAGACAGGCCAGGTAGCACAAAGCCTTCTTTGTAGGAGATTTGCATGACTTTGGTCTTTATCTCAAGACTCAGTGACCACTGTGGGGGTTTAAGGAAAGAGATGAGTAGTTATATGTGCATTGAAAAAACATCACTCTGGACAAGAAAGAAAGCTGGGACATCAGCTAGGATGTTCCTACAGCGGTCCATGAGGGAGGTGCTGGTTCCTTGGACTAGGGGTGGTAGCAATGGGTATAGACAGGGTGGACATACTTAAGAGTTAGTTAGAAGGTGAAGAACTACCTAATGTACAGGAGAAATATTACTCAAGATCCAAGAAAGCCTTAGAATCAAAGACCAAAGTAGTGTATTGTCCACAGATCCCAATGCTTGGGGAAGAACTAAAGGTGATTTTTATCCGTTTGTCTTTCATCACCTCCTGTGAATTCTGTGTTTGTTTTACTAATACAGGGCTGCTTGATTGAAGGGATTTAGAATTCCACTGAAATAATATTGTCTGAGGATGCGATCTGTTAATTTAAAAAATCATTTTTGACAACTCTTTCCTAAGCTGTGACCTCCACTGGGCTTAGCCGGGGGCATATAGACTATGGCTTGGCCTCTGCCTTTGACATTCTCATTATCTAACCAGGGATACCTGTCCACAGCATCATGGTACAATAACACAGATACTGAGGAGTTAGTTCTGAGCAACGTCCTGTGGGAGATTTTGGGGGGACCAGGGTGATACTGTGATGGTTAAGAGAGCAGGCTCTGGAATCTGGGTTTGAATTCAAAATATCCATTTACTACTCTAAATTGCTTAAATTGTCTCATCTAAGACATGGGACTACTAATAGATTATTCATAAGGTGGTTCTAACAATCGGATGGCATGATACATGAAAATCATCAATTGGATGGGTACATAATAACTGCTTAATAAGTGCAATAATTTTAGCTATTAT
>NW_017731436.1:3392785-3395823 GCF_001890085.2 Hipposideros armiger
TTTATAGCATTTGATCTGAACATTTTATTTTAAAT
This sequence comes from Hipposideros armiger, assembly GCF_001890085.2. Taxonomy (NCBI): domain Eukaryota; kingdom Metazoa; phylum Chordata; class Mammalia; order Chiroptera; family Hipposideridae; genus Hipposideros; species Hipposideros armiger. The sequence goes on from NW_017731436.1 coordinate 3,392,821, forward strand.
ACTTATTGTAAAAAATAAACACATAGGGGAATAAAAAATAAATTACTGTTTATTCCAACTTTCATAGGTAATTACTGTACACATTTTGCTGTAAATATCTTCAGACTCCCCCCCCCCATATATTGATGTATGTGTTGTATGTCTATAAACCTATGCTTTTATGATAAAGAATGAATGGTGTCACACTGCACATGTTTTTTACCTACTTTTTCATTAAGGGTATATTGTAAAACTCTTTGCATGTTTGGTACAGTAATGATTAGCTTAACTAATGGCAGATGTTAGTGGCCAGTGTATTGTCATCATCATCATCACCATCTTGACAAATTGCCCTCCAGCAAGACTGTAATAATTTGACAACTCAACAACAACAAATTATTTTTTCAACACACCTCCACCAAACATGGCTTCTATCACTTATTTGTGTGCGTGCGTGTGTGCATGCACACGCGCGCACGCCAATCTTGAACATTAAAAATGGAATGTTTTATATTGCACTTATTTTATTACTAATGAAGTTATACATTAGTCATGTATATTTTTATTTTTGGAATTTTCCTTTACCTACTCTATTAGTTTGCTTATTATATTCTTATTGGTGTATAAGAACTCTTTATATTATGATTATGATTCGTATCTATTAAATGTCTATGCAGCTATTTTCACCAGCTTGCGATTTAATTTTTTATTTAAAATTTAGTGTATTTTTTAAATAAGTAGGTTAAAAGTTAGGTAAATAAATTTGTCAGTCTTTTTTTATTGTGGTTTATCTCTTTGCCATTTTACAAATAAATGTTTTATTCATATCTATGTAATATAAATATGGTATTCTTGACATTTTTTAAAAAGGGATATCCATTCTTCAAAAGTTGGGAGCGACTGGTATATGAAATAAAGTCACACGGGGTATGGATCTTTATTTGTGGTGTCACTGGGAAGAGATCGAAAGGCTCTTGGCTTTGGGGAGTGTTTCAGTGGCTTGTGGATGTTTAACAAGTTTCTTGCTTGTCAAAGTCTGAAAATATGAGAATTTTTTTTCTTTCTGTTGTCACCCGCTTTTCTAGAAACCACAAAGTATCTTGTATTTCAGGTAATCCACTACAAAGTGAAATACATCAAAAGAAGTTCATCTTCATATTAAAGTTGGGACTTCTGAGGCAGAAAAATTTTTGAAATTGCTTACTTAATATCATCAGAATAATAGTAATGGATCCAATAGTTCCACATATTTCATTATGTCATTCATCATGAAGAGGAAATATTTTTACTTTTCAAAGATATATGTTTATATATAATATGATAATCAGTACATGAATAATATACACATCTTGCTATAGACTTGAAAGAATACTGACAAATGTGTTGATGAAATTCTGGCTTATTTTATGAATTCAGTTTTAAACAGTTGGCTTACTGAGTTCTGCATTAAAAGGCTATTTAATAAATTGCTTTTATTGTGAAATTCATCAATTGAAATAGAAATGCCCCCAAGGGACAAAGAGATATATGCTCTTATGAATACTTTAATCCCGCCTTTAACTGAAATCCTTTTTCTCTTCTAGCTTTTGTTCAAATTTGACATCATACATGGCTACGGATGGCAATGTTCTTGTAAGTACCCTTTGGAATGCTCTGGACTTTAGGTATTGATTGTTAGTTTGATGAATAAGAAACTAGAAGTGTGACAATAAATGGGTATTTATTGTCCTGCATTTCATTAGTTACACTGGAATTAAATGATCCTTTGTTAGGTTTCAAGTTTTTCTTATGATTACCAAGCATTTGTTTAAGACTTCTAGTTATATGCTTTTAAAGATAAAGAAACATAACCATGATTTTAATGTATTGTACATAAATTATCTCTGTGTTTTAACTATAGTACTAGTGCAACCTCTGACTAACAAATTCTGTTAATTATTACACTGAAATTGTAGGTTCCATTAAAAATAATTTTATAGCCATCAATTTGCCTAAATTAGGTAAGTCAACTGAGCAAGTATATTATCTCTATTATAAGAGGAAAGTTACTCAGGGAGAGATGAGAAATTGATATAAGCAACATGGCATTTCTAGTAGAAGGTGATATGGGGTAGTGCGGGATTGTATGGTGCACATCTTCTGGCAAATCTAATGACCTCATGATACATACATAGGTTAGAGTTTTTGGAAGGGAGCCAAAAGCAGAATCTGAAGTAGGGTGTTGAGAGAACATAGTATAGACTTCCTGCCAAATAGGGAACATGGACAATGGTTTCCTGATGCAAATTAGAAAATGGATTTCAAGGAAGGTTGTAGTAATAGTGAACAAGTCAGCCCCTGGAAGGGGCACCTTACTAAAAATTGGGGCAGATGATGAAGTCATTGCTTACTTTAACAATTTCATATCCCAGAAATAGAGATGGCAATGAGAACACTTCCATTCTGATGCTCATTTTAAGCGAGGAAGAATAGCTTGCTAGTGATGAAATATAGTGGAAACATTGGGAGACAGGACTGCAGAAAACTGAAATTGAAAACACAAATTAGAGTCAGCTATGTGCCCTAGGAAATTCGCCATTGGAAACTTGTGGAGAAGGAAGTGTGACCCCATGGATACAAATGGGTGGGTGTTGTTTTGATCATAGAAATGTGAATAATCACAACAAAGATAAAGAAGAACAACTAAGAGAAGAAATGTGGCCACAATAGGAGACATTTGCTAAAATTAGATATGAAAAATACATACAGGATGTTAAAGGATGCTCCCACGGTCAAGGGCAAAAGCACATGGCTAGCACATATGTGTAACAATAGAGTTAGGTAGACTAAAGTTCAAAGTATCTAAAGTTGACCAAAAAAAATTTAAAAAGAAAGAAAATTTAAAAAGAAAAGAAAAAATTTTAAAAGATTATAAGCACATGTGTATGTGTTATATGGCAAAAAAGGAAATGAAAAGGAAGAAATAAGATTATTGGATCCTTGAGTAATGCAGGGTTTAATTCTTACATGGCTTCTCCTTTTCCA
>NW_017731436.1:3396443-3400383 GCF_001890085.2 Hipposideros armiger
GTCTCTCTTAAGCACTTCTTCCAGCTGCTTTCCAGCGGTTAGCCTACTTTATCTTTCCATTCAGAAAATTAGTTCCATTTTCTGCTGTCATTTGTTCTCTAAATAAAATGTAGCACAGGGGACCTATTTTTATGCTAGGTAGTTTCAGTAGGCTTGACACATTTGACCTGCTCACATCCCGAATTACACGTCATTTCCACTAAACTAACATTTATTGAGCGCTGAGCACTGCTTGGAGTCGGGTTCTAAGATGAGGACTTTACCATCTGGTGGGGGAAGGGCAACACTTTTAAGGCGCTTTTGTTGATCCCGACCCGATAGTTACCATTGAGGCTCGTATGGTAAATGGTGCTAATAAAATTGCTCAAGAAACTACATTCTAAGCAGCTGACATTTTATTGTGTGTGTGGCAGACCAGCATTGTTCCTTTTTGTCAAGTCGAGTTGGCTGCTGTTGGATCTCATTCTTTTCTCTCCTCTGAAGGGAAACAGAAGAATTTTCAAAGCTAAAACTTCACATAGCATCCAACGTATTAACTGACCAGGTTCTGTTGCTTTTACCTCCTATGTATTAGCCCACCTTCCCGGACACAACACTTGGCCTTCAGTCTGCCCACTGGGCTGTTTGTGTCTGCACCTGCCCCCTCCAACGCACTTGCCACTCAGCCGTCAGAGTGAATTTTCCTAAATGCAACTCCGATTGTGCCCCTCACCTGCTGATGCCTGTTTCATGGCTTCTCATAACTGACAAGGCCCTGCATGATGCGACTGGGGTACTCTGAACGTGGTTACCTCCCGACACTTGGTGGTTGATTCCAACTGGATCTTACCCCGCACCCCTGAATCAGGTCCTCTCATGCTCAGATCTTTATCATTCAGGTCATTGTTTTTATCAGCTCGTGGGGTGCCTCTCCTTGCTCGCCCATTCTGGGTAAGTGTATAATGGGCTACATTACAACACTTACAAGTAGACCTCATTATCCTTGTTTAATTTTTTGCCATCTGTATTTGCTGTGTGGGAGCTTGCTTGCCGTTACATCCTTAATCTTTGACACGAGTAATTGTGCAATAACTGGTGGTTGAATACACAAAAGCCATAATTTACCAAATTTTTGGCCTGAAAGAAATAATTAGCCTAATTGCCTTTCGAATCTAGGTCATAGCTTGTTGGGAAATCTTTAAGATAATGATTAGATTTGGTACAATCCCTAAGCACCTCTAAGAAATTCATCTATAGAGTCCTTGATATTTACAAGGCTCTCTGTACCTCACACTGTAGTGATACAAAAGTATTATACACTAAATCAGTGTTGCATAGTTTTCTGTTATGATTAGCTTCTCATGTGAATAAATAAACATATTAGTAAACAGAGAGAGATAAATAAAAACCAGCATATATAAGTCCTAAAGGCTTGATTAAGGAAGTACTCTGGTCTCAGATTTTAGAACAATGATTTAGCTAAGGTAGGAAACAGCTCTAATTTAGGATGACAAGACGGAGGGAACGTGACACATTACTTCTCTCACCATAGCACATCATTCTTTTGCCTAAAGCTTCTGAGATTTCTGACTTCAGGGAAGGCTCTTGTGGGGAAGATATGTCAGAATTATCTTAGATCAGGACTGTATGACAGTGTTTTCTCAAGAACTCTTTTAAATCAAGTCGCTTCATTAAATATTGCCTGAAAATAAAATGTCAAGTGAACCCTTTTTCCTGAAACAAAAGTCTCTGCCTCTAAATCACGGTTCCTTCACTCAGTTTTCATTCTGAGGAGGACCAGCTCACTGAATGTGAATGGACATTTACTTGTGTCACTGTGGGTGGGTTGTCTGCTGTTGCCTGGACTGTCGTCTGTGGGCTGATCCGTCTAACAGCAAACTGGTCCTTGTGTTTTCTTCACAAGGAAGCTCTGTGAGTCTTGATACTCATAGAACATGTATTGCCTGGTCTTGATGTGTACTGTCTGTTGTGAGCAGCCCAGACATGACTCTGAACCCCATGGGAACCTGCCCTGCCCCTCACTCCATTTCTGTGCCTGTGGTGTGTGTCTCAGGGATGGGGTGATACTCAGGGGTGAAGGGAGAAATCTATTTTTCACATTTTTTATCAACTGAAAAAGAACATGACATTTTGGCAGCTTGTTTTTTAGACTCCATCAACATAACTCTGCTGAAATGGCCATGCCCATGCTGCTGTGCATAAGCATGACTCACAGATCAAGATCAGGAGGCTATTTAACAAATTCGTTGTCCCCAGTAGCACTTGAAGTGAAGTGCATGACAGCTGTCTGGGGACTAGATTACTGGGTATAGGTTTGTTAGCGACCACTGGAAAACTTCTGTCTCTCCCCTCAGCCCTCCTCCTCCGACCCATGCATTTCTATTGTTAGGTTCCAGATTCTTAGTATTTGGAGGATATGGTTCAAACAGGATACTGGAGAAAGCTACTGTGGTTTTTGAGGAAATAGTATTTTAGATAGAAGTAGAGATTTGTTTAGCATAAGTCTCTTTAACCTTCAAGGAAACACCAAGGGTCAAATCTCAAGGTTGGTTCAAGTTCAGTGTCACCCCAGGGACTTTTCTCTATGCCTGTGCTGGTTTGGGGTGAGAAAGGTGTTGGAGGGACTTGTACGTTGCTTGAGTCTGCTGATGTTATTCACTAGGCAAGGCGTTTTTCATCCCTGAGTAATCAAGCAGTAGATGGCTTTTCAGATATTTGTTGAATCTCCATTTGTACCAGGCACAACTAGTAAGGCATCACAGGAAGTAAAAATTTATATAAGACAAGGTTAATCGTTTAGTAAGTATTCACCTAGTGCTTCCTATGTGTCAGGCCTTGGGCTACATCTTAGATATTTGAAGTAATGACAAGTTCAAGAACATCAATTCTATCTTGACATTTTGACCAATCATTGACTCTAAACAGAGTTGTAGTCGTTCAACTACAAAGCTGATACAAGATTTGATAAACTTTAAGAAGCAATACGAACAGGGATAGTGACTGAGTAAAAGGGTGGGGCAGCGGAAAGGGCCTGGCTGAGACTACCTCACAGGTTCTGGGTTGGACCTGGTGGACAGTGTTACCACCGTGTATGAACCACATAGATATATAAACAACAAAATTATAACACCCATTTTGGAGGTATCAGCAAAGCATTGTGGGAATATAGAGGACAAAAGAAGTAGAGTAACATAGAGTTAAACAGTAGGCTTAGGAAGCTGACTAGCCTGGGTCCCAGCCTTGGCTCTGCTACTATTAATAGCGTGTGTGATCTGAGAGGAAGTTACTTAACCACAGCAAGATGAAGTTCCTCATTTGTGGAAAGGAAGATAAAAATGGTGCCTACCATCATGATCTTTGGGAGATAATATAAATCAGTTATTACAGTGACTATAAATAAATAACACTGACTGAATGTAAGATTGTTCTAAAAACTAACTGCCTTCAAAAGTCAGAGAAGTGATAGAAACACAGAAACCACTAAAGCATAGTTAGGCTCAAAAAACATCATAATCAGCTCTGTGGATCAGAAATGAATCAAGCATGACTGATGCAATGGGCCCAATGAACACCTCATTTGGAGGCTGGAAGTAGTTTGCCTCCTGTCCCAGAGTAAAGGGGTGAAAAAAAATGCTATGCTAATGTGAGGAGAGCTACTTCTGATGACAATGATAAATGGGGGCTCCCTCACTTGTGAAAGGGCTAAAGATGAAGAGAAAACAGTTGTGAAACCAGAGCCTGGGGTAACCCACTTAGCCACCGGAGGGCCTAAGGAGGGAGTTAGGGACAGGGCTTCATAATCAGGAATGGAACCTGGTCATCAGCTAGATCAGTGACTGGACATGCAAGATTCTCCGTGATCATCCCGGGACATGATTATAGGACTGATAACAGACCAAGTGCAAGCAGCCTCCAAACTGATAAAGAGGGAGCCATGGGC
>NW_017731436.1:3402483-3407547 GCF_001890085.2 Hipposideros armiger
ATCATTCGGCATCGAAGGAGGTCTCTGTGCATTTTGTACTGGTTCTTTGTATGTTTTTGAGTAATTAGTGACCAAAAGAATTTTAAAAACCATCTTTAAAAGTAAAAGAAAAGTATTCTTTTTCAGTCAAAAGAAAATGTATATTTAAAAGAAGAATTTTGCCCCCAACCTTTGAACCAAATGAGGGCCAATTCAGAATTTAGAGCAATTCTTTAGTCTTACCTATAATATCTCAATGGGAAAAAAATAGTATGAGAAAAATATCTTACTAGGCTCTGGATATTTGTGATGAGAATGAGTTATAATTTCCCTATTGAAAAAATGTCTCATAAAATGCTCAACTGGGTGCTTGGTTTTTTTTTTATTTTTCACTCACTTAGTGAAAAAAACCACATGTAAGATCTTTTTGAAACTGACTAGTTGGCGGGTTCCACTTCCTGTTGTGAGGGGTAAGGTGAATCTTAAACCCTTTCAAGTTCTCAAGATTGTTTTCATTCTCTCATGTAAGCCACTGTAGGTTTCAAATGTACTTATATCAAATGAAACTGAAACTCCCTGTAATTTGTTATTTCTATACTATGCAGTCTGTTTCTGGTTGAGAGAAACAGTTTGAACAGTTATATAGATGATAAAATAATTTGCCTTGGGAGAGGTGCTCTCAGAGGAGAGTTGAGTAAACTCCCCGGCCCTTCTTCAGGAAAGTCCTAATAAAGTCCTTTCTTGATGTTGGGTCATCACCCTGTTGGAGGTGTTTTCCTTCTGTATACAGCTCCCACGCCTCATCCAGCCCAGGCACATGAATCCACATAGACCAAGGGCTGGTTTTGGGCGACACTGAGACAAAGCCTACAGTTTGATTTGGGGCTTTCTCTAGAAGCAGCCCTCAGGTTGGATGACGGAGCCAGAGAACACCCAGTTCCACCAGGACTTCATAAGGGATAGGTGGAAGAGATTCCCCACTTCCCAGTCAGGAGAGATGGGATGAGCACTGCTTCCCATCGCAGAGCCTACAGCTGCCCTCTCCTGATTTTCCTCTCTTGTTCTTTCTAAAGCTGCTCTTTTGTATAAACTTCAGCTCTATTTGTAATATGATTTCACCTTGTTCATCTGGGGCCAGACCCTCTAGGAATGCCTCTTGCCAACTCTCTTTACTTCTCATTGCCTGGGTTCTCAGTTTGTCTTGAATGCTCCCTGGGGTCTCCTGAAGCCCAATTTTCTCAAAGAGTTTCCACGATCTAAATTGACTTTTTTTTTTTTTTGCATTTAGTCCTGGCTCTCAGCTAAGTTTTAGCTATCTAAATAATATACATAGATAGGCTAAAATATTTTGTTAATAGGTACTAATTACTGATTTCAGATAAGTGCCTATAAAAAACACCTCAGAAGACTATTAGAGGGAATGGTGGGGATTTTAGACTAAGATGCAAGTGACTGTAAGAGATATTTTGTGAAATGGAGCTGAGACTAGGACCTGGCTGTGATAACATGCCTGTTTTAGTCATGTGTCAAGGCTGTAACATATCTATTCTTGCCTAAAACTTAGGGCAATTATTGATTTTTACTATGACCTTTTTTTTCCCACAAGGATGATTAATTTCTTCAGGGATAAAATTGTATTCTAACATTTGTAGAATAAAAAGTCAGTTCGGGATTTCCCAGGAAATATAATTCAAGCATTTTGACTCCATCATTGCTCCTGAGGGAAATACGAGTCTTATCCCCAAAATAATTATTATGAAGTTTTTGTTTATTAGATATGATGTATTTGTTTATAGCTGTAGTCATATAATGTTATATTGTGTGTAATCATATAATGTTTTTTGTTTGCTTTTCAGAGTATTTTCATGTATAAATCTTGTTAAATATTTATGAGACCTATACAATTGGAATTATTATAAATATCTTAATTTTACAATGAGGAAGTAGGTTCCAAGTGGCAAATGGACTTTTTCCTGGGTAACACAGCTACTAATTATGACAGCTATGAGTTGATTTCAGGCCTCTGCATTTAAAAATCCCATCCTATTTCCATTATATTATATTCCCTCTTTAAACATATAGTAGAACCATATACAATAGCTATTAGATCAAAAGTTAGATATGTAAAATACTAGCATCTGCAATAGCATAAAATATAATAAGATTGCATACCAACTTCTAGAATGGCTTTTCAATTATGTATAATTTTTTCAAATTCTCTACTTGTTAGCATAAAAAAATCGTCATTTAAACCTGAGTAGATTCCACTTAGGTATTGTGGAGAAAAAATAAAACTTCTTTAATCTAAAATGCCTTTCTTTCTACATTCCTGCACACACACACACACACACACACACACACACACACACACACGGCCATTTTTTTGTTTTCTATTTTTACTAATGGTCTGATTTTACATGAATTGCTTAAAATGTATTGTGAAAATATGTATTCCATATATTGTCTTATATTTGATTTGAATATTTGAAAAACTAGTATAAAACAGAAGTTGATAATTTATCTTTCATAAAACATGTGAGAAATATTCACAGATACTTAAGAAAGAATGCAATTTAAATTTGGCTGTAAATAAAAATTTTCCTGATAAGGAGCCTTGATAGTTACTTCAATCTCACCTGAAGAAGCTGTGGAATTTCTTTTTCATGTGGTTTGGGTATAACCCTGTGAGGTAATAAAACCATGAATTTAATAATCGCAAGTGAACCTGTAATATTGTGAGATTGCAACGATTCATTTCCAGGTTTATTTATAGAATGTTATTTAGAAGTTGCCAGAAAAGACACAGGATCTATTTTTTTTTCTCTCACAAAAAAATGAAAGGGAAATATTTTATTTTTTTAAGAACTTCAGTGAACAGCGTGCTGTCCTAACTCAAGTGGTAGTGAGAAAGCTGCCTGTGGGTGGAAACAGGAAACATTAGTGATAAATGCTGTGTTACGTTTTTTCAGGTTCAGCTCAATGTCTATTGATTCCAATTCGCACATTTTGTGCCTCAGCTACAGCTCCCCTCAGCTCTGCTTGGAGAGTTTTTTTTAGCTTCCATCCTGCTCATAAACACTGCCACCTCCTCCCTCCTTCTCTCTTTACAAATGTTACAACACAATCAGAAATTTCCTCTTTTCTTTCCTTCCTGCATTTTCAGCAGGTTCCCTTGCGTCAGAAGCCGAGAAAGAAAACTCAAGGTAATTAGATCTCTTTTGTTTCTTTATCCCCTTTTTGTGCGTGTGAGTGTGGTTTTTCTCTTGGATACCTTCTTTGGAATCAGCTTTTTGTCTGTCTTAATGCTAATATCAGGAGGTGGACGACAGATTAATTTTTGGTTATATTTGGATTGATTTTAAGGAATGACAGCATGCTGTTCCTTTGGATTAATCCCTCGTGGTATGTCAGTAGAGCTTAGAAAAGCTGGCACTGAGTCGGAAAGTGGCTGTGTTTTTAGGTGGGCATTAACCCTTCCCCATCTATTGCATAACTACTGCTATTGTTGCTGAAAGGAGCTGTGTTAGTGCAATGATGTGCCTGCCAGCCTCAGGATTTTAATTTTTTAAACTTACTAGTGTTGAATAATATTCTTAGACTAACACTTGCATATTAGTCTCACTGTTTCTTTGATCATATCTTGTACCTTCTAAGCACTAAATGAATGCTTAAAAATCAAATAGATAAATTACTCTTTTTTTGCATTTACTTTGCATAAATCTTGGTAAAAAAAAAACAAAATCCAACTCCCAGGGGGTAAAGAACTAACAGTTCCCTTTCACCCTGTCACATAAGTCAGGGTCATACGTGACCTGCCTTTTCGTGTAATTGTTGCAGGTTTTCTCACGATGAGTCGGAGGAGAATATCATGTAAAGACCTTGGGCACGCTGACTGCCAAGGGTGGCTATATAAGAAAAAAGAAAAAGGAACTTTCCTAAGCAACAAATGGAAAAAGTTCTGGGTTGTACTGAAGGGATCATCGCTATACTGGTACAGCAATCAAATGGTGAGTCTGCTCCCTTCCTCCCGTCCCCAGCCTCCTTAACCAAGGGGGGAGTAAAGATCCTTGCTGAGCAGGTGATTCCAATGGGAAAGCTAATTTTTATTCCCGAGACCTGGAACAGAGCAATCAACAAATAAGCTCTAGAAACCGTTTCTGGTCCGATAGCTATGTAGGTTATTCCACTGTATTTTATGAAAGAGAAAACCATCCTGCTTGACTAATCTTTGGTTGGAGAGGGGTGTTCTAATTTATATCCTTAATAAAGGAGGCCTTCTGGGTCTATTCATGTTACTGTTCCATGAGTGATTCTAATCATTTCTGGATTTCTGTGGATGGCGCTAGATATGGGGACTCTACATTGTTAAGGTCTCTACAAAAAAAGGGACTCAGATTTAAGACTTATTAGGGCTGTAATTTTATCAGTCCACAGAAGCTATTTCCTGTTCTCCTCCTTTTCTCTCTTCTCTTCCTCTGACCTTTATTAGGCAGGTTGGCTTTAGCACCGCTAACCTGTGAGCCAGTACTGTGCAGGCAACTGTAGTTTGATCCTTAGTGTGTTCAGGGATGGCGTTAAAATGACTTCTGGTTGGACATTTGCTAGGAGATTTGTCTTGCTTATCCTTTTGAGGCAGTACGTTTCTGTGGTCTGCTTCACAGGCTAGTTTTCTATTGGAAAGGGCTGGAAATCAAGTGATTGCTAGAAGGTGTGCTGATCTTTCACCTAGAAACGATGATGCTGTTGAATGTTGAATGTAGACTCTTCACATAGGAACTCTCTTCGTTAACCTCTGAGTCGCCAGTTGTGATCTCAGCAGAGCTTGAGTTTCTCTTTGGGGGTGAAGTGAAGATTAGCAACGGATGTCCTTTGATCAGTTAAGGGAAAGTTACTTAGGAATTACCCATAAGACAGAAAAATTCTTTTTGTAAGACACCATTCTTTTAAAATGACTGTGTGTGCCTCTTGCTCAAGCAACAGAGCTGTAGAGCCTGTAAACTTGTAAATGTAAAATAGTGATGTGTATAGTTTGTGATAAAGTTACAGTCTCTCGGGCCGGCCGAGTGGCTCAGTTGGTTAAGAGCT
>NW_017731436.1:3408862-3414092 GCF_001890085.2 Hipposideros armiger
CTCTCTCCACTCATACACACGCGCACACACACACACACTGACACTCTGACATGTTAATTTTATGTTTGTTATGGGGAAAAAAGGCTACTCAATGAATACTTAATTAACAGCCACATTCCTGCTATCTATGTGAATGTCAACTATGAAATAAAAGCCAAACACATACCCTCAAGCTAAGAGCATTTATTTACTTTCTGCCACTCAGGAATTCAGATTCAACAAAGTAGCTCTCAACGCACCTAAGCCTAATCAGGAAACTTCTTATTCTCGCTTCCTTATTCTCTATTCTTTCTTCTGTGGCCTGATGCTGAGAGGTAATGGGGCCCAGAGCATCACAGCAAGAGCCATCTCTTATTGCATACCTACTATGTGCCAGGGGGTATTCTGGGTAGCTGTCAGGCATGCTGTCTTTTACTCTCAAAAACACCCTCAGAGGGAGTAGTTGTCACCGTGTTTTGAAAGTTGGGAAGACTGAGACTCAGAGAAATTGTGCACATTGCTCCAAGTGATGCAAGTAGTAAGTGGGAGAAAATAGATCAACTTCAGCCCTTTGAGTTGTCAGCCCAGAATTGTTGCCGTGTGCCAAGCTGACCACATATGGGGACCAGAATAGATGCCATGATTAGATCACCCTCTTTCCTGTCTTCAGTAGGCTTCTGAGAGAACAACTCTAGAAATGAAGTCTAGGGCAATTCCCATGAGCAGCTATAAGTGATCTGGTGAGACCCCTTTGCTGGTCCCTATTGTCCCCTGACACTGCGTGAGGAGACCACCTCTCTCAGCGTTGTTTTGTCATTACTACTACTATTAGCCAGTAATTGATTCATGGTGTACCTTCTTTCAAGATGCTTTGCTGCTTTAAACAGCACTACCCGGATTTCCTTGAGAAAGGTCAAGGCCAGACACTCAATCACCATTTTTCACACCTCACGTTAAGTACTTAGCATGTGATACAGCACACAGGGATGCACGCCAAGTCTGTCTGACAAAAGCAGATGCAAGTTTAACAACCAGAAATATTCCGGCTGTTTAAAATCCTGGGTTTGAAATCCACACAATTGTTTTTCTTACCCCTGGGATAAAGTACAAATTCATTTCCTGTCTCGTGAGACTCTCTTGACCTCTGCCTCCCTTACTACCCCAACCTCCCCTCCTCCACCCAAGCTTCCACTATAGAACTTCTTTTAGTTCCTTGTTAACATTCTCGCTCTTTCTTTAAGCCTTTGCATATGCCGTTTCTCTGCTCAGAAAAGTCTTCAGCTCCATGCCCTAAAGCCTGTGTCCCACCCGGTCCCATCAAGCGTATTCCTCCTCATAAATCGAATTGGAGTTCAAATAGCTCTTCTTCTCTGTGGTCTTACTTTACTCTCTGACTTAAATTTGGCAGCCTCTGTCTGCTCCCATAGTAGTCTGTAATTTTCTTCTTCTTATACTTACCTTTTTCCTTTGTACACACTTGCTAGACTTTCTGTTTCCCATTAATTGATAAGAATCTCTGCAGGGCAGGACCACAAATGCATTTTTAGCGCCTTGCACAGTGTCTGATGCTTACTAGGCACTTGATTAATATTTGTTGGTTTCATAAATAAATGAGACTTAGGGATCATCGGCATTTACATTATCCATGGGAACTCGTAGAAATGGGATAGTGAATAAGGACTCCTTTTGGTGGAAAATAATTTCCCAGTGAAAAGATTTCCACTGCTATTCTTAAAAATAGATACAGGAAAAGGTATAATTTGAGGTTTGCTAGAAGGGCTCCGTAGGTACCAAATAGGTCCCACACAGCTGCTTCCCATTTTGCTATCTTCTTATTTTATTAGATTCTTTCTAGCCATGGCCTCTGGCTGAAAACAAGGGTGTATTGATCAGGATCACCAGGCTGGGGCAGAGATGTTGAAAGTGAAAGGGAAGGTTTTCTAGGGAAATTCCCTCCACTGTAGCATTTTGCCTGTAGACCAGGCCCAGCTGGAGATGGAAGTTTTGGGATTGATGTCTTCTCCCTGGCTAAGAAGAAGCAAAGTTCCGAATTATTGTCTTCCTTCAGGCATGTCACTGTGAAATAGTCACAAGATAAGTTCTGAAGATGTTATTTATTCTGTAAAACAATCATATTTTTAAGTTTCCTCTTGTGCTATAACTTCTTATTTTTCTTTTCTAAGAATTCTCAATTCAAATCTTGCTTAGTTCCTTGGCAAATATATTGTGTATTTTATTTATACTCAAGTAAATGTATATGATATAACCCACTTAACATTACTGATGTTCTTAAATGTTTCTATTCAGAGAGCATTTAATTTACTTTCTTATATTGTCCAGGAGAGTATATGGACTATCAAAATATATCAAGAAAACATATACATTATCCTGGTATACAACTTGGAAGCAATGCCTAAGCAATTCAGGATTTAATTACAGAGCACAGTTTAATATTGTTACAGATGATAGATTTTAAAAATCTCTTTTCACGTAAGCCCAAAATGAGAAGTTTATCATCCACCCATTTATTCATCCACCTACCACCCACCTAAATGTCCTCCTGCCAGTGTTTATTGAGGACTGAAACATAATTTGGGCTAACTGTTGTAAATCTTATTATAGGATTTTAAAAAGTAAGAGGCTCCCTTCCTTATCTCTGTTAAGAATTTATAGACTGGCAGAGGAGAAAGTACCTCTATATGTGATATAACCAAAGAAAAATGGGTGAAAAAGAAAGGCTCTGAGTTTGAGCAACACAGATGAATTCTGTAATTCCGGAGGTAAGGGAAATCTCTTGCGCTGAATGTAAGGGAGTTCTGCCCCAGGGACTCTCCGTTTTTACTAAATAAACCTAGTTTTTACCAATCAAAAAACATTATTCCTGTAGTTTGAAGTGAATGTAGAAAGTCTTCAGGAAGAAAATTCTCCTAAGATCAGCCCTGGAGGGCAGTTTTATTGGGGTGGGAGTGGGGGAGGGTAAAGGATAGGGGTGTGGGTATTCCAGTCTGGGAACGAAAGTGAAAGAAGGAATGTAAATATAAATGAGCCATGCCAACCCACTGTACTAGGCCTTATATTGATTTCTCATAATCACCTAGCAAGATTGGTTGTATTTCAAGGCAGTTGAGTAACTTGAATTTCAGTAACTTGTTCAAAGTCACATAAGGAGTAAGTGGCAGAACTTGGATTAAAAACATGATCTACCAATAACAAAAGCAGGCTCTTTCCCCTAGGCTGCATGGTGTCCCCATTTAGGGGTGAGCCAGGGCCAGGAAGTGGGGGCCTCAAATGCACAGTGCAGAAATATGGATTTGTCCCATTTAGGGGGTAGGAGCCACTCGCATAATCTAGAATCAGAAGATGATCTAATGACATTGGCATGTGAAAACATTAACCTAGCAGTAATTAATGGGCTCTATTGGAGAATGAAGGAACTTTTGGAAGGCCAGTTAGGGGGGGGGTGACAAAAGCAGGCACTGAGTCATGAGCTCCTGGACTAGAGTGGAATCAGTGAAAATTTGGGACATACTGCACAAAAGGAAACAACAAGGTGTATTGAATGCTTGGATATAGGACAGAAAACACTTGAGGCTAAACCAAGAATGAGTCCCAGTTTTGGAGACTGGGAAAACTGGTAAAATGATATGAAAACTGGGGGAGGAAAACTTTGTGGCTAAAAATGTGGAATTTCATTTAGACTCTTTGTCATTTACCTTTTTGATTTATTTTAGTTTTGTGTAAAATTACTGGAAACTTGTGTTGTTTAGTAGTTAAGCAATCATTAGTCGATGCCCTTTGTGCTGTTGTATCAACAGTGCAAGCCAGCCCTGGGGCCCCTGTACCTCTTTATAGAAAAGGTGACTCACCCAACCCTTTATTTTATAAAAACTTTTGGTAAACTGATAAGGTTTGTCGGTTAATACCTGGTTTAACACATATTATGCAGACTTTTCAGTTCTCTGAGCGTCCAACCCAACTGCCCAAATGTGATTTGTTTCCCCCTCACAGTCTGAATGGTTCCACATGTCTGTGGGTTCAGGTGACTGTGTCTCTGTCATTTGTTTTTGGTGCTTTAGCTACATGTGCATGTCATGTAAATTCGAGAGGATCATACGTTTGGAAGCGATTTTTCCTGGAATGAGTTTCATAAGGGTCTTTACAGCAAAGATCGAATCAGGTTTTAGATTAGGCAGAATTAACTTTGCAGAAAAATGATACCGAAAGCTAGAATTTCTTTTTTCATGAAACAATTGTTCTGAAAGTTTCAGTAAATATAGAGTGCCTTTCTTTTGGTATAAGTAAAGTAAAGAATGGGTTAATTCTCTCTTGGAAAGAGATATTGAGGTCTTCTGTACCTTTCATTAGTGATCACCTACTGGCATCAGTTTTGAAAAATGTCTGAGTCAGTTTGCTGTAGACTGGAAAAAATGTCTATAGGAATTTATGAATACTTCAATCAAAGCTTATGATACTCTTTTTTTTTTTTTAGCCCACTACACTGTAAATACCTGAGAGAATATTCTTTACTTCTTTGGTTTAAACTGTGTCTGTAGAGCTTACAATTAGTAGACACCCACATTTTTTGAGTTAATTACTTATTACATTAATTAATTTTCAATTAGTTATATAAATCAATTAATCAAAGCACTAATGAGAGCCTGACATGTTCCCAGAGTTCTTCCAAAAAGAGACACTTTATGAATTATGGGCTTTTAATTTATTTGAACTCCATATTTATTGTTTTCACCAACAACCAATTTCTGAGTGTATCCCAAATAAAATTCCAATATTTTGAAATGTTTCTTCAGAGAAGACGATTCAACCAATTATGTAAAATTGATGAACTCTTTGCCAACATATGATCCTAGAGTTTGTATTGGAAAGGAGAATGAGAAGGCATAATATTGACAGGGCAAAATATGATGTTTCAGCAGCTGTCAGTGAGCAGCTCACCTGAAGATAAGGACTGATGGATGAAAGGGGTAAATGTGATTCCTTAAGAAACACTTGACTGAGGGCTTTTTGAATTCTGTTACTTCCCTCATTATAATTTCTTATGAAAGGTCTTTAAAATGGACATTTGGTTTAATCTACTTATGGTCTATGATGCTATCACTGTGTCCTAACACTTATTGGGTTGTTGGAAAAGTCATGACGTAGTTTGTCTATGTTTTTCAAAGGTCATTTATTTATATAAAGAACAAAGATCAATCAATGATATATTGCCCATTTTGTTGGATAATCTTTGGCC
>NW_017731436.1:3416247-3417326 GCF_001890085.2 Hipposideros armiger
CTTGTACTTTCTTTTGAAGTCATGTCCCTGTAGGTCAGTGATGTAACTCTCTATGCATCCATTTTCTTTCAAGTACACTTTGATTAAGAACATTATTTCCACAAAATTTGGAGTGTCTTTGAGAAGATCACATGCATCTTAAAACACTATAAAAAAAATCAAAGGAATACATACAAAGAAAGGCAATTTTGTATATGCTTTAGATGAAGTGTGCTTACATAATATTGTGATTTGGGGTGCAGAAGAATTGTGCGAAGGATTGTCAGACAGCAGAAATTGTTTCTTTTGGCAACAGTGACCTATCCTGTGCTGGAGATTCTAAAAATATGCCTACTGACCTTGTGTAAAGGATGACTTAAGGCATAGAACAGGGGAATGACTAGAAGTTCCCGGGGGGATTTTTGAGCACAGTAGCTCCTAACCTGGGGTAAGAGTTCAGGTGATTCATGATTTAGTGATGAAGACTGTGTGCATGCTTCCCAATCAATAGCATGAGAAGTGGCCCATGGGATGAGCTGAACTTTTGGTTAGATTTGAGGATTTTCCTGAGAAGTCATTATTTGAAGATTTAGCATCCCTCTGGAGCAAGCTTTTTTAAAGGCCAAAGGCTCAGCTGCTTCTACAGACGAGCTAGCTGATAAACTCATCTGTCATCGGGCTGCTGTACTTAGTCTCCCATACAGCATGTTTCAAGAACATTTCAGAAGGAAGTGATGCAGGGAAGAATTACAAAAAAAAAAAAAAAAAGTACTGAATATTTTTTAAAGGAGTCAGAATTTAGGAGAATCTGTTTGATACGATGTCTTTAAAAAAGACACAAGGAAATGACATGCTATAGTCGAAGATATCCCCGGGTTCAGAATCAGGACAGGTTGTACCTTGATGCTGTAACCTCTTAACACCTCAGATAACAAACCACCTTCCTCCTTATCTGTTAAACAGAGCTGTGAACAGATCGCCATTACCAGTAAAAGAGATGGCCTATTCATTAACAGCATGTTAACCACTACTTTCATACTTCGAAGCTTATGAAACTTACTGTGGCAGATGCATCTTCATCTTTTACTGGCACACAATGA
>NW_017731436.1:3419657-3424969 GCF_001890085.2 Hipposideros armiger
GTGGTCTGCTTCTGTCCAAGCCCTTTGTCTCTCGCCTTTGTTGGAGCCTCTGCGTCCTCAGAACCATCATAATGATCACAATCAACACCGTCAGTCCGTTTTTATAATTCATGCCAGGAGTCTCCAGGGCTCTGTAGGCAACTGGGCCTTTCTGTTTATTAGTCAAAAACACTGACCAAAATGTTTTCTCTGTAGAATATCTATTTCTAGGCATTTGTGAGAAGAAAGTGTCTTTCAGTCAAAGTCTCATTACATACACAGGGTAATGTTCGATAAACCCAAATGCAACAATATTTTAATAAAAACATACCATAGATAATAGAAGGATTTAGTAAATTTGCTAGCATTAATTGTTCTCCAAAAAATGTAAAGGATTTTCTCCAGTGATTAATCTGATGTAAAGAAGACAGGGAAGGTGGCGGCACACAGCTATTCAAGGGCTCAGCCGACAGTGGACGGAGTGAAAAACTTAGGTTACTTCACCTTTGTCTTTCTGGGTCATTTCTTCTTTTTTGTTTCCTTTTCATTCATTTTTCCAGTTCTTATCAGATAATGAAATAATCAAATCTTAACTTTGTTTTGTAGCTTTAACAATTTTATAGTGTCACCTACATTTATGTTAACTCTAGTTAGCCTCGAGACACTGTTTATATCTGCTTTCCTGCTGTGTGGACACTGACCTGGGCGGTTAAGTACTCTGCTTAAGATCACACAGTAGGCGGGTTGCACCAAGATACTGATACCAAATCCAGGGTTCTTTCTTCTGTGCCAGCCAGTGACTGCAGATTCTCTTCTCCTATTTTAGCTGCTGGTTGAGGAGTTCTTCAGGCTCATGTTTAGCATTATTTAACTGATTTCTGTGTCTGGTCTGAGTTCTGTCACTTTAATAATACACACAACTTTCCCATTTAGAATGCCAATCTAGTTTGCTCTAGGTTAGAAACTGATCAGTTTCATACATTCTGGCCCTACATTTGATTAATTCTCCTCTAACAGCTAAGATAGTAGTACTATGTCGGTGGCCTATGCTTAGCTCTCAAATGTTAGCTGGTTTTAGATGTTAGTCTAGATTATTCTATTTCTTGAAAGGACTTCAGGCAGTCTCACTGCCAGGTCTGCTTCTGACATCTGGAAGAAAAACAAAACATTTTTGCTTGCTTCCCTTGCAGTGTGTGTACAGCCCAGTGCTGATAAGTGCAGCTCCATGCTGTCTGTCCAGGCAATGCTCGCAGAATGTAGATTGCCCTTGGGGTGGGATCCTTACGTTTCCTTTTCTGGAAGGAAGAGGAAGACGAGGGGCTCATCAGAACAAAGCAGTGTCTTGGACTGAAGCGTATGGAAAGGAAGAGGGAACCATTAGAGTCCATGTAGTTGTTTTCTTTTGTGGAGGAGGAGTGGGGGAAACTATGTAAAAATAATCATGACAGCATCACTACTGAAAGTCCTTAGGCTTTATTCCACTGAATATTTATAGTCAAAATTCTGTGCTCTCAGGTCCCTTGGAGTCGTGAGCATTGGTGTGGGGTTATGTCACCATGCTGATATTCAGCTCGGTTCATTGGTTTCCATTTGTTTTTTAATTTAAAAAATGGCTGCTTTTTTTGGGGGGGGGTTTGCTTTTGTGTGTGGGTGTTTTTAATATAAATAATTCTCCCATTCCCAAAGTCAATGCTGTATAACAAGTTACAGCCAGATAAGTCCTGCTTTCATCCCTATCCCTCCACCCTCCTCTCTCTCTCCTTTTATGTTTGTTTTTGTTTTTATTTTTCCATTGTTTCTTTGTACAGATCTAGGCAAGTATGTATACTGAGGCATATCCTATTTCTTTTTTCTTACACAATTTTAGCATACTACATCTATTGTATCTACCTTATTTTTTCCCTTACTATGCCCTGGAGACTATATCTACACGTCTTTTTTTTTTAATAATTATTCATTGCATGTGGCTGCCACATGCAATGTGACTGTTTATTCAACAGTCCTCTGATAGATAGGCATTTGGATTCTTTACAAATTTTTCTTGTTGAAAATAATGTTGTAATGCACATATCATGACATATAGTAATAATTAGGACAAATCCTAGAAGTCGGGTTTTTGGGTCAAAGGATACTTGCATTTTTCCTAGTTCCTACCACGTTTCCTTTCATTGGGTTGCATATTGCATTACCAACAGCAGTGTCTGACAGGGACTGCTTCTCTGTAAAACTAGAACTTGAACAGTTGATTTTACATTTTCTTTTCTTCCATCTCAGTTTATTTTAGCCTTGTATTTTAGAGACTATAATTCAGATTTCTCCAGTGGTCACAAGTCTGTGTGTACCGTTAGAGTTTTGGGACAACAGTTCCAAGGTGACATGAAAATGGGCAGCACTGCTTAAAGCTTGGACTTTGCCTGTTTCCAACGTGCTGGGGGTTTCAGCGCAGAAGTAAGAAAACCACAGACTTATTTGGAGAAATGCAGTTTGCAGTTTCTCCTGATTCTGATATCCTGTGGGTCACTTCACTTGAATTTATTTAAAGCAATTCCAAGAATGTTAAATTCATATTCACACATAAACACAAAAGCATATTACATAAAAACTTACAAATATTTTAAAAACTATTTTTCCCCTTCAAATGTAAGATTCTATTCATTTAAAGACCTGTGATTAGTTTAATAACAGGCATGGAGGGGAAATGCTACAATGAAAATCCATATAGATTCTAAGTTGTGTCTTGATTTAAGAATTATTAAAGTAAAAAATCAGTTTCTTAGAAGCAAGGAAATATGGTTCCACTGAGAATAGAGAGATAATTATATTTTTTACCTTTCACCATGAAATACTTAGCGATTTCCTCTATTATACTTCATTTGTTGCTGGTTTGGTTTTCTTTGACCTACTTAGCCTCTGGAATATATGCATCACTCTTACTTTTCTTGGTGTGCCCTTCTATCTTCCCAACATATGTAGATACTTAAGAAGTAATTTTCTCTATTTTGCAAAGTATTTGTAGTGTGAAAAAGTCAAGCTTTATTGATGACAATGAACACCTATTTTTGTATTTAAATATTAAAAAGTGATGTCTGATTTTAATTAATTAAAAAAATGTGTCTGAAGTGTGATATATTCTATATAAAATATTTTTGTCTCTAAAATTCCTGTCATCTGAAATTGAAGCCAAGGCTGGCCGAGTGGCTCAGTTGGTTGAGAGCTCGCTCAAGAGTGCGAGTTCTGAGCAACAGCGGTTCGAGTCCTGCCCAAGCTGAGCTGCCGCTGAGCTGCCAACAGGTGGCAGGATGGCTCAGCTAAAAAATAAAATAAATAAATAAATAAATAAATAAATAATAAAAGAAAATAGAAGCCATACTTCAGCTTAACGTATAGATCATAGGAAATATTAAACCAATTTTGTGTCTACAATTTGACCAAGTCATGCTGAGTCATAAGCGGATCATCAGAGACCTTCATATATACCTTCTTTCAGGTCTCACTGATAGCCAAACGGGAGGGGTTTCATTCAGAATTTTTAATTCCCCAAACTTTCCCTACATCTCATATTTTTAAAAACAGCTTTACTGTAATATATTTTACATGTCATAAAATTCGTCCTATTCAAATTTACGATTTAATATATATATATATATATATATATATATATATATATTTTGTAAATTGACTGAGTGATGAAACCATTGTAATAAACCAGTTTTAAATCATTTTCATCATATCAATAAAATCCATAATGCCCATTTACAATTAAACTTCATTCCCACCCCCAACTCCAGACAACCACCACCTTACCTTTTGTTTTTATAGATCTCTCTTTTCTCTATGTTTCATATAAAGGAATCATACAGCAATATATGGTTTTTTTGTATCTGACTTCCTACTTAGCACAGTGTTTTCAAGGTTATCCACATTTTAGCACATGTCCGTAGTTCACTAAATAATGTTCCATTGTTTGACTATTCCACTCTGTTTATTTGCCAGCTGTTTCCAGTTTGAGCTATTATGAATAATGCTGCTATAATATATGTAAGCAAATATTTGTGTAGGTGTATGTTGTTGTTTCTCTTGGATAGATACCTAGGAGTGGGATTGCTGGGTTGTATGGTAATTATATATTTATACTTTTTAGGAATTGTCAAATTGTTTTCCAACGTGGCTCCTGCATGTCATTTTAGTACTTATTGCCATTTAGCACTTTATAGTCAGAGGTAAAAGGCAACGTTCCTTATCATTCATTCATTCATANTTTTTTTTAGAATGAAGTTAGCACTGTCAGCTGTCAAATGGCATAGCAATAACATAGATGCAAATGACTCTAGTACTTCTAAAAATGGACTAGTGCCATCTGTTGCAAATGCGTCATGACTTTTCCGACAACCCAATATTTTCCTTGGTAAGTCTCAGAATGTATTTCTAAAATAATAGTTTCCCACCGTAGCTTTATAATCAGGTCAGGCTGTAGTTGAAGCCGGCAGTTTTTAAATAATTTTTAGTTGATAAGTTCATATAATGTGGCAACAGTTACTTATGTTGCCAATATTATTTTCCTTTAAATTCTTTCCAAACTTTTCCAAATCAATTGTCAAACACCAAGACTATGAAATCCCTTGGGGTTTTTTTCTTGTCTTCAGTAGGCAGTGATACATGCCAGTACTGCTGTTTGGATGAGGATGCCAGAGGTAATGCCATAGGTAGGACTTTCTCACAAGACAGTCCTCTTAGTGCACCGCACTGACTGAAATGCCCATTCGGGAGACGCAGTCCTGTCCTCCCGCCTGTGGGGAGCAATGCATGGTGCTTTCGCTGGTTTTTTCACTTCTGTTCTATTGATACTTTATCTTTCGTTAGAATACATCTTCTTGTTTCTTGAAAGTTTCAATTAATTTTTAAAATGCTTTAGAATATTATGCAATAATATGTGTTTATTTATAAAAATTAGAAAATGCAATTCAGCAAAATACAAAAAAAAACAGGGAGGCAAATAGAAAGAAATAAATGAATTAAGATCCTGTTACCTGGATGTGATCATTGTAAATATTTTGTTATTTGTGTTTCCAAACTTTTTTCTGTTTTCCAATGATAAAATGAGGCTATGTTTAATATTTTAACTTGATTTTCTCACTAAGAATACATTATCAACATGTTTCCCTACCAATACATATATATCCACGACATCACATATAACGGCTGTATTACCTATGGATATACCATAGTGTATTTAACAATCCATATAATTTATAATCAGAAGTGCCTTTTATTCTAAAATCTTTTAAAATAGCTCACAGGAGATAGAATATGCAAGTATACATATATTAATTTAA
>NW_017731436.1:3427164-3428433 GCF_001890085.2 Hipposideros armiger
TCCCTACTTTTGAATCAAGTTGTTTGTTTTGTTGTGGTTCAGTAGTATCTTAATAGCACTCATGAAATTCATGAAAACACTTTGAAGAGATGCACAGGTTCCTGAAAAATGGGAAGATTTAATGTAAATTGTATGAAGACAAAATTACACATTATACCTGCAATTTTAAAAAAACTAACCTTATTCTTTATTTCTCATAGATTTCTACTATTGAAATTCAATGCGCCAGATTTTTATGTTTCTTAAATGGGTTTCCTTTATTTATTCTTCCCCTGCTCCTGCTCTAACCATGGATAGTAGATGAAACTTATTAGATAGAAGGAGATGTAATCTATTCTGTAATCGTGAGATTTAATCAACTTCCTTCTTGTTCATTTAAAACTTTTCCATCCTATTTAGTGCTTTCTTCTGGGTTTTTTTGGGGGGAGGGGGGATTTATCGTGTTGCTGAGGAGACCCACCCTAGGCAAGTGAAAACTCTCTCTCAGGTTTAAGGCTTCTGAAAGAACAGGTCAGAGAGAAAGTCAGACAGGGTCAGATAATGAATGGCTTTGTGTGCTAAGGATTGTATATTAATATTACAGAGAACAATAACACAAGATGCTTTTACACTGTAAGGTTTCCATCTTAATTGTTTTTGAAAATGTTGTTTTGGAAGCAATGACTCTCTTAGTATGTCAGACTACCAGAACGTTCACTAGTAACTTAATTTTATTTAAAATATGATTCCACAGGGAGAGAATGAAGGATGCCAGTAAGAAGGGCTGCGTAGGAAAGCTGATTTAAAATCATAAAATACAATGCCAGCCACTTCTTGGGCACCACTTAAGTATGACCTAATATGCTAGTGAGGTAGTCATCGTTGGGTGATTTTTCGGAGGAAATAATGAAAAGGGTTTCTGGTGCCAGTCAGCTGGGCTATTCATGAATAGGAACCACAAGTCGAAACATTTTCTTAAGAGTGGAACGGTATCTTGCTTTAGGTTTCTCAGAAGCAGACCCTGAGAAGAGGACTTGGGTGCCAGTAGTTCATTTGGGAAGTGATACTGGAAATACTTGGAAATGGAATGGGAAGTGAAAAAAGGGTAGTAAGTCAGCTCAGAAAGCTCTCCTTAGCAAGCCAATTATGACTGTGGGCAGCAAGCTTCATTCTGCTGGGGAACTCTGAGAGCCTGTGAAAAGGATGCACATCAAAGTTTTCCTCCCAAGGCCAGGGGGACTGGGGTATGTATTTTCCAAGTCCCATTGGTCATGGCTTGAGGACTGATCC
>NW_017731436.1:3436658-3440215 GCF_001890085.2 Hipposideros armiger
ACAAGGAAGTACCCTTTGCATTTATTTATGTATTTAAATTTATTTTTCAATTACAGTTGACATACAATATTATGTTAATTTCAGGCATACAACACAGTGATTAGACATTTATATAACTTATGATGTGATCACCCTGATAAGTCTAGTACCCATCTAAAAAAATACCCTTTAGAAATGAGTTTTGAGTCTTATACGAAGAAAACGTTTCCAGTGAAGAGTTTGAATAAATTGGCTCATGTAGGAGAGAAAGGACAAGACAGGCATAGGGTTGGATGTTTCAGTTTAATCTTTCTGAAAGAAAGAGCACAAGTTGCACTCTAGTTAGCAACAAGGGAAAGAGATGCAGAATGATGAAGTGAGCTAAGAGCACCCATGGTGCTACTTTAATAGCTAGCAATTTTTAAATTTAAGATTGTATTTTCAAAATCAATTTTTACTCATTTCCCAATAAGCTCTGACTCATTTATGTTTAATCTTGTGGTCCATATTTCTCCAATCAGACACCAGTGTATCTGGAAGATTTGAGTGCTGTGACAAGCAATCTAACCTCCCTGTGGTTCTGTTAAATTTTACCCATAAAATAAAGGTTAACAAATTCTTAGAGATGTAGAACAATGATTAAATTTCCTATAAAAATTTGGGTGTTTTAAAGTGGCATTTATGTGATGTCCTCAAGAGTGTCATTTTCTTCTGCAGTCTTCCCTTTGTAGAAAGAACTCCTAGGAATCAATTATGGAACTGAGACGTTCCCAGTTATGACTCTGAGATGTAATCCCTAAGGAACTACCTACAGACTTGGGAGAGGAAATAATGTTTGTTGAGTATCTGTTAAGTGTTTTATTTA
This sequence comes from Hipposideros armiger, assembly GCF_001890085.2. Lineage (NCBI taxonomy): Eukaryota > Metazoa > Chordata > Mammalia > Chiroptera > Hipposideridae > Hipposideros > Hipposideros armiger. The sequence goes on from NW_017731436.1 coordinate 3,437,503, forward strand.
CCTGAGCTCATTTCAGTCTTATAGCCACCCAGTAAGTGGTAGATTCATGATGTGAACCTCAATTTACTAACTTTAAATCAGGCCCCTGTCCACCATATTTTAGAGTGCTAATTAGGCTCCATGTCATGTGGCTGTGGTTTACTAAATTCGTGGGATGAATGTGATGCTGAGGAACATGATGCTGAGCTCAGCAGGAAGCAGAGCTCTGATGGATTAGCTCTGAAGTTGTCCAGGAAGATGGGGGAGGGGAAGGGAAAGGGGGCAGGTCCTTTCTAGGNAGGTGCTCACAGTCTATTGGAGAAATAGACAAATAACCAGATAATCAAATACATTAAGAGAAGTATGTAAATGAAGCCCATGCCTGGTGCTGGGTGCCAAGAGGGGGCACCCATTCCAGTCTCAGAGTAACGGGGGCAGTTTTAAAGGCGACGCCTAAGTCTGCTCCTGGAGACCTAGCTAGGGGAATGAGGTGCTTTAGAAACCTAGGAGCAGAAGGCAGTCTTCTCTGCTTGTAGCAAAGATCCTTTACCCTGATCAGGATTACTGTTTTCCGTAGCGGTTATTGCCTATAACACACTATGCAATTTATGTATTTATAGGTTGAACTATTGTCTCTTTTCTCCTTCAGAGTAAAAAATCTCTGTCTGTTTTGTTCACTGTACTATATATCCCAAGTATCTCACACAATGCTAGACACAAAGAAGCTACTCAAATATATTTGTTGACTAAATGAATGTGTAACACTAAACAGTTTTGATAAAAATGTGTATTTAATGCTGCCTAATGACAACAACTGCTCAGACAAAATCAGAGCTGCTGGGAAAAGTGGGTGGGCTGATTAATGAGGAGGAATGCCTTTGAGATTGTAGAACACCTCACCATAAAGCGAATAGCTTTGCCTGACTTCAGGATTTAAGACTAGACTTGGTAAGACAAGTTTGCACAGTGGTGAAAGGGTGGTTTGATACCTCTGGCAAGAGAACACATTTTTTTTAATGACATTAGAATACAGAAAAAGTTTGCAGATACCAATGCAGAACTTTCAAGTGACTTTTCAGAAAGTTAGGAATCCTTGTAAAGAAAAGATACTATTGGAAATAGATACTTTGGTTAATGGAACAAGGAACAAGGGATCTGAGAGGAGGAGGAGGAGAGAAAGGAGGAGGAAGAGACTGTCATTCCATCTTTTTTGAAGCATTTTTGCAAGTCAAATAAGCAAGGACAATTTTCAACACAGTTATCTAGGATTCTGAGTATAGCTTGAATGTCTTCATGGCAGTGGGAAAATGCCTTTGCTCAAAGGAAAGATTTACTGGGGAAAACACTAAGGTGAGACTCACTCAAATTTATTTAGGCTCTTGGTTGAAGGAATCTCAGCCATTTCTGTTATGCAGAAAAGAAACTCACCAAAATGAGGATTCATAACTTATCTTTTACTTTGACTTATTTTTAAATAAAAAATATATTAGTAGAGGCATATATTTATGTTTCATTTTTTATTGATTTTTGTATGATGATTTGAGATGGGCTTTGTGTACTGAAAATAAATTGTCTAGAGACTAATAATGCTACAAATTGAGTGTCAATTCTAATTCAGCTCAATGGAAGTGTTTTCATTGTTTTAACTTTTTTGTTTATTTGTGGTTGAGGTAGGAGCAAGGACACAGGAGGAGATGGAATTGCATAATTAAGCAGGACATGATCATGAAGTGCATTTTTTTATACTCTTCTAAGGCATGCAGACTTTATCCAAAGGCAATTGGGAACCATGCAGGATTTTAATGAGAGAAGTGATGTGAAAAATGGAGTAAAGATTTGCTGCCATTGTGATTTGGGCACCAAATTGGAGAAAAGGACAGAATTAGAGAGAGGGAGAATGGTTTCAGAGACTTTTTCAGGTGAAAGTTAATGGTGATTTGAAGGAAGTGGTAGGTATTGGATGGATTGAAGATCTGCAACAGAGGCAGCAATGATACAATTTAGTGATTACTTGCACAGATGCTGAGGCGATGGAAGAGGCAAAAATGTTTTTCATATTTCCTTTTATGACAATTGAATAGAAAGTGGTATCATTTATTGAAGTAGAGGAACAGGCATTTTAGGAAGTGAGATTATGAGTTTGCTTTTGGATATGTCTTTCTTAAGGAATACCTTAATAAGCTTGGGCTACTATAATAAAATACCAAAGATTGGCTAGCTTAAACAGCAAACATTTATTCCTTAGTGGTTTGAAGGCAGGTAGGTTCAAGACCAAAGACATAGTCTGTGTCTGATGAGGACTTTCTTTCTGGTTTGCAAACAGCTGCCTTTTTGCCATATCCTCGCATGGAGGTGAGAGAGGGTATCTGGTCTCTTCCTATAAAAGCACTAATCTCATTGCGAAGGCTCCACCCTTGTGACTGCATCTAAACCTAATTACTTCCCAAAGGCTGCACCTCCAAATACTATCACACTGGGGATTAGGGTTTCAGCATATGAAGTTTTGGGTGATTCAAATTTCAGTCCATGACAGGGAGCCCATGGAACCTCAGTGAATAAGTGTGCTAGGCAGCTGGACCCCTGAGACAGGATCTCGAGGGTTGAATCCCAATTTGAGGAATAGATTTTGGATGTGTGTGTGCAATGGTGATACATGCAGCCATGGGAGAGTGTATGTTCCCCCATAGAGAGTATTGGCGTGAGAAGAGAACAGGTCTGTGGTCAGAAATCTGGG
>NW_017731436.1:3443815-3445375 GCF_001890085.2 Hipposideros armiger
TTAAAGGGGAAACTCTTTATTATTTGTTATCTTTAATGTTTTATACTTTTATTTTAAAAATAATCATTACCTTCTATTTTTTTCTTTACTAGAGAGTGGCTTAGATAAAGTTTTTGATGGGTTGTCGCAGTGTGGAATTCCTACACTTGATAATTCTCCTCTAAATAAATTCTTGTACATATTTGACTAAATTGATACTTTTCTTAAAGGAGTCGATCTAAGTATTTTGAAGTGGCACTCTATCACTCTAAAGTTTAATTTATTGTCTTTATATAGCAAAGCAGTTAGCAAATGAAAATAAAAGAATATGCCCCTATGTCTAAACAGAAACTATTGATTAGTCGAGACTTAGTTCTGTTCTGGGTGTCCCGCATGATAAGTTAACCCTCTGCTCTTTACATGAAACAGAGATTAGACAATAGATATTTAATGCAACTAAATTTTTTTTTGTAAAATTACAAAAGCAGATGAATTTATCATGCTTATATTTGACTGATTTACTTTCAAACCCATTAATGATTACGAACATTAATTTCTTGTGTGTCTGTGCTTTTTCCCCTTCAAGTGCTTTTAAGGTCATCCATCCACAGATCAAGGCCTTTTATTTTGCAGCTGAGAATACGCAGGAAATGAATGTGTAAGTAGAGGAAACTGTTAAATCCAGTCTTTAGGGGAATAAACTTACCTTGATCAAGCGTTTGAATTTTAAGCATATGTTCACATTCATTTTGTTTTATTTATTCCTGCTGCTTTAGGGATTAATCTCTTTAGCATCTATAATGTCTCCTTGCTTCTCTAGTATGTGGAAGCAGTTTGGAGAACTACACATATCAAAATGGCTATTTTAGGAAGAAGGAATGCGATTCTTCTGAGAGAACCAATGAGCTGAGAAAGGAATAGACAAAAGTCATTATAAGAAAATATTAAAATGAGAATCAGCATCATAGGGAGAAAAGCTTGAAAGTATTATATAAGTGATCTCACAGCTTTCAGGATTCTTTATGAAAAATAGCTCTACAGCATTTCATATGTGCTGTGTGATTATCATGATGAGTCACGTGTTTGTCACCTCTCCATGTTCAATCCCAAACATTTTGCAAAATCTCAAAGTATATCTAACATAAAGTTTTATATCCTTAAATTCCTGTTTCCTCTTTGCTCTGTTGAAATAAAGTGGAATATCTGCATAGAGCACCACGTGCCCCCTCCATCCCTGCTGGTTTAGATCATGATGTGATCACAATGGCTGTTATTTGAATGAGACTATGTACATATCTGAGGTGCTTGAAGCATCAGAGGATATTCCACTTAGCTTAAGTTCTACTTTCAGAATTCTTAGTGTCTCTTATTACCTCACATAACCAATTAAAAATATGTCTATGGAACACCTACTATGTGTCCCATTGTAGCAGAACCTGGGCAATAGAAATAAAGAATAGACATAATTCCTCCATTCATAGAGTTTAGGACTTAATCTTTTATTTATTTGTATGGAATGATTTTCTTATCCACCTACCCTATATAATTTCTCTTTGCCCTCTTCTCTAGAAACTTAAAAAA
>NW_017731436.1:3446310-3447277 GCF_001890085.2 Hipposideros armiger
TCTCCATTCAACATATGTGATCTCAATAAACTACCTGCTAGGGTTAACTCATTTATTTACATATGTGGCATGTATGTGTTTCAGGCAGAAAAAGCTGATGGATTTATCAACCTGCCCGATTTCACTGTGGAGAGAGCATCTGAATGCAAAAAAAAGCAGTAAGTTGTTTACCATTTTCTGAGCTAGGATAATATCTCTTCATAATGTTCCTTGAGTGATGTGGCGATTTGGAAGTTAATACATGTGGCACTCAGATGTCTTAGAACTTGGAGCTTTGTGGGCTGGCACATTAAACAATAGAAGCTTTTCACCTCTTGTTTTCTGGAGTTTCATTTTGTGGAGCTGATGGTTTTAGAACCCCATGGAGTCTTGGCATGGCATGTTGTTGACAACTGTGTCTGTGGTATAATTAAAAACAAGCTCCCTTCCAGAATTGGCAGGGAAGTTAGATGTCAAGGTTTTGTCCTTATAAAGGGAATGACTAGTTAAATAGGATTCCCCAGAACTGTAGGTAGAATGGCAAGACCAGTTTCTTTTCTTAGTTTATGGAATTGTCATAAACTAAGCACCCATGAAATTGAATTATCTTGAGATGTCTTAGACTTGGGGGTTATGCCCCAATATAATAATTTAAGTCCAAAGGAATTGAGAACCAACAGTAACCAAAAAAGTCACTAGCCCATTATCCTCGTTTTACTAAGAAGGGAACAGCTCAGAGAGTCTGAACTTGCCTGGAACACATGGGAGAGCTTCTTTGAGACCAGCTGTCTAGATCCAAGTGTTCTGCCCGTAATAGTATCCAGCTGCATTTTGTATATGTGTCCTCGTCACCTTTTTCTTATTTTTTCTACCATTGACATCTTTTTTCTATTTTATCAGAAAAAGGCATTTCCCTATTGACCTATGTTGCTAGTAGCCACAATTGATTTAGTTCCAAGAAAATATATAAACTGGTGTTAGCTTTAAG
>NW_017731436.1:3451142-3452547 GCF_001890085.2 Hipposideros armiger
AAAAAAAATAGTTCTTAGCAAAGGAGGGACTCTGAGCCAGTGGGTTCTAGAAAGAAAACAAATGAAGATTGTAATCATCACCAGTTTTTCACAGCAGTAACTTAATGGTGGCAGTTAAAAGGATATGGGTTTTGGGTAAGGGCTGAGGGGAATCTTTGTGGTTTTTTTTAATTAAAAAAAAATTTTAATACCCTTTCATTTTGCTGTGTTTCTATATTTTCACATTCTGGAAGGAATGTAAAAAAGCGTTTTCTTGTTTTAGGCATTCTCAATTTAAAACTACTTTTTTGTCTTGATACGTTAAAAAATTTGTCTATTTCACTTTTAGATACTTTTTTCGGGAGGGTCAGCCTATATAATTATGAAATCAGTTATAAACTAAAGATGAGTTTATTTTGGTCTTTTAAAAGTGAATCATTAGATTCATTATGCTTTGCCTGATCAGTGTTTAAAAATGTACTGAAAATTTTTTCTTTTAGCTGAGTAATACATAAAACATATTCTTGTAAGAAATTATATAATACAGAATTATGTAAAGTGAAAACGTTCCCATACCCTCAACTTCACCTTCCAAATCCACTTCTCTCCCTGAGATTGTCCAGTTTTAACAATATGCTGTATATTCTTTCCCATGCTTTCTTCGCATACCAATTTGTGCACATATACAAATATATAGTTGTAAAAGTACATTGAATGGGCCTAAACATTGTTTTTACTTGTTTTATTCATGTAACAGTAAGTTATTATTTTTCCAGGTCATTATAGGGCCCCCATCTCAGTTGTTTTCTTAGCTTCATTATAACATGGTTCTGATGGATTCAGTGCCATATTTTGTTTATGCATTTTCTTATTGATGAACAATTATATTGTATTAACGTGTGTTGGTGTTTTTTGTCTTTTTACCATTGTAAGCCTTGCTGAATTAACATTCTTCCACATTTATTTGTGTACATGCAGATATGTTTTTGTAGGATAGATGTTTGTAATTAGAATTGTTGAGTGAAGGGCTGGATCTTTAAATTTTGAACTGTATCACCAAATTGCCTGCTTAACTCAACAAAGGATGAGACTGTTTTCTTCTAAGTTCTAGAAATCAGAGATGTTTAGATCTTTGCCAGTCTCGTGGTGAAAAATATTTTCTTGTATTTGCACATGCATTTCTCCAAATATGGTTGAGGCTGAGATTTTTTTTTCCATATATTTATTAGCCATTTATATTTTTCTGTGATTTCCTATTTCTTTGTTTTATTATTCTATTGGATCTTGATGAATATTTGCCCATTCCTATGGCAAGATCTGGGTCCAGTTATTGATCTAGTTTTAAGTGGCCATTAGAGAACTCATGATTGTCACGGTGCTGAAGGGGATTTCTTAAATGAGGCTGGAGCTCATCTTTTTCTTGTAG
>NW_017731436.1:3454687-3455541 GCF_001890085.2 Hipposideros armiger
TTCCTTAAGGTTTGTCTAGTTCTATTTTTGTTATTGATGTTTAGTTGGAATTCATTGCCAACAAAATGGTAAATCAATAGAAGATATGATATTGTCAATTTTTACTTTACATAAAATTCTTCAAGGAATTAAAATTTCCCCCAGTTTAGCAATACCTGTCAAGCTCTAGCCAGATCTTTTACTGATTAACGTAAAAATCCTGTCTGAAAAATGTGTCAGCTCTTTCTTTCTTTCTTTTTTTTTTTTTATTCTCTCTAGCTCTCTCTTTCTCTCTCTCTCTCTCATCTTTTTAAATAAACTGGCATTTTAAGAGATAAAACTGTAAGGATCAGTTTCCTAAATTCAATGACAAAGATTTTGATGGTTGCTAAAAATTTCAAATGCACAATTACAAAAGATATATATTTGTTTATATATTTAGAATATCTAACGTAGTTGCCCATATTAGCCAACTAGATAATGGACCACCTCATTTCTTGTCTTAGAAAAAATGCGCTGAATAAGGAAAATATTGTGAAACCAGCAGTCTTAGGTTTCAATAATACAAATTTATACTGTTTCTGGAAATGTTTAGACTGACTATAGAATTATGATTAATTTCATTATAAAGTTTGGCAGAACACCTACCTCGAGCCTGTGGGAAGATGAAGAGATAGATGGCCAATCTCTTTGGTCAAACATTTATTTTCTATTTAAATTTTAGGTGGTTAAACAAGCTTGGATTAGCTGTAATCCATCATGAATCTACTACAAAGGACGAAGGTAATGTTCTACTTTAAATTTCTGAAAATTTAGCAAGAATATCAGAATAGGATAAGATAGGATGGGAAAATGATGTCAAGTTCTATGCATAG
>NW_017731436.1:3456681-3460280 GCF_001890085.2 Hipposideros armiger
GCCTACAAGTTAAGTGCTTTCTGAAATGGATTGGAATTGCAATAGCCAGATGGAGAAAAACCACTGCTCACGCATTATGGAATAAGTGATGATGGCTTTGAAACATGAAGCATTTTCATTTTTGTTTCAGAATGCTACAGTGAGAGTGAACAGGAAGACCCTGAAATAGCTGCGGAGACAGCACCCCCTCCTTCCTTTGCCGAGACTCTGTCTCCTTTGGTATGTACTGACATAATTAATCTGTTGTTCATCCATCAAACACGTGGATGTCATTTCTTCCAGTTGGGTTGAAGCTACCCTGACTCATAAATTTTTAGAACAGGCTAAGTAAGATACTTGCTAAAGAATAAGTGCAATTCTCAGGGTGCTGATTTTCAGCCTTCCCCATAGCAACCCACTGGTATGACAAACTCAGAGTATTGGTGTGTGACCCAGAGATATATCATGCTCAGAGGACCCATGGTAATGCAAAGGGCTGCTGGGTTATAGGTCAATGTTTGTATAGACTTATTTTATAATGTTTATTTATACTCCACTTTTTCTCAAAGAACTGAAATTGCCTTGCCTAGGTGCATGTGCTACAACAATGGAAAATGAATGTACAGGGGATGAAGATAATAGTATAAAGAGAAAATCAGAGTCAGAAAGAGAGCAGCAAGCCAGGAGTGGGGTCAGTGCATTAAGTCTGCACATGGAATGATTCTTTGCATTCACTAGAGAAAAGTCAAAGATAAGTTCTAAGCTTTGGAAGCATCCAATGTAAGTTCAGGTCATTAATGGATGTTAAGACTGAGAAGAGTTGCTTTATATTTGGGTGCTCATTGGCATTATAGTGAAGAAGACTAGCAAAGAACTTTGGGGAAGTTGATTTATAGTTTTTATATCTACTGTGTACCAGGACTTATGTAGGTGCTTTAAATATTTAACCATTTACTCCCCCAAACAATCCTGAGAAGTAGTATTATTTACTCTGCATGTCACCGACTGCTAATGAGGACAAGCATATCTTCTTGTTTACTGGCCCTTTGGATGTTCTGTTTTGCGAGGTGTCTGTTACGTCTTCTGTACACTTCCAGTTGTCTTATTATTTATGAGATCTCTTTATTTATTATTCTATACATTAGTCTTTGCCAGTTAAAAGCGAGGAAAATTTTCTTTCCCATTCCCTGGCTTTTATTTTTTAAGACTGTGTTTTGTGGTTTCTTTTTGTAAACAGATATTCTTGATGTCAATGTGTCGGATTTATCCATCACTTCTCTTGTAGTTAATGCCTTTGTTCTTGGTTTATAGAGTTATTTCCTACCCCCAGATCACGAGGAAGTAGATTTTATCATCATTTCATGGATAAAGAAACCGAGGTTCAGGCAGGTGGAATGGCTTGGTCACATACCCAGTAAATGGAGCCTGAGATGGGAACCCCAAGCTAACTAGCTTTAGAGTACAGTTTCTTTCTACTCGAGCATGACCCTTGCCCATCCATGGACCTAAATAACTATGAGTTCTGACAGGTTAGAGCAACTCTTTCACTTACCAGGTTTCTTCTGCCAGAATTTTCTATTTTTTGTGATAAAGTTTTTGTCTATTTTTGTGTTTTGCCAGTTCCTGGATTTAAAGTGTTGAATATCATTTAAATAATGACCTCTACCGTTTTTACACTCTGTCAATGGAGAATTATGGTCACTTTTCAAATTCATTTTTCTAGCAGCCAAGATCAGAAGTAAATATTTGCTGAATGAATATTTTTATTAAAATCTTTATTAAGTAAGATTAGCCAAAATTAAGCAAGGTATAAGTAAAATGAAATTTTGAATATGGTAAATTTTAGACCAGTTTTTGAACTAGACTTACAATCTATCCTTTTTTCACACACTCATAACTTTTCCTTAATGTAGTCTCCCTCCTCTTCTAAAGCCGATTTCTGAATTTAGAAAAGTCTTTTATTTGTTCTATATCACTCAAACTTAATGATGTCACCAGACCTTAAAGTGTCTCCCAACTTTTAACAATGTTTTTATTGGATTACCCTTTATTGCTCCTAAAGAAGTCGAATATACCTTCAATAGATGTTCCTTCTTGATTTAATAGAGAAGCATATGTTTTTGTTTAATTTCTTTGTCTCTGCTTCTGTGTCTCCCTGTCTCTGTTTCTCCCTCTCCCCTTCCCTCTCTCTCAGTCTGTCCTATTTTAACCTGTAACATACAAGATTTCAGGTGGTTCTCCCTCCTTCTCTTCCCTCTGTCTCCCACTGTGCCACATAATGAGACTCTTTTATGATTTATTTTAGTTCTAAAATGCTGTGATTTTCAGTTTTGTAATGGCAGTCTGGTATCACAGATTACTAATAGCATTGTCAGGTACCTAGGACTACACTTGATGAAAGTAAAATCAACCAAATTGTCCCCTTAGACAAAGGGTCATGGCCCGATTGCATTACACAATAACAGTCTTACCTGATGTTACAGTACAAGCTCAGGGAATGGTGTTTCCAAATAAATAGTTGAAGGGGTGCTTTTGAGAACCAGTGAGTTATACCAGAGAAGTGGGAAGATTCTTTATAACTTCTGAGTCATTAATCAAATGTTATTTCTTAGAGTTCTATGTTGAGCAGTTTTTTTGGAAGGCCAGGGAGACTAACATTTTTTTCTGAAGAAATATATTAGAAATAGATAAATATTGAACAGTTAGATTCTACTTTTCTTAGAAATAGAATATGTTCCTCCTATTTGTGTATTTCCCAGGCAGATTTTGTTTTTGTTTCCTCTTGTTACTGAAAAACAGACATGCAAGGCACTTGGTTAAAATGACATTTAGGCTTTTTATTTAAACAGATGAAAATTTTAAAAAGTCATGGCAACTTTTATTCAGAGTGTGAATCAAGTTGTTGTTTTGGCTCAATCTGGCATTGGTTAGCCATGACTGAGCTATACAAGCCTACATGACAGAAAGTTTTCCCCCTGAAGTTCTTGATTAAAAAAAAAAAGTGCTTTGGGTAATGAACTTCCATTTTGGAATGAAGAACTCAAAAGTACAAAATGAAACTCTTCTGGAAAATTATCGAAAATTTTTTTTAAATCTTAAAAGTTTAATTTAATATTAAATCTTTCTAGTGACTATAGAGTCAGATAAACAGTAAGACTTCAGCATCAGACCGATTTGGACCTGTGCTTTTATGGCTGAACCACATTCTACACTCAGGGTCTCCCCTGAGTGAACAAGAGGTTTTTGTTGATGTTCCTTCTTTTTGAGAAGGCTTCACAGGACGGATAGTAGACAGGTCATCCATTTATTCACAGGGAAATTACAAATGGCAGCTTTTTGACAGGCTTAGTAGAAAACCTCAAAATAGTTGGGAGTCTGTACGTTTCGCTTGGAAGATCACTTGTAGAAATCACTATCCATGATATTTTGAAACTCACAAAAGAGCACAAAAGGAACCAACTTCATTCACATTTTAAACCTGATATTATAAGTTATAAAGTGATTTAAGAGGTATACAGACCATTAAAATTCTGTCCTACATATTTTTCATCTAAATTTAATTTTTAAACATCATTGTCTGAAAATTTGATCTATGCTTATATACTTATTAATTCATTTAA
>NW_017731436.1:3462125-3463470 GCF_001890085.2 Hipposideros armiger
CAATGGTATCAACAAAAACAAAAGCAAAACTCCAAGAAGATAAGAGCAAATATCTACCACCACCATTTTCCAAGTATATTTTGATATCTAAATGTTAACAAGGTTAAATCTCAGAATCAGTGAAACTTTTCCCAAGAAAGGACAACTGGTGATGTTGCACTGATGTTTTCTCCATGGACTGATGGAGATGTTGCCAAGGAGAGCCATTCACCCTTGGATTGTGTGTTGGGAAATGCTTACATTATCAGCCTGCTTCACATAGTCTGTGGTGCAGTGTTTTTGTTTCCCTTTAATGAATTTGGAACCTGCAAAGGTATCCTTGTCTTCTTTAGTGAAAGTTTATTAAAGTTTTAAAAGTCTTGAAGACTAACAACTTAAATTATTTCACCTAACTATGTAGTTATGAGCTGATACTGGTCATACGTCAAAGATGTTTGAAGGTTGAAATATATGTGCTTTGTCCACATCACTGGTCTCCACTCAGTTAATAAGGTTTTGCTTCCTGTCTGGCTCCAGCTTTTGCTTTCTTTGTCTTAATCACCTTTTTCAAGAGTTTTTGCTCAATCAGTAAGAACTCAGTGAGAGATCGCAATCTGCTTTTTGCTCAAAGTATCCTTCAGTTTTCTAAAGAGTTTTCCAAAGAAGTCTGTTAAGTTTCTGGACAGCATTGAAGAATAGGGCAAACTTACCCTATTAAAGAATAGAGTAAATGATGATATGGAGATTTTTCAGATCCAAGAACAGTGAATTCAAAGTTATGAAAATCAGTTTTTGGAACATGGCATCAGAATGCCTGTCATACAGATATATATTTTTCTTTTGACTCTTATGATTGGTCACTTTTGGAAACACTGGGATATCTTCATTGAATATAAAATGTAGAGGATGCTGGTTTACTCATGATTTTTTTGTTTATGTTTTTTAATTTTATTGGTGCAAAATAGGCGGCACGGCAGGCAACTTCATCTTCACCCGAATTGAGCGAAAGAGCGGCGTGCTCTTTCTCTTCCCTGGAAAACACAGTGAAGACGGCCAGCAGCTTGTCCTCCTTATCTAAAGAAAGACGGTCGTGGACTGACACAGTTAACAGTTCGTCTGCTGCTGAAGCTGTGGGACAGTCTGTAGCCTTCACGGTTCAGCTTCACGCACCTGCACCCTCAGAGGCAACCAGTCGTAAGGCCCAGGAACACAGCTTGGCCACATCAGAGAGTGGATTTTTGAACTCTTTATGTAGTGATGACACATCTTCATTGAGTAGCAACCTAGACCGTCTTACTGTTCCAGACAAGCCTACTGGATCAAAACTGATGGACAGAGGTAAACCAAGGATTTGTTTCCTCTTCTT
>NW_017731436.1:3468656-3469697 GCF_001890085.2 Hipposideros armiger
CTTCTCCCGTAGCGTCAAGTATAATTGCAACTCTATAGGATTGTTAACATTTTCCGGGAAAAGATTTCCTCGTAGGGATTTAATGGCCATATTTAAATAATATATAACTCTAAATATATACAGCAGCTGGTCCTTGAATAATGTCATTTTATTCAATGTCATTTTATTCAACGTCATTTCGTTACAATGTTAATGAGATGCTGTAGGAACTTAACTCTTGTTTATGCCAACTCTTATTTCATTATATGTTGTTCATCCCAGTTCCATGAACCTATGGATGATGTTAAGTGAGGACTTACTGTATGTTAAGAATTTTCTATAAGGCAAAAATAAGGATATTATGCAAGGGATTATAGATTACACTAGACTATAATCATAGAAATAAGGAGATGAGAGCTCCATCTCAAAAAGGTAAGGGCATTAATCTGTTCCAAACCTTCATTTTCTGCTTAGTGAAATTGAGACAGGGTAACTTCTTCCTTCCTCTTGCCTCACCCTTCTTTTCCTGAAGTACCCCCCTCCCTCCACCCCTCCCTCCTTCTAAATCTTCCATTTATATCTGTTGTCCTCACTTGCTCCCATCATGGAGTCACATGGTTGATGGATAGAGCTTGTTATGGGGCCAAGCTCAACTGTTTATCTGTAGTGCATTATATTTTTATTCTCAATTTTAGGTAATTTTCCAGCCATTCCCCCCCCCCTGCCATGTTTATTTCTCATTCAACCTACATCTCATAAATATATTTTAAAAAGAAAAAATAAACCCTGACTGTATGCCTTTTTTGTATACATGCCAGAGTTTTTTGTTTTCTTAGGATGTGAGCATATATAGAAATTTTATGTCTATGTTACATTTTTCAACAGCTCCTGTGTGCTCATATGATGGGAAGAATACATTTTAAAAGCAAATAAAATGAATATTTATTTTAAGAGTATAAAGTGACGTATCATATGCTTGGGCAATGGATTCAACCTAAGATTATTTCCAAAAATAACTATCACAAGAGGCAATGATAATAAAATAAAAACAACATTAAATAT
>NW_017731436.1:3470413-3473846 GCF_001890085.2 Hipposideros armiger
ATCTCCGTGACTATTGATCTGATTTGAAATCTTTTTCATTGAACTTTACCAAATGAAAATGGATCAAATATGCTTATAGTACAGCATAATATTTAAGGCCATGTGCTTTGGGTTAGAACCAAGATTTGTCTGTTTGTGCCTTTGGTCAAAGTTTTTAATCTTTCTATGTCTTGACATTCTTTCCTCTGTATCAGTGTTAATGATACTTTCCTCATAGGGTTGTTACAAAGATAATGTTGGAATAGCAGTTAGCACAGTGCCTGTCACATAGTCAAAACTCTATATATGATAGCTATCTTCAGCAGCAGCAGCAGCAAAAACAAGCAGTCACTCTCTCAAAATTATACTGTGCCAATGGTCTTGGGTCAGTAGTATCCTTACTGTTAAAATGAGTTACCCAGATTTATCTTAGTTGTATAATTTAAATTTGTCATTATGATCCGTCTTTTGCTATGTTGTAGCATTGTCAGAATCACTAATTAGAGAAAGTGTGTACAGTGCTTTTGAACTATTGGCATCAGGTGCTGTATTAAATAACATTTGTGAAGTCTGAAAGGCTACACAGAATTTCCAGATGCTTATGAGGTGTGATCAAACAATATGGTAAATGTTTAAATAAAAGAAAATTATTACAGTAAGATTATTGCCATTAATCCCCCTCAAAATACTCCTCCTCACTTCAAACACACTTATCCTATCATTCTTGCCACAGTTCTGAAGCAGTTCTGGAAGTCTTTAGTTGTGCAATAGTGGCTGCCTTGGTGTCCAGAATCAACTCAAAACGTTTACCTTTCATGGTCATTTTGACTTTAGGGAAAAGCCAGAAGTCGCACAGTGCCAGATCTGGTGAATAAGGTGATGAGGACACACCATAATGTTTTTATTTGGCAAATATTGCTGTACCAAAAGTGATGTGTGACACAAAGCCTTTCCATTGTGATCACAAAATATGGTGAATGCTGCTGCCAAGTGCCATCCAACGGAAAGGCAGGGATCTTCAATACAGGAAGTGGCATGTCGAATGTTAGTAACAGTGTGTGACAAGTATCAACTTGTTTGGTGCAGTCAGTCAGGTGTGAGCTACAGATGAGAGCAGGTGTGTTTTAAAGTGTGCCATAAATCATCCTCCATCATGATAACACTCCATGTCAAACATCACTTCTGGTACTGCGATTTCTGTCAAATGAAAACATTATGGTGTGTCCTCCTCATCCACCTTATTCACCGGATTTGGCACCATGCAACTTCTGGCTCTTCCCCAAAGTCAAAATGACCATGAAAAGTAAATGTTTTGAATAGATTTAGGACATCGAGGCAGCCACGACAGCACAACTAAAGACACTCATGAAAGAGGACTTCCAGAGCTGCTTCAGAAAGTGGCAAGAACGATGGGATAAGTGTGTTTGAAGCTGGGCCGGGGGACAGGGGGCGGCAGTATTTCGAGGGGGATTAATGGCAATGAGTCTTTTACTGTAATAAATTTATTTTTAATTTAAATATTCACTGTATTGTTTGATCACATCTCATATTTCTTCTTTGTAGCAATTGCCTTCCATAGTCTTTCATTTCCCAAACACTTAGAATGTTGCTCATTAAACAGGGAATACTGTTCACCTAAGTCCACATATACTTCTATAAGAGCATGACTTGTAAAAAAGGTTAACAAAAACAAAACAAAACAAAACAGGGAAAACTATTTCTACCTAAACCTCTCCAAGTGTTTCATGTTTGGGAACTAACATGATTTTCCTTTGAACATCAACTTAGACTGTCCCAGTCTCTAAAAGATTTGCTTTCAAATTCTGGTATGAAATATGGTGTATGAATTCCCCGCTTGTCTCCTGAAGCCAGCATTTATGTTCTAAAGAGAAAATAAAAACCNGATGTTGGTCTTTGTATCTCTATTACTTAATTCAGTTCCTAAAAAATTTCCTAGTGATCTTATTTTTGCCAACTATAATTTGAGAAATGATCTAAAAATGGGAATATTTACTACTGGAAAAAATCTTGAATCTATAATTGTTGACCTCAATGGCATTGATCTCAATCATGAATGATCACTGTTTTCTTTCTCTGCTCCATGCTAGGTAGCTAACGAGCCCTGGAAGATGTCATCAAATAATACCGATTGGTTACCTGCAAATTTGTACAATATAACTAGGTCATTTGTAGTTAGTTGTCAGACCTTTATCTCATCTTTTATCCCCTTACTTCCTATTACTTTTCCTGAGTAAAAATGATCTCTTTATCAGCTTCTACTTATTTATCTTTTTCACATCTCATAAAAAAGATTTTTTAAAGAAAGTATTGTGAAGTTTAATTTTCTATAGTAATCTTGAAAATACTTTATTATTTATACGTATTTTATATTTTTAAATGCTTTTTAAAAATATTTTTTTCTTTTAAATTTTATAACTACTGCTGGTGTAAATAAATGCAACTGATGTTTTTAAATTCATGTTTTAAAAAATCTGGCACACTTGCTAAGTTCTCATTTTAATCCTAATAATTTAAAACGTTCTTACATGCAAAATCATATCTCTGTGAATAATGACAGTTTCGCTTTTTCGTTTCCAATCATCGTGTCTCCTATTGTATTTCTTGCTTTGGCTTGGCACTGCAGTACAATGCTGATAGAAATAGTGATTATGGGTATTTTTGTGGTTTACCTGATCTCAAAGGGAAAGCTTTCACTGTTTCTCTACAACAAACTTAGAAGTAGGTACTTTATTGCCACTTCTATTTTATGGATGAAGAAACTGAGGTTTAAAGTGGTTAGTAAATTGCTGAAAGTGGCCAGGCAACCAGCACGTGACAAAGTTGTGTTTGCAATGCAGTTCTGTTTGACTACAGAATTTGAAATTTGAACCTCCCGATTAAGAGTGATTCTGCACAAATAATCAGCAAGAGATAAGGTTGGATTAGAAGTGATGTGAGCCAAGCCACATAGTGTAACCAGAACAGTTTCCTTCCTGAGATAACTATTATATTACAGTTTTCTTAGAACTACCGGTGAAGCAGTACAGGTCACCTAATGATAGATACAGAAGTATCTAAATACTGTCATGAACCTGCTTAACGATGGCCAGATGCGTCAGTAGGCAACTTCATCAGTGGACGAACATCATAGAGTGAGTGCGCTTACACACTAGATGGCATAACCTACTACTGTAATCGTGTGTGCTATTCTTTTAAATGACTGGCAGCTCAGTAGGTGTGTTTATAGTAGCATCACCACAAACACAGGAATGGCTGTTGTGCCTGGAGCAGAGCAGATAGGGGAGGCATAAGGAGATTGGAGAACTCAATAGCAGATGGTTTATGTGGCAACTAGTGAGTCTTATAAGGTGTTTGGATTTTTTCCAAGTGTAATGGGATGTTTTGGGAGAAATTGAAGTTGGGGAGCGTTTTGGTGTGGTTTACATTTTCAAAA
>NW_017731436.1:3483197-3501321 GCF_001890085.2 Hipposideros armiger
AAGTGTCTTATGTGCCTTAAGAGAAGGGACTTAAATTCATGATATTTTATGTAAGAAGGCTAAAATGTACACTTGGGAGGAAGGATGACAATTGCATTGGAAACACTGGACTGTCTGACAAAATTCATTTATTTTGCATCAGAAGACAAGGGAGGTGGAAATAATTAACCTGGCTTCTGTATCCAATGGGAGAGAGACCAGTGGTATTTCCTGCCAATCTTTTTTTTTTTATCTTGCTCTTTTTACAAATGATAAGGCACAAGAATTAATCTAGTGCTTTCTAATTTGAAATTATAATTTAGACAAATATTTACAAAATATGAGATTTTTTTCAGAATATTACTTTATGGAGAACCTATTTAAAGGTACAGGAATAGCTCTGTAGAATTAATCAGCCAGCGCTAGTCTTCTGTATAGCAGTTGGGAAGGACCCTCACCTCTGCTTTGGGCTCAGGTGCAAGTTGTGTTTGGTTGTATGTATATTTATACTTTTTAGGGCCTTTCCCCACTATGCTTCCATTATTATTGGATGCTCATCTTACAGCCCTGTGAAGACCTAAGCACCAGCCATTAGCAGCAGTAAAAACAATATAAAGTCCTCGGCTAGGTGTGGACGAGCCTGGATCACAGGTATGTCCCCTGAGTGTCTAGCAATACATTGTAGTACTCAGATTATGACACAAAAGAGCCAATAACGGTGATTTTCTTGACTCCTTACATGACCATTTATGATGTTATTGTCCTTTTGTTTGTGGGTAATTCTGGAATTAGGTTATTAGAGGTCAGACATACAGTCTTTCAGGTTCAGGTTTTCTTGAATGAGAAACAATGGCTGATAGGCGAGGACATAGTGGAGACTTGCCTTTCCTTCCCCTACGCCATTTCCCCAACAACTTTACCTCTGTCTGTTATCTCCAATTTCAAAATGAATCCAAATAGAGAGTATCCAATTTTTGAGCATTATTTGGTCATATTTTAGGTGAATTCTGTATTAACTTTCAGTAATCTCCATAGGTCCACTTTATCTACGTGTCTGTTTCAAAGTCACACACACACACACACACACACACACACACACACACACACACACCCCTACCTGTATTTTCATTGTTAATGTCCTAAAGTTTAAGTCCGGGAAAGGTATTCGTGTGTGGGAGGGAGATAATCTCTGATGTTTTTAACATAAAGATAATATATAACCATATAAATACATGAAACAATAATGAAATTTCCCAAAGGGCAGTCCTGCTTATTTTTCATTTACAAAATGTACTTTATGCCACATTATTCCAAGATTCTAAAGTTATTTTCATCTTGACCAATTTACTATCTGTTGAATTGGATATGTAATCTTAAGAAAATGATTTTACTCTCACATAATTACAAATTAATGTTTTAGTCAAAAGTAATTTTATTTTCTATCATAATCTTTAGTAGCACAACTGAGCAGGTTGGTGGGCACAGAGAAATTAAAAAAGAAATCTATTTATCTTGTTGCCCGGCTAGCGCAGTTGGTAGAGCATGAGACCCTTACTTATCTTCTTTATTATATATTTGTTTGATTTGTGGCTTGAAGTTTGTTAAATACTCATATGTTTTACTTACTTTAAAAATACTGTGGTACTGAAACATATGCATTTAGGTTTTATTCAAAGTGGAATCCTACCTGCCTCACTATAAAAAATGACATATAAAATTACCATGTTCTTTTGTGTTTGAAAACTTGCAGAGTCCTTAATCTTAATCTGCCCTCTGAGACTCAGATGTCTTTTCATTTAATTTTTTCTTTTTTTAAAGATTTTTATTAAAATATAGCTAATGTACAATATTATATTAGTTTTAGGTATATACCAGTTATTCAACATTTATACACCTAAAGAAATGATCACCATGATAAGTCCAGCAACCATCTGACGGTGTACCATGCTATCACAATATTATTAACTATATTCTCTATGCTGTACATTACATCCCCATGACTTATTTGTTTTACACCCGGAAATTTGAGCCCCTTATCCCCCTTCACCTTTCTCCCCTTTTAAAATTTTTTCAGTTACATTTGACATTCAGTATTATTTTATATTAGTTTTAGGTTTACAGAATAGCGGTTGGACATTTATATAATTTACGAAGTGATCCCCAACTAGTCTAGTACCCACCTGGCTCTATACATACTTATTACCATATTATTGCCTATATCCCATGACTCTTTTGTAACTACCAATGTGTACTTCTTAATCCCTTCACCTTTTTCTCCCTGCCCCCAAACCCTCTCCCATGTGACAGCCATTAGCTTGTTCCCTGCATCTGTGAGCCTATTTCTGTTTTGTTTGCTCATTTATTTTCTTTAGATTGCACATACAACTGAGATCATATGGTATTTATCTTCCTCTTTCTGGCTTATTTCACTTAGCATAACATCTTCCAGGTCCATCCATGTTGTCGCATATTTAATTTTCTTAAGACTTTTTAATGTCTCCAGCTTCAGGACTGTTACCTTGTTTAATATTTCTGCTGTGCAAAAAAATCTCATAAAAACCTACATTTTTATAGCTTTATTGAGATATATTCACATACATAAAACTCACACATAAAAGTGTACAGTTCAGTGGTTTTTAATATATTCACAGAGTTGTGCAACTATGGCACAGTCTAATTTGAGAACATTTTAAACACCACAAGAAGAAACCCATGTTATTCCTCATTCTTCTCCCCAGGCGACCACTAATCTAGTTTTTTATTCTATGGATTGCCTGTTCTGGACATTTCATATAAATGGACTTATACAATACCTGGTATTCTGTAATTTGCTTCTCTTACTTAGAGGATGTTTTCAGGGTTAATTTATGTTGTAATGTGTTCAGTACTTGATTTCTTTTAGTTATTGAATAATGTTCCATTATAAGCATGTGAAACATTTTGTTTATCCATTCGTCAGTTGATGAACATTTAGACTGCTCCAACCTTTTGTCTGCATGAATAATGCTGCTATGAACATTCATGTATAAGTTTTGTGTTAACATGTTTTTAATTCTCTTGAGTATATACCCAGAAGTGGAATTGTTGGGTGGTATGATCACTCTACATTTAGCAGTTTGAGGAACTGCCAAACTGTTTTCTAAAGTGGTGGCTCCATTCTACATTCTCACCAGCAATATATAAAGGTTCCAGTTTCTCCTCACCCACACTTATTATTATCTGTCTTTTTAATTTTAGCCACCCTGGTGGGTATGAGGTAACATCATTGTGGTTTAGGTTTGCATTTCTCTGATGACTAATGATGTTGAACATTTTTTTCATATGCTTATTGACAAAAACTCACTGTTGATATCTGCACACAGTCTGAGCCAGAAAGTCTAATTGTGTTCAAAGGTAGTTTTGAATATTTTCCATCTTTTTTGAAACTGTTTTGGTAGAGAACAAAGAAGTTTACAGAACAAAACTTTAAGTCGATTGAAAAGTTAGTCTGATATATTGCTCTCCTGTTGTGATGATTTTCTGCCACTAAATGGAGGAAAACTAATTATTGCTTAAAGATTTTTAATCTCACAAGAGTAAACTGTAAAGTAAGTAAAATTTTCTTGATTTTGATGCTCTTAGACTACTATTGTATGCTTTTCTCTCCTCTTTGAAGAACACCCGTCCCCTATTTTTTTTAGCTCCTTCTACTGTTATGCTTTTAATACGGTCTGCTATCAAGCTTGTTCTCAGGATAGGAAGTGAAATGCATAGACACTAAGGAGCATATGATGGAAAAAGAAATCTGATTGTATGTCTTTCCCAAGATTATCTTCAGGGAATGAAGGAATAAAGGACTGAAGTTTTTAGTAAGCAACTAAACCAACATCAAGAGATGAAGGTTTTCTGTGGGAAACCTTCTGTATCATTTGAGGCCCTTTCAGTTGCATGTGACTGAAGCCACCCCCAGAGCATCTTACCAGAGGCAATATATTGGATTCCGTAAACTGAGAGGACTCCAATGTTATCACCTAGATGCATGTCTCAGCTGTGTCCTGTGGATTGGCTGTAGTCTCATGATACTTGGCATGATTCCTGGAATCTTCCAGCTCACCCCATCATACCACTCTGTTTATGAAAAAAGAGAGAGAGATTCTGTGATACTCCAAACCAAAATCTTGGAAGTCAGGCTCTTGTCCCAAACTAGCCTACCCTGAAATTCATGCTCATTGCTAAATCAATGACTGTGGGCAGCGTGTTGGAGCTGCCGTTCGCTTAGCCTAGCACACGTGGTCCCCTGGATCTTCGGTAGAGTTGTTTCAGTAGAAGCATTTAGGCTGAGGCTGGCATAGCATGGTCACGAAGGGGAGTGGAGGCAGCATGAGGAATGATCGTTATCTGCTTAAACCACAGACCACAGGCAGGTTCCTTCCCCCAAAGGGCAATTCTAGGAAGAACATTAAAAAGTCATTGGGGGCAGTGGTTCTCAAGCTTTAGGGTATGTACAGGTGTGATCAAAACATACAGTGAATGTTTAAATAAAAAAAATATTACAGGCAATGTGTCTTTTACTGTAATATATTTTTTTATTTAAATATTCACTGCATTGTTTGATCACACCTTATATTATTTTGCTAGGGTTTGCCTGTCCATCAGTGTATTTTAGAAGCAGATAACTTGTTTGATTTCACTGGTTTACAAATAGAGAGGAATTTTGCCACAAGATGAATCATTCACCAATACCAAATTTAGATGCTATTTGGATTAGATTTTAGACTTAGAGCTGATGTGGGAATAGGTTTAGACTTTTGGAGATTTTGATGTGTGAATGTATTTCGCATGTGAGGAGGACATGAATTTTCACAAGCTAAATGGGGGACTTTTATGGGTTCAGTTGTGTCCCTTCAAAATTCATTTGTTGAAGCCTTAACTTCGAATACCTCAGAATACGACGTTACTTGGAAATAGGGTCATTGCAGATGTACTTAGTTAAGAGGAGGTCAGTAGTGAGAGCCCTAATCCAATATGACTGGTGTCCTTATAAAAATGGGATATTTGGATAGAGACATGCACACCATGTGAATACTGGAGTAATGCTTCCATAAGCCAAGGAACTACCAGAGAAGCTAGGAGAGAGGCCTAGAACAGATCCTTCCCTAATGCCTTCAAAAGGAACATGGCTCTGTCATCACAAAATACCATAAACTGAGTCTTTTAGACGACAACAAATTTATTGTCTCACAGTTCTGGAAGCTTGAAGTTTGAGATGAAAGTGTCAGCAGGGCCTTGTTTTGGGAACACACTGTCCAGTGCTCTCACCTTGATTGTAACTGCATTTATTGTTATTGCTTTTTTTTTTTAATAGAAGAAGCAAAAGTGTCTGAAGATGATGAAATGGAAAAGCTCTACAAATCATTAGAGCAAGCTAGTCTATCTCCTCTTGGGGACCGACGACCTTCGACCAAAAAGGAGTTGAGAAAGTCCTTCGTGAGGCGATGTAAAAATCCATCCATAAATGAGAAACTCCACAAAATCCGAACCTTGAATAGCACATTAAAGGTAAAAAAATTCAAATTGTGGATGAACTCTGAGGATGTGGGGGCGAGGAATGGCTGACTCTGCCCAGAGATTGGTGCTAACCACCATGTGCTTGTGTGGGTGGAGGGGACGACAGTAAAAGCAAATCCAGCCTCTGTGGGGTGAAGTGACCCTTGACATTCTTCAAGCACTAGAACATTCACACAGTAGCACCAGTCAATGCACTTTTCTACAATAGGTCTTGATTTTTATATTCGCGCTGGTATAAAATCTCAGTTGTTTGGCTTCTAGAAGGCAAGGACCATGTGTAATTCATTTTTTGCACCCTTTTACCCGGTACAGTAAATATTGATGAGCGCTTACTATAGTCAATTCATGAGAATAAACAGTAATATGAATGAGATCTTGGAATTTCACCTGATTTATCAAAGAGTGCCATTGTTCTGTACTCCATCTAGAAGACATTTTCTGGATTTCAAATACACAGGCATTTAATGACTCTCAGCTCTAGGTTCTGCAGCCACGATACACCATGAGAGCTGGGCAGTGGGAAATGTACACTTCGTAGTAATAGCCCAGCAGATGTTTTCAAAATGGGGATGAGGGACAGTGTACAAGTTGTACTGAAACTACTTTCAGGACCTCCTGTAACTAAAATGGTTCTTCCTAACAAAAGCATTCTGCTTTCATATTTAGATGAATAGGAGGAGGTCAGAATACATTGTTCAATAGTCCTGAATTAGCAGAAGATTTATAAATTCTGAAAAGCCTTGATAGATCCTGCAGTTTAGTTCTGGTTTGTACATGTCCTTTTGCATCAAGCATTTCAGTCTCTTTCCGGGAATAAATATCAGCAATCAAAGGACAAGGTCACAAAGAGATGGCTGAGTGATTCTAAGTGTCAATAGAAGACGTAAGCACCCTACAAGGCTGTAAAAATGAGGCTGGAAAGTAAAAGGCAAAAGGGTATTTTAATTATACCAAAAAACCCAAATGCAGAGAAGTTCCCTAACATTTAATGATGGAAAAACATCACTAGCACTCATGTCAAAGGCAAATATGTTGTATTCTACAGTATGTACACAGTTGATAAATATATTCGGTCTTTCAATGGAATATGCCATAGGATCTTGGGATTTTACTGTCTGATTTGTGATAACTGATATTAATGAACACATTTTTCATTAAACAAATATTTCCTGAACCTTACTATGTGCTAGACACTATTCTAGGGCACTGGGACCATTGATTGAGTGGACCCCACTAGGCAATGAAAACAGAGAGGAAAACAGGATGTAATGCTATAAGTGCTTTAGTTGATGCAAGCTTGGGGTGAGGAGGGGAATGGCTGCATATGGGAGGCCATTAGGGACAGTGTTATGGGGGGGTTGACAACTGGCCCATGAGTAAAAGATGAAGAACATCAGGATGAGAAAAAAGGGCATTCAAGGAGGAGGAACTGGCCCTGGGTAAATATATATATATCAGTGGATGATATCTTGTAATCCATGTTGGGAGTGTCAGCATAAAAAACATCCAAACCTGGAGAGATGTTTAATGAGTTTATTTGAGCCAAACTGACGACAATTGCCATGACACAGAACCTCAACGGATTGAGAAGAGGCTCTGGAAATGGCAGTTTTGCAATTTATTTTATACATTAGAATCAAAGGAGGAGGGTTACATGAAATCCATTGGTGGTAGATTTATAGGGTGGGAGAAAGCAAAGCAGGGGAAATCTCTAGGATTGGATAAAAAGTAAATTGGAGAGACAGATACTTCTTTTACATAGGTGGGTGCAGGATAGTTAATAGTTCGCTATATATAGCACATAGAGATGGTAACCAGGAGATAAGAATAACAATGAGGGATTCTGTGGTCTCCTACTCTGATGTGGCAGGTTATGCCCTGAGGGGTCAGGAAAAAGGGATGACTGACATTCTAAGGGCATGCTATTTTAAAAAGACAATAGACAGGCTCACTTAAGGTAAAGGTTGACAATTGTCAAGGATGCTACAAGCCAAGGATATTACTACTGGCCATGACCCATTTTTAGTTAGGAATTTTTATGTTCAGACCATCCTATGTGGTTAATTTCAGCCTGCCATGCAGGCCTCCCCTGAGCTTGTCAGGGTTAGTATGTGGTCCCTTTTTCATCCACAGGAAAAACAGGGAATAGAAGCTAAGGAGAGAACAGACAGTGCAGGCCATTTCTAGGGGAAAGATTGTGTTCTCAGCTTCCCATAGAACAGCAACGTCAGGATTCTAGACCATCCCAGGGCCATGCCCTGCCCTGGCCACTGGGAGGCCAGGTTTGTACAAAGAATTCAACGGTTTTACCAGCCCGTGTGGTTCTCTGTGAGATTTGTACAAAGAATTCAGGTTTGTACAAAGAATTCAAAGGTTTTACCAGTCCATGTGGTTCCCTGTGACCTCTTGTTCTTCAGGCACTATGGCCATGGAATGGATGAATTCAGCTTTTTCTTTTCTCCCCATATATTAGTTCTCTACTGCTAGGTAACAGAATACCCCCAATTTAGCAACTATAAATAGTAACCACCGATCATTTCACAGTGTCTGTGGCTTAGTTCGATGCTTGTGCCTCCCATGCTCTCATGGGGTTGCATCCAGACATCAGCTGGGGCTGCGTGCATTCCTCCAGTTGGGGAAGATGTGTTTCCAGGCTCTCTAATGTGGTTGTTGTCAAGATTCAGTTCCTTTCAGGTTGCTGGACTGAGGGTCTCTGCTGTTTCCTGTTGATGGGAGGTCACACAGTTCCTTGCCCTGTGAGCCTCTTCTGAGGGCAGCTCTCAAAATGGTAGCTGGCTTCCTTGAGAGCAAGTAAGACAGAGAGTGAGTGAGCAAGATGGATCATACCCCAGCCTCAGTCATGACATCACACTGTATTTACAGTATTCTATTCATTAGAAGTAAGGCACTGGGTCAGCCTGCGTTCACAGTGGGGAATTACGAAAGGGCTTGAATACCAAGGAGCAAGGAACATAGGGGGGCCATGTCAGGGGCTAGCACACCCAGCTGAAGAGCTGCTCTGTCTGTACGTTCCCGGAAAGAGGCCCCTTCCACAGGTCTGTTAGGCCTCACAAAAGTGTATTGAGGGGGTTGATGAAACATCCATGTCATGTGGTCCCGCGAATCTCATCAGGAGGGAGGAAGACGTGATGATGTGGAAATTGGCCTTCAGGAAAAAAAAAAAAAGCACATCAACCTATTTATTGGAGGAAGATAATTTGGTACATGTCTGTTTATTCATGCCGAAAGACTATAAGAATTATTTTAACTATTGTTAATTTAATTTAATGGTCTTTAAAATTTAAGGCAGTCAGGATGGTGATTGTGTTTGAGGAGGAAGGAAGGATATGATGGGAAGGGCCCACAAAGACAGCTTCCGAGGTGCGGGGTAAGGGTCTTTTTTGACTTTGGTGGTGGTTTCAGAGATGCGTCCCTTTTGTGGTAATACATCAGGAACAAACCTTATTATATGTGTATTTTCTCTATGTATGTTGTATTGCAATTCCAACATTTACTTAAAAAATACTTGAAAGCTGGAGTACGGGCAAGCAAAGACAACAATTCCATGCAGAAACGAGGAAACTTTTAACAATGTTTATATTAGTGATAGACATATTCCATAAAGAAATACCTCTGTACTGGGATTGTATTGAAATAAATGCTCTTTATGGAAATGCTTCAAGGAAGCTGAGCAAACTATCATGTCATATTCTAAATGTAGACCTTTAGGAATTTCTGATAGCTCAACATTACTGACTTTCACCTAAGTCTGCCTTTATTTTAAAATGAATGTTTAATGGGTCTGCCTGAAACTTTCTCTCAGGGTTTCCCTGGTCTATGACATAAGGAACAAACCCTTTCCCACAACTGCTCTGGTAGGATGCATTTCCAGTACTAGGTCTTGAGTCAAGTCATGCAGAGCATATGTGGCGTGAAAAATGATATTCCAGCATGCTCTCTTTCATGATATTTTTGGAAGCCCCACCAGGCCCTGCCTGCCTGCCAGAAAGTCAGGAGGATGTCGTAAAAGTGGTTCAAAGCATTGGGGAGCAAGCCTCTTTCGCCACAGGGGACAGCAGGCGGTGTGTGATGCCGCTGACCCCAGGGTGCTGGGTCCAGGACGGAGCTCAGGGGTTTTGTTGTCTCATAAATTTCTTTCCTCTCTATTCTTGTCTACAGTTTTTTCTTTTATCCATAAAATAACTCACACAGACTTAAGCCAAATAGTAAGAAATTTGTGTTGGTTAGAGCTAAAAACCATGTGTGAAGTGTTAGCCCAAAGTTGAAGCAACCCTTTCCTAGAACCTTTTGTAGGATTTAGAGGGGTGGTCAGTTCATTTTTGCCTTTAAAAAAATCAAGTTTCCAAATTTTGTTAATCTGCAAAGATCTTAGTTTTTTTGTTTCAAGAAAACATTAGGATCTCTGTCTGAACAGATGTCAGAATTTCTTAAGAGCAAACTAAAAATCCTTAAATAACTTCATTGAATTGCATTATGGTGATAGACCATGAAAGCTCATTATTCTTATTTATTTATTTTCTTTCTGAAATTACTGTTTTTGGGAAGCATAGATGCTGAGAACTCAGAGAGAAGAAAGAAAACTCTCTTGGCTCTGCTCAACTTTCTACCAGCAATCCTTTATCATAAGCCACTTGCTTAACCTCCTTTCTTCTGCTTCTGGGACTTGGTCAGCCTGCTTGTTATCCTTATTTGGTAACTTTCCTATTGAACAATTTTTCTCTTCTCCCTGAGACCTGAATATATCATTTGATCTCCATCTATCAACACATCCTTGCTCTCTTGATTCAAAATTATAAATCTCATCACTTTTCCCTTGAAATCCATGTTATTCTGACTAATTTAGAAACAGGTGAAGAATAGGAAAATAAAATATAACAAAACACCTGAAACATAAGTTAAAGCTAATTATAGAGTAGAAACAATACAATTGTGTGCCACTAATATTTGTAATCATCTATGACCAGATACATCATTTGGATAAAATAAATCCCTAAAACTATACGCAAATGTCTGTGTATGGATAGATAGGTAGATATAGAGAGGTATCTCTATATCTCTATATCTATATCATCTATCTATATACATATATATAGCATACACATATAACATGTGTAATACTATATATATATACATACATATATATGTATGTAGCATTTTTGTTTGTTTATGGAGAGGCTTTCCTCAGGCTCTAAGTAGTAGTCATGATGTAAACGAAATTAAAAAGCAAATGGATAATTAGTTCATTCATTCACTTCTTATTTCATATATTTATTTCTTTCAACAAGTGAATGTCTACCACGTGTCAGTCATTCTTTCAGGGCTTGGGGATTTAGCAGTGGGCATATCAGGCAAAATTTCTTGCCCTCATAAAGCTTACATTTAGGTAGAGGAAAAATCAACAAAATAAATAAGTAATTTTATAGTATGCCAAGTGGTGATGGATTTAATAGACACTAGAAGAGAAGGGTTGAGGGATTGATTTTAATTAGGATAGACCTGAAAAGCCTTTTTGGAAGATGTAATTTGAATAAGATCTGAAAAAGGAGTGAGCCATGAGCCTATGTGAGATAGAATGTTCCAGGCAAAGGAACAAAACTGCAAGTGCCTTGGGGTGGGAGTGTGCCTCGCAGGTTTAAGGAAAAGCAGGGACGTCAGCGTGGCTGGAGTGCAGTAGGGGATGGAGGATGAGACGAGCGGCAGTGGGCAGAGGGGCACAGGGGGATCATATCATATACTGCCTTATTGTCATTGCTAACACCTTGGCTTCTACTTGGAGTGAGCTAGGAAGCCTTTGGAAGGTTCTGAACAGAGGTATGGTATGGTTTGACATATTTTGAAGGTAGAAACATCAGGATTTTCTGGTGGAAAAGAGTGAGAGAAGGAATCAAGGATCACTCTAGTGTTTGACATGAGCAACAGGAAACAGGGAGTTGCCATTAGGTGCTTTGAGGAAGCTGAGGAGCAGGTTTCAGTGTGTATTAGGAGTTGGTTGGGGAGGGCATGAAGAGAATAGTGGAAACTTAGCTTTGGACCTTTTGGACACGTTATACTTGAAATACCTGTTACGGATCCAGGTGGAACTGCTGAAGAGGAAGTTTAGATAAACCAGTAAACTTGCGACCCTCAGTATATAAGGAGAACAGGAGAGACTACATGAGTTTACCAAGAGCATGAGTGTGGAGAGAACAGAGAAGAGGACAAAGTCCGGAGCTTTGAGGTCCCCCAACGTTAAAAGATTGTGCCAGATGAAGGAATCAGCAAAGGAGTCTGAGAATGAGTAGCCATATGGGATGAGAAAAATCAGGAGATTGTGTCACGGAAGTGACATGATGAAAGTGTTCAAAGAGTCATCAACAATTTTAGATGCTGTTGATAAATAAGTTGAAGATGAATAACTGATTATTGAAGTTAACAACATGGAAATCACTGATGGCCTGAAGAAAAGCAATTGTGGTAGAATGATGGGGGCAAAAGACTGGTGGGAGTGACTCTGTGACAGAATGAGCTCAGGGACATTGGCGGCAAGGAGAAAAGAGGAGCATTAGCTGGAACAGGCATATGGGTCAAGAGAGGGCTTTTAAGATGGGCGACATCACAGCATGTATGTACGCCAGTGGGGATGATCAAATGGAGATGGGAAACTGACGAGTAGCTTGCAAAAGGGGAGAAATGCTGGAGTGAATTTCTTGAGTACGAGAGAGGGGACGATGGCACACAAATGGAGAGATTGGACTTTTTTAGAAGCACAGATATTTCATCCAAATGAACAGCAAGGAAGGCAGCGATCTGTCTGTGCAACTGTAGGTAGTGGGCAGTAGGAACTTGGGAGAAATATTCTTCTGATTGTTGCAATTTCCTCAAAAAAAATCAGCTACAATGGAGGATGGGGGCAAGGTTTGAGTAGAGGCAAGAAGTTTTGAAATAGTCTTTGGGAAAGTCAGAGGGAAGGGATGAGAAAATATGATTACTGGATAGTAGTGAAAGTCCACTTAATAGCAGTGGTCATGAATTTGAACTGTGACCAGTGGGCCCAGTTGTGAATTTTTAGCTCCACACATGCCAGCCTGGGAATAGGCAGAGAGATTGGTGCAATGATAAACATGTATTGAATGTCTGCCTGGCACTCAGCTTTGTGTGAGGTGCAAAGAATACAGGGATAAACACAATATGTTTATTGTCACCTTCCTTAAGGAGCTTTAACGTAGGTGGCATGACAGGTCCATGAATATCTAAGCATTATCCAGTAAGTTCTAAGAAGTCTCAAAGCATCGGAAGGCATGAGGACATTAAAAAAGCTTCTAAGTTCAATTTGGGGGTTCAGAGACGATTTTCCAGACAATATGATTCCCGAAGTGAGTATAGATTTATGAGTCACGGTAAAATCTGTAAGAGAACTATTGGAAAGTGTTGCATGTGAAAGCAACTCTAGGAATGAGAGTTCACCAGGTGAAGAAAGGTGAGGAAGGTTCTTCATATGCCACATCATGGAGATGTGAACTAGCATTGTGTGGGGGAGAAAGTTAACATCAACACTGTTAGAGTCGCAAGTAAGAAGCAAGAGGGTCAGCAAATGGAGCTCAGATCCAAGAAGCCTTGCCAAGTCATGGCAACAACTGAAGTGTCCTTTGATGGGTGATTGGATAAAGAAAATGTACATACATACAATGGAATATTACTCAGCCATAAGAAAAGATGAAATACTGCCGTTTGCGACAAATGGATGGATCTTGAGATTATCATGCTAAGTGTAATAAGTCAGACAGAAAAAGTCGAGAACCATATAACTTCATTTATATGTGTGATATAAAACTGAAAGCAACAAACAAACAAGACAAACAAAAACTCGTAGACACAGACAACAGTTCAGTGGTTACCAGAGGGTAAGGGGGGAGAAGGGTGGTAGAAGAGGGTAAAGGTGGTCAAATGTATAGTGATGGGAGAAAATTTGACTTTGAGTGGTGAACACACAGTTTAATAAAGAGATGATATATTATGGAAATGTATACTTGAAGCCTATATAATTTTACTGACCAATGTCATTCCAATAAATGTAATTAAAATTATAAAAAAATAAAGGGTAGCCATTAAGGGGACTCAGCATTGTAGGTGGATCCTTGCATCATCATGTGGAGGGTGGATTTAAAGTGGGGCTTGAAGGCAGGGACTCACTTAGGAGGCTGTAGCAGAAGATCAAGTGTGATGTATTGGACTTTATATCTGTAATTAGGATGATGGTCATAGGGATGGAGGGAACAAGAAAGATCTGAGATAAAATTGTCAGGATGAAATGACCTCTTTTTGAATGTGGAGACCATTGCATCTTATTTTTACTCCATTTCTTAACTACAGAAAACTTCTTTAACCTGAGCCCCACATTTCAGAAATGTGTATCATTGGTTATAGAGGGGGCAGGGTGAAATAATATGAATAGATTGTTTACTCTATTAGTATCGTTACAATGCATACTGTTTTCACAGAAGGTTAGTAGTCTTTTCTTTAAAGAAAAAGATGGCCTACCTATTTATTCTGCATATATTAATTAAATAAGTGTGTGTGATCTATTAAAATTTAAGATGATAAAAAACAAGGTATGTTTTGTATTATTGTATGTCTTAGGGAAAATACTATGCCCCAATTTTACTTAGTGAAGTTGGGTGGTCAATGAAATGATTATATAATTCTGAGCTTCAGGAGGAATAAAGCTCACAGTGAGACAGAAATGTTACTGTGGTGTGGAATAACAGATCGATCAGGCAAGAGTAATGTGGAAGACCTTGGCTATATGCCTAGTTTTTCCATTGGGTAGGACACTTAACTCCTTTGTGGCTAGCATATGTAAATGGATGTCTTGACATCTTTCTTGAGATTGTTGTAGGGATTTAAATATTAAGGTATAAAACACTGAGATAGTTTTATGAATGCATGTGTACATTCATTTGTAAGAGGGCTGAAGAAGGTTTATTGAAATTAAGATACTCACTATATTATCTCTCCCCGCCGGCTCTTATTTTCTGCTTGGACAGTGTAAAGAACACGACCTGGCCATGATTAACCAGTTGCTGGATGATCCGAAGCTGACAGCCAGAAAATACAGGGAGTGGAAGGTCATGAACACCCTGCTGATTCAGGACATCTATCAGCAGCAGCAGGACCCCAGGTCCGCCTCTGAAGGCACCCCCCAGGGACTTGAAGCACCACATTCCTCTGCCTCTGTTGAAAGTTCCATTTGAGAACAAGCCAGGATTCTCTCCCCTTCTCACCCCAAGCAACTCTTCAAGACGTTGCAAGAGCTTACATTTTTCCTTAAACGGAAAACTGAGACCAGTTCCTCAAGCATCAGCTCCCTCTGTAAAGATGCAGCTCAGGTGAGGACCAGCACCGTGGCAGCAGGACTCCTCCTAGATGTAGCGCTTCCATCAAGACTGGAGCGGTTGCATCCAGTTGAACCTTTCTCGTGTTCCTGCTGGGAGCTCACGGCTATGCCAGGCTCTAGGTGGGATGTGAGGACCCTATCTTCTGTTCCTTGCTCTCAAGAGAATTACGACATTCTGTGGACAAAAGGTCACTTTTTACTGGGGATAATTATTCATAGAAATATTCAGTTTTCCAAAAGAAGAATGTATATGTTCTTCCTGGTTGGGTAGCTGAGTTCTCCAAATCATTTTTTTCTGAGTGGGGGAATGTCTTCTACAGCAGCCACTGGAACAGGACAAATGATTTTGTGGCACTGAAATCCCCTGCTCATGGTCCAGAATGGCGGTGCCTTTTCCATGAGTTGAGAAGTACTTCACAATGACTGGCGCGTGGGAGAGCTGAAGGAGGAGACACGTTCTATATTCCACTCGCTTAAAGAACAGCGTGACCTTTTCATACTTTACCCAGGCGGGGGTGGGATCTGATTAGTGTTTCCTTTCCACAGAACAGCTAAAAGAAAACGATCTCATTACACTTGGAGGCCACTACTCCCTCCTAGCTTTTCTGAACCACTGTAGAAGATAGTAATAAGTCCAGCAAAGAATGTTTGCTGCTTTTGTTCTTGGATGTGGTGAATATGTACAGTATAAATTTATATCGAGGTGTCCCAGGATAAATATTGACAAGATGATTCTGTTATCTGAATTGTTTTAATATCTCTATTTCAAAATAACATCCAACAAAAACAAAACAGTTAAAACATGATTGCTTTATTTTTGTATGTTTATGTGTCATTTTGGCTCCTATGTGAATAGCTATCTATAATATGTTTGTTATTTAAGTATATTTATAGAAGGTCAAATTGCTAGTGTTTTAAAAGATGATATAGTATTATATGTTTTGCTCAGTATATATTCTCAAAGGATATACATTTTGCTTGAGAAAAATAGAAGTACTATCAATTATTGATTCATTGGCATTGTCATGTTGCACTCTGATGTATGAGGAATGCTCAGGAAATCTTGTGAGGGATAAACGTGAGGGCATGCAATAATAATCTTTTCATTTTCTGGTCTCTCCCTCCATCTCTCACTTTCGCTGTCTCTCTCTCTCCCCCTAGAAGGCTTAGATTTCTCTGTTTTAAGCCACTCTCAACCAGAAGAGGACTTGCATCTTACTCTATCCCTTCTAGTAAATAAACTTTAAGCTTTATGCCATTTATGCCCACAAATCCTAAAACAAATGAAACACAACTAATGGGGTCTTTTGTCTAAAGACTAATAGAAATTGTGGGGTCTGTTGTTAAAGAGAACTAATTTTCTTCGAGTAGCAATATGAAAGTCTTCACTTAGTAATCATCATGAATATTTCTTACCATAAGAATAGCCACAACCCACCAAAAACCCATTTTGGCCCTACACCTAGCAAATTGTCAACAAAACAGTTTTCTTTATAGAGTTGAAGTGTGGCTTGACACTCAAATGGAAATAACCCCCTGAATTTTATCTGCAAACTAAATGGAAATAGTTGTTGACTATTTCCTCAAGCTTTACTAAGAAGCCTTAAATGCTTTGCAAACAAAAAACAACCTTAACATTAGGAAAGAAAACAAACCCAAACACACAGGAAGCAAACCGTAGTACCTAGAAGCTTCTGTGAGATAAGAGGCCAGGTCAGCCAGCTTGGCCCAGCAAACACTTAGAAGCACCTACACCACGTGGAATGTACTGGGTGAGGCCACGAGCATGCAGAAGAGGGCGCCTGACCTGTGGGGAGTTTACTGTTGGCACCAGAGAGAAGTAGCCATTCCGGTCCTCAGGTTGGACCCTGAAGCTTCTGGCATAAGGGGCCAATGCTTTCATCTTTGTACTCTAGACATGGTCATTGATTCTTTCCGTACTGAGCAGCTATTAGAAGGTTGATATGTAGGATTCCATGTAAACAAAGTGTTGAGGGACGGGGAAGGAATAATGGAGGAGGCAACAAATAATAGATATAGCCTCGTGTTCTACTTTTCCCCTCTGGTTTGTAACACCCACCTATAAATTTCAAAACAGTTTTTCCTAACCTGGAGTGTTCCAGAAGCTTTTGACGAGGACTTGGGAATACATGTCAGTGCTTTATTCTGGCTTTTCATTAACACATATTTAACTGACTTTTTAGTGCAAATTCCTTTAGAACCACGTGGAAGGCAAAGTAGGTCCACGAGAGTACTTCATCAAGCCTTTCAGTTACTTTTCAAAGTCAAGTTAAGTCGAGCAGTGTTTGCTTTGTCAGTTAAAGTGGTTACTTTGCAGAATCTCCCCGAAAGAACGTTAACCTGAACTGCACAATTTTGCGCCCAGCTCTTCTAGGCCAGAATCACCTGTTCATTAGTGCTTTCCCTTCTGTAAATGCGTTCACTCTGTTTTATGTTGTGTTAGGAAGGAGGGGCTGCCTCTGTTGAGTTCCCAGCTTCAGCCTCTTAGTGCCAGTTTATTGCTGGGGACTGGGTCATCTCTGAAAGGGATTTGGGTAGTTTCATCAGGTCTAAGAGAAGACGCCTCTATTCTTGTAGATATAGGGCCTGAGGACTGTGGAAAGACCCAGAACAATGGCCACTTAGAAGGGAATTAGAGAATCTCTGAGCATAACTAAGTCCACACCTGTGGCACCTGTGGATTAAGATCTTCCTCAGAATCCACTTTGGGGTTGCGCGGAGGACCCCTTCTCGCTAGTGTTAGTCTATAGACCCAAACTGGTGCCTGATGTGTAGCCTCACTGGTTAGTACATGGCAGCACATGCTGACTCGGATGGTCCCACATTTGAAGGGGATCTTTTGCTTTTAATAATCCCCAGTTCTGCTGCAATCTCAGCATAGCGTCAAAAGCCTAGAAAGAATCATAAAGAGAGAATGTTTGGGGTCGGATTTCAATGT
This sequence comes from Hipposideros armiger, assembly GCF_001890085.2. Lineage (NCBI taxonomy): Eukaryota > Metazoa > Chordata > Mammalia > Chiroptera > Hipposideridae > Hipposideros > Hipposideros armiger. Next base: position 3,501,077 of record NW_017731436.1, read on the forward strand.
GAAGCCAATGACTTATATTTAAGTAGCACTTTGTAGCTTGCAAATCAGTTGCCTCAGGCTCCCTCCTCTGCCTCCCCAGTGGTCTTTGTGGGATGACTGTGGATTATCACTACTCCTTTTGATGGAGGGAGTTTTGCAAGCTCTGAAAAGTGATGTTCCTGGGGAGGGCCCCAGGTACAGCCAGGACTTGAATTTGTACCTCCCTTGTACTTTACCTTGAGAAGCCGCTGTTGGGACCCATCAGT
>NW_017731436.1:3504186-3509085 GCF_001890085.2 Hipposideros armiger
ACCTCCATTTCAAGTACCCTGTTTAGTCCCCCTGAGCCATTGATTTTTTCCCAGAAATTTCAGGATTCCCAAGTTTTAACTACAAGCATGAAAGTCCTTTGTCATACCAAGTGACTTGAGTTTGATTTTCTCAAAATACGGATCACCAGAGGAGAGGTAAAAAGCCGAAAAAAGTGAAATAACTCCTGGCTTTCAAAATCATAAGTACGCAGGTGGGACAGGTACAGTATTTTAACAGATAGGGTTTTACAATACCCGCATTGAAAGACAGAGCATTAGACATTCACTTCTGAGAATCAAGTATCATAAGAAAAGGATAATTTAGGTCTGACTTTGTTTTATGAGCTTCTCTGCCACGTCCTGCTGCCTGAGGGGCTGGGCCAACTTGCGGCTTCTCTCCCATGAAAAAGGCAGGAGAGAATTCCCATAGCTCCTGGCTCTTGCAAATCGCAGTCTGAGGATTACATTTGTCTTTTCTCTTGAAAAATAGCCAAATCTGTATTTGTCGATAATCCCTTCATGCCGCGCTGTTCATTTTTCCAGTCACAAAGCTTAGGAAGTCGTAAACACTCTGCCAACACAGAAGTCTGCTAGGCACATCTTGGTGGTTCTATCCAGAGGGAAGGAACAGACGTCTCAGGTGAGCAGGGCGCCTGCATATGTAGCCAGTTATTGTCCCAGTGCCACAGGTTATTGCTGTGGACGCCTGCTTAGATCTGTTCACCTAGCCAGAGCTTTTATCCCTCAGTTGCAATAAGGTTTTGCAGCTAACAGCATCCTCCCTTTTCCAGAAAATTGTCCTCAGCTAAATGAGAGCCAGTTAGCCAGAAGAGTATTATGCTCTCCATCCCCAACCAGTGCGGCCTTTTTCAGTGGCTGGCTCAGCCCAGATGGCAACACTTAACAGTTATAAACCAGATAGTCAGAATTACTGCAATGGACAGCAAGGTTGGAGTGACAGCCTGGGGCTTGTGCTGGCCATATGGATCTTTGGAGATGGCTAATAGAAAATGATGTTACTAGAGACGGGATATGTGGGAAACCCACTTGGATGCAGGATCCAAAGTGTGGCTGATTCCCAGGAACCACCCCCAAATATTATGAACTACCTTGTGTTAGGGTAGGATGGGGCATGTACAGGTCAAGGGATAAATGGCCCATGTCCTCTGGTTTCTGAATATATAATTGGAATGGCCATACTTATAGCAGCTGGAAGAACATTCATTTCAGTTCTTTGACCAGTAACAGCTATTGTACTAACAGAGGCCAAATGGAAGTCCCTGAAGTGTCCTCCTTCAGGGAAGATAGTAAGTAAAAGGCAATATTGCGTCCAAGGGGAATGGTAGAGATTAGTGTCGCCCTGAAAGATTTTCAGGGATTAGGGTAGTGGTCCCCGCTCACGTCTATATAATTTTACCACTTTGATTCCTGAAAAATCAAGGATTATGGCAAATTTTACTGGATTCTTGCAAACTTAACCAAGTTTTTTTTTTATTAAAGTTTATTGGTATGACAATAGTTAATAAAGTTACACAGGTCTCAAGTGTACAATTTTGTAATGCATCATCTATATATTGCATTACGTGTTCACCACCCAGAGTTAGTTCTGCTTCCATCATCATATATTTGATCCCTTTTACCCTCTTCTACCACCCCTCCTACCCTCTTACCCTCTGGTAACCACTAAACTGTTGTCTGTGTCTGTAAGTTTTTGTTTCTTTATTTGTCTTGTTCCTTTGTTGCTTTCAGTTTTATATCCCACATATGCATGAAGTCATATGGTTCTCAACTTTTTCTGTCTGATTTATTTCACTTAGCATGATAATCTCAAGATCCATCCATGTTGTCGCAAATGACACTATTTCATCTTTACTTATGGCAAAATAGTATTCCATTGTGTATATATACCACATCTTCTTTTAATCCCAATTGTAGCTGTTGTGTTGGATGTGGTATCTTCACCACAGAAGACACAGCCTCAAGTACATAGACTTTGGCTAGATAAGTGCATTATTTTTCAATATCCATCATGACAGTGGATCAGAGACATTTCATATTTATATGCAATAGATACACATTTATGACCTTGCCCCAGCTCTGTATAATTTTCCTGTTGTGTGTCACAGTATAGTCAAGAAGGACCAGGATCATTCGAACCTCCACACAACATCACAGTGGTCCACTGTAGTGATGTTATCACGTAATAAACAGTGGGCAGTGCTCTGGAGGCTATGATTACACACAGGAACTCCAGAAAGTGAGAGGGAAATCCTGCAAAGGTTCAGGGGCCTGCCAAATACATATGTGAAATATTTGGGGTCCAATTGCCTGGAGAAAACCAGAACATCTCATTCAAAGGACAACTTGCTGTATACTGTACTTCTACCAGTAAGAAAGAAGCATTATGCTTGGTGGGCCTGTTTGGGTTTTCAAGACAATACATTCTACACTGGGGAAGATTGCTCTGACTTCATTGAGTGACATGGGAAGCTCTCAGTTTTGAGTGGGGCCCATAAAAAGAATGGGCTCTGCAGCAGAACTGGGCTATAGTACAAGAGGTTCTGTTGCCCCCATATGACTTAGCAGATCCCATGGTAGTAGAGATATATACACTATAGAATGAAGCAATGTAGAGTCTATGCCAATTTCCAATATGAGAGTCATAGCATATGCCCCTAGGGTTCTGGAACAGAGAGTCACCATTGAAAAATAGCTCCTGGTATGCTATTTAGCCCTGGCAGACACTAGCCATGGTAGAGTGTTTAACCATGGGGTATCAGCTGACTTTGCAGCCATAACTAACCATCAGGAAGTGGGTACTGGTAGACATAAGTTAAGGGAGGTGCAGAAGCAATTCATTGTAAAATGGAAGCGGTACATCCAAGATTGGGTGTAAGCAGCTCCAGAGGACACAAGAAAATTGCATGAACACATTGCAGACACCTATGCCATTTACCTCTATTGCGTGGTTACCACTCCCTCAATTCATATATTTGAGCTCATGTGGGAGCTTTCATTGTCAGACAGAGGATGAAAACGCCTGAACTTAGTTCATTAATGAATGGGTTGAGTTGTTATATGACTTGAAGCTAAAGATGGATTGCTGCGACTGATAGCCTCACTTATGGGTGACTCTGAAAGCCAGGGGTAAGTGGAAACCTTCAAAGGAGTCAGAGGTTCAGACAATGCATCTGAAGAAAGACGTGGTCCAAGGAACATGGAGGACATGGAGGCCTGAGGGAGGAGCTTGAGATAATACCTGGGCACAATATGTGAGGATCTGACCTTTGTACTGAGGGTGAACCCACCAGAGAGCATCCATTTCAGAAGAAACACTAAGCAACCAGTGCACAGGATGAGCCTGCCAGTCGATGCCTACCAGCCTATGTCATGGGCCACCCCAGGGCTTACACCATGGGCTCATGAACAGAGACATCATGGAGGCAGAGATGGAGGCTAACCATGGGCCCAAAACATGTGCTTCCTCACCAAACCTGAGAGCAACTGCTGCTGTTGAATGTCTTGTCCACTAATATCAACAACCCATGCTGAGTCCNATTTGAAATCTGAGGGGGCCTCTTTTCCTTGAGCACGGCTTCTTCCTCACGGCCAGGTAGGTTTCTGTCCCTCCTGCAGTGACCTGCTGACTGTGAGTTGGGCTTTAATGTAATTAATTACCTTCTGCTTCCTTTTCTTCCTTTTAAGAAGTATACTGTTTGTTAGGTGATGTGAGATCTGTGAATGAAAAAGATATATGAGTATTTAAAGAAACTAAGTGCGTTTATTTTGTTTTCCTCTCAAAGAGTGTCAGGAAATGTCCAGAGACCCAGCTTAGTGATGAGGGGTCAGGCCCTTAACTTCCTCTCTCAGTTTCTTCTCATGTAATTATGATAATTTCCTCAGATAGTCTTTAAATCACAAACAATATCATAGAGGTGAAACATAAAAAGAAAATATACTTTTAAGTCTTTTAAAGAGAGGTGACATTGGAAGGTCATATTTTGATACAGCCACACAGAAGACTTAGGGAGTAATTTACATACAGAGGAGGCCATTCCAAAGTCACTATTGAAAAGCTGCCACATGCAAAGGAAGTTTTAGGCTGTATTTCTTCTCCAGTCTAATAGAATATGATATTTGATTGGGGTTTTCCCGTTTATTTCCCATCCAATTTTTTGTATACTGATTTCACAAGAGAAATCAAGCCCTAGAAATGTGAGGGGACTGCCCCGCCTAAGATTTTGTAATTTGAAATTGAAAAAGAAAGGCCCTGAATCTGGATTTTAACAACCCATTTGAAATGGTCTGGGGAGGGGGAAAGGTCCACTCCTCATAGTGTGATGTCCAGCTCAGTGGACAAGATATTGAACAGTTACATGTGTTTCTATATTGTGAGACAGGAAGCAATTTCCTTGCTTCTTTTGCACATCTTTACTCTTGCCTATACTACCACAGACCACAGAGAAAACATTAATAATGGATTCTACGTTAAAAAATAGTTCTTCCATTTCTCTTGCTGTGAGGAGACTTAACTGTTTTGTATTGATGTTTCTTTACCTTAAGTCCAAAGGGGAAGCATGCTCCGTGGAGACACTTAGCATCCTATAACAAAAGCCAGGATTTTCAATCATCGTGTATTTTGATGTCCTTGCATGATGGGGATGTGACTTTTAGCACTGCACACTGTTTGAGGGCAAGGTGTTAATGTGGAAATGATACCTTTAATGTCACTGTGCTTTTCTTCTCTGTCACCTACCCTCTTGGACTAAACTGAAAATAGTGTCATGGCTCATTTCTCCTGCTTTATGTTTTTGAGGTCGACTTGTAAGATTAAAATAAAAACAAGGTAAAATATATCTAGTAAAGTGACATGGAAAACATTTGAAATATACTTACTGG
>NW_017731436.1:3519466-3520289 GCF_001890085.2 Hipposideros armiger
TTTTTTTTGCTATTGAGTTGTTTGAATTCCTGATATATTTCAGATATTAACTCCTTATCAGATGTATGGTTTGCAAAAATTTTCTCCCATTTCATATGTTTTCACTCTTTGCCCTGTTGGTTGTTTCCTTTGCTGGACAGAGATTTTTATTTTGATACAATCCTATTTGTCTATTTTTAGCTTTTGCTGCCTTGTTTTTGGGGTCATATCAAAAAATCATTGCATAGACTAATTAATGTCAAGAGTCTTTTTGCCTATGTTTGGCTTTTTTGTTTTTCCTAGTAGTTTTACAGTGACAGGACTTTAATCCATTCTGAGTTGAATTTTGTATACGGTGTAAGATAAGGTTCCAGCTTCATTCTTCTGCTTGTAGGCACCCAGGTTTTCCACTATCATTTAATGAAAAGGCTGTCCTTCCCCCATTGTCTGTTCTTTGCATCTTTGTTGAAGATCAGCTGACCGTAAATTCATAGATTTATTTTGGGGCTCTTTACTCTCTTCCATTGGTCTATAGGTCTATTCTTATGCTCAGTACCATATTGGTTTGTAGTGTATTTTGAAATCGGGTAGTGTGATGCCTCCGGCTTTGTTCTTTTTTGCTCAAGATTGTTTTGGCTAGTCAGGATCTTTTGTGGTTCCATACAAATTTTAGGATTATTTTTTATATTTCTGTGAAAAATGTCATTGGAATCTTGAAAGGGAATGCATTGAATCTGTCGCTAGCTTTAGGTAGTCTGGATATTTTAACAATATTAATTATTCCAATCTATGAACATGGATGTCTTCCATTTGTTTGTGCCTTCTGTTTCTTTCATCAATGTTT
>NW_017731436.1:3523204-3523997 GCF_001890085.2 Hipposideros armiger
CTAAGATCCATTACTGGAGTTCTATTTTGTTCCTTTGGTGATGTCATGTTTTCCTGGTTATATGTTATCATTTTAATGCATCAGTGTTTGTGCATTTGAAGAAATAGGCACCTCTTTCTACACTGGCTTTGGCAGGGAAAGTCCTTCACTAGTCAGCCTGTTCAGAAACTCTGGACATGTCCTTCGGTGGGATCCACCAGTGGGCTTTTTGCTGGAGTCCTCAGGCAGGCTGGCCTGGTAGCAGGGCCTGTGGGTGTGTGATCCTGGTGCCTGGGTCCATGAGGGGCTGACCTAGTGCTGGGGTGAGCTTTGAGCTTGGGTCTTTGGGAGGCAGCATAGCACCAGCTTCCATTGGGGTAGGCCTGGACTCTGAGTCCACTGGAGGCTGGGGCTACAGGACCAGCTTGGAGGCTGGGATCATCATTCTGGTCTGGAGCCATGGGGATCATTTTAGCCTGGGGGTAGGCCTGGGACCTGGGACTGCAGGGGCAAGCTTGGAACCTAGAGCTGTGGGGCTAGACTGGAACTAGGGTTCAATGGGGTGGACCTGGTGCTGGGGTCCGTAGTGGGGTTGGGTGTTTATTCCATTCTCCTTCCCGCATTTATAGGGTATCTCTCTCTGTACTGCATTGCTTAGGCTTTGGTAAGGGGTGAAATGGGTAAGGTGAAACTATCTTTCCTACTATTTCAGAACATCTTTTCTTATTTTTGTGCTTCAATCAAGTGCAGTAATTTCTCACCTGGATTCCTTATCTTTCATGAAAGTATTTTCAAGAATGCATAATTAAATCAA
>NW_017731436.1:3527171-3528191 GCF_001890085.2 Hipposideros armiger
CATTTATATAAATAAAGAAATAATCACCATGATAAGTCCAGCAACCATCTGATACTGTACCATGTGATTACAATATTATTGACTGTATTTCATATGCTGTACAAGTATATTACATCCCCAAGACGTATTTGTTTTATACCTGAACTTTGAATCTTTTATTCCCCTTCACCTATTTTCCCCCATTTTTAAAATTTTTCAATTACATTTGACATTCAATATTATATTAATTTCAGGTGTACACCATAGTGGTTAGACATAAGAAGTGATTCCCCTAACTAGTCTAGTTCCCACCTGGCACTATACATAGTTATTACCATATTATTGACTATGTTCCTTATGCTTTACTTTACATACCCATGACTATTTTGTAACTACCAATTTGTACTTCTTAATGTCTTCACCTTTTTTACCCTGCCCCACCCCCCTCCCATCTGGCAACCATCAAAATGTTGTCTGTATCTATGAGTTTGTTTCTGTTTTGTGTGTTTGTTTATTTTTTTCTTTAGACTCCACATATAAGTAAAATCATACTGCATCTGTCTTTCATTGTCTGACATACTCCACTCAGCACAATACCCTCCAGGTCCATCCATGCCACTGCAGTTGGCAAGAACCCATTCCCTTCCATGGCCAAGCAATATTTTATTATATATATATGTACCACTTCCTCTTTATCCATTCACCCATCAACGGACACCCAGGCTGCCTCCACATCTTGGCCATTGTAAACAATGCTGCAATGAACGTATGGATGCATATGTCCTCTGGAAATAGTGTTTTGGGTTTCTTCGGATAAATACCCTGAAGTGGGATTACTGGTTACTTCTTTTACTTTTGTTAGAGCCTTTGTTTTCAAGTCTATTTTGTCTGGTATAAGTACTGCTACTCCAGCTTTCTTTTCTCATTTCCATTTTCATTAAATATCTTTTCCCATCCCTTTACTTTCAGTCTGTGTGTGTCTTTCAATGAGGTGAGTCTCTTTTAGGCAGCATATGTAAGGATTTTGTTTTCTTATCTATT
>NW_017731436.1:3529925-3541552 GCF_001890085.2 Hipposideros armiger
AAAAGTTAGTGAAAACTGGCATTTCATTTTTAATTCCCCCCAAATTAATGGAAATTTATATACCTATAAAAACATATAAGTAAGTTTATATTGGTATATATATCTTCTGTTTATATTGAAAATATAAGGGGAATATATATGAAAAAAGGCAGGACAATTAAGTTTGTGAATTTTCCACTGTGTACTTACATGGTAGAATGTTCGTAGACTTAATTGATTGTCATATATATATATATATATATATATATTCCCACCATTATACATATGTGTATTCCCATTATATATAATATATGCCTATTATATATTATAATTCCCATAATATATAATTCAATGCTATTATATATATTATGTATATAACATATATATAATGGGAATATATAATATATATGCATATATATGTATATATACACTATATATATATATATACACACCAATATTTCTAATTTAAGTCTCATTAAACTAAAGGGAATTTATAGTGATAGTCATAGAGCAGAAATTTTTATGATGGGAGTGTTAAATTATAAATTGTAGCATTCAATTTTGTGGATTCAGGGTTTATGATCATTCAAACTTTTCAGTGAAATTTATGTTTTGCACGGAAATAATAGCATAATTTGAAATTCAAATTAAAATTCAAAAGAGATGGTATAGTTGAAAACACTTTCTAATTTTTATTTTAAGTTTATTTCCAGAGAATAAATGTAATGAGTTTGTAAGTAATTTATTGATTGCGGGCTTTCAAACAAGGAGCTAAGACCTTGATAAACTTTAGTTTATTGATTACTTTCTACTTTGATCACAATTACCATGTAATTTCCAAGGCTCCATTTTGCGATGGTGTGTGTGTGTGTGTGTGTGTGTGTGTGTGTGTGTGTGTGTGTGTGTGTTGGTGACAGTTATTTTAAAATATACTATATAATGCAAAACACCTGAATGATAACAGAAACTTCAACCAAACCAGCCTTTTAAAAAANTTTAGTTCTTTTTCTGGTGCTTTGTTCTGTTCTTTTATTTGGGACACGTTCTCTTTCTCCCCATTTTGGCTACCTCACTGTGTTTGTTTCTATTTATTAGGTAGGGCTGCTATGCCTTCAGTCTTAATTGAATGGCTTTATGTAGTAGGTGTCCTATGGGGCCCAGTGGCACAGTCTTCCTTGGTCACCAGAGCTGGGAGCTCCAGGTGTGTCCCTTGTTGTGGGCTGTGTATGCCCTTCTACTGTAGTTGAGCCTTGGTTGCTGTTTGCATGTCAGTGGAAGGAATTTACCCTCAGGCTCTTTGTTTGTGAGGACTAGTTTGTGACTATAGTAGAGGAGCTATTGTTCAGGGGCTGACCCTATAGAGCAGGATTCATGTTAGCAGGGCTCTGGTGTCTGCCCAGCCTGCCCTTTGTGTGTGTTATCCTTGGAGGTGGCTGAGTGAAGCTCTGGCTGGGTCCGAAGCTGGTCTCTGGACGTGCCAGCCCCATGGCCTCCTGGGAGGGGCCCTGCTGCAGACCAAGTTCAGCCACAGCCTGTTTCCTGCCTGGGACCACCTGGCATGAGCCACACAGTAATCTGCAGATGGCTGCCACCTGTGCTGTGCTTAGAGTTGCCTCAACAGGCCCAGCTGTGAACTGAGATGGGCAGTGGCTAGTACCAGGGTTAAGGCAGCTCAGTAACAGGTACACGACATGCTAAAACCAGATGCCGCTTGTTTGGGGTTTGTGAACCTTTGAGAGATTTTAGGAAAGTCTGCAGCATAAGGCAAGACAGGGTGTTTGTATGGAAAAGCCACTGGAAGCAGCTTAGGTGTGCCTGAAAGTTGTGTGGGGCGGGGTCTCCTGGAATCACCTGGGCAGGATGAACCAATGGTGTTAGTCAGGTTGATGGAGACTCAGATATGGCAGCCACCTGTGTTTGTGTGCTGGGAGTGGGGAGGGCTTAACAAAGAAATAGTGGCTTCTGCCAGCTCCTCCCTCCAGGAGAAAGCTGCCACCTCCAGCCCTCACTCTGAAGCCAGGCAATTCAGTTCTTCCCCATGTGTCCCTGGCACCTTTTGAGCTGCTGCCCCGGCACTGGAGCTCAGAGTGAGTGAGTCTGTCAATGAGTAAGTCTATACGCGGACCCATTAAGAGGAGTGTCTGCGATTGCAGCTGCTTTCATCTCAGCCACAATCTCTGCTGGATTTCACAGCCAGAAGTTATGGGGACTTCTCTCCCTGGCACTGGAACCCTAGGCTGGGAGCCTGGTGTGTGGCTGGGACCCCTTGGTCCTCCAGGGGAAACCTCTGCAGCTGAGATATTCCTCCCAATTTTTAATAGTCACACGTGGGTGTGGGACTAGACCGTTCTGCGTCTGTGCCCCTACTACCAGTCTCAAGGTGCCTTCTGTAGGTCATTAGTCACTGAGCTTTGGTTCAGCTAGACTTCAGGTGATTCTCAATAATCGTTGTTCTGTAGTTTAGTTTTGTAATGTTGATGTGGTTGTGAAAGGAGGTAAGCATAGTGCTTACCTACTTTGTCATCTTAACTGGGAATCAGAATTGACATTTTTGTGATATTGAGACTTCTAACCTATGAACAAGGTATGTCTCTCTAGTTATTTAGATTTCTTTTATCAATGTTTTATAGTTTTTAGCATATAAGTCCTCTACATTTTTGTTAGATTAACACCTGAGTATTTTATTTTTTGAGTGATTATAGATGGTATTTTATTTTTAATTTTAGTGTCCATTGTCATTTTAAGTATATAGAAATAAAGTTGACTTTTTTTGGTATATATATGTATCCTAAATCCTGTGATTTTGTTGATCTTTAGTAGTTCCAGGAGATTTTTTTTTAAATGTTCCTTGGGATTATTTTACACATCTGCAAATGGGAAATTTCATTTTTTCCTTTTGATATGTATGAATTTTATTTATTTATCTTGTTTTATTGCACTGGCTATAACTTCAAGCATTATGTTGAATAATAGTGGTTAGAGTGGATATCCTTGCCTTTCTCCCAATCTTAGGGGGAAAGCATTCTGCCTTTCACCATTAAGTATAATGTTAACTACAGGTTTTTGGTAAATGTTCCTTATCAAGTTGATTAGGTTCCCATGAATGTTTATTTTTCTGAGAGTTTTATCATGAATAGGTATTGAATTTGTCAAATGAATTTTCTGTGTCAGTTGATATAATCGTGTGATTTTTCTTTGGTTTGTTGATATGGTGAATTTCTTGATTGATATTTGAATATTGAATCAGCCTTGAATTCCTGGAATCAACTTGATGATCATGGTATGTACTTCTTTTTATATATTGCTGAATTTTATTTGCTAATATAAGAATTAACAATTTTCACACGTATATTTATGAAGAATATTGTTCTATTTTTTTCTTTCTGTGTTTATCTTTTTTTTGTATCTGTGTAATAATAGCTTCGGGAAGTAAATTGGCAAATATTCTCCCCTTTTCTGTGTTTTAGAAGAGATTGTGTAAAATAGGTATTAATTCCTCTTTAAAAGTTAGGTAGAATTCTCTGGTGAAACAACCTGGGCTTGAATATGTCTTTTTGGGAAATTTTAAAATAACAAGTTCTATTTACTTAATATTTGCAAGGCATACAAATTATCTACTTCATGTTGTGTGAGTTGTGGTTCTTTGTGATTTTTGAGGAATTTGTCTATTTCATTTAAGTTGCCAAATTTATTTCTGTTGAGTTGTTTATAATATCTCCTTATTATCCTTTTGATGTCTGTATGGTTACTGATAATTCCTGTTTCATTCCTGATATTGGTAATTTATGTTTTCTCTCTTTATTTCTTTGTCAGTCTTGCTAGAAGTTTGTCAATTTTATTGATCTTTTCAGAGAACCACCTTTTTAAATTTAATTAACTTTCTCTATTGTTTTTCTGTTTTCAATTGTTAGTTGTATTTTTTGAAAGGAATAGGAAAAAGTACATCTATTGCATCTTTTTGGGAATGGAAACAGCTGATGAGTAGGTCATCAGGCCCTCCCAGACTCAAGTGTATTTCATTTACCTCTTTAAAGGAAGAGGTTTATTTAAACTTCTCACTAGTTTGTGCAAGAGAAGACAGTTTATACTCTTAGAAGTTACTCTATGTTCTTGTTAATCTTCACCTTTTTTCCAGAGAAGAACAAATTTATTGTAAAATGTGTATCAGAGACAATATAATAAATGTAAGTGAAGAAGAGAAGACTGTGCTGGAGTGGTTAAGGATGGCTTCATGGGGAGGTGAGGTTTGAGATGGATTTTGAGGTATTGATATAGATGGAGCAAGAATGAGAGAGAGACTAGGTATGCCAGTCTGAGATACGAAATGACAGCGTGAAGTGAGAAAAATGTTTAATGAAACATAAACAGTTTGGCTTCCTATAGAAAACGAATCAAAATAATATTAACTCCATTTATAGAGTCTACCTGTTCACTTGTGTGTGTGTGTGTGTGTGTGTGTGTGTGTGTGTACACATATTATTGACCAGGTTCTTTTGCTATGTTAGAGACCAGAATGTTAGCTTGGCTGGAGGGCCTCTATTCTGGACAGAAAATGTTTAGGGAATTTAAAAACACATCCCTACTGGTAAAGAGCCTAGGAGACTTATGAAAAAGAACTGGTCCACAGTGGGGGCTGAGATAAGGTCACATCTATTTGATGGATTTGGGGACCTCAGATGAGGCTTGGCTACAGAGTGAGAAGTGTAGCGGAGTCCATGGGACTGTAAGGCAGAGAAGGCCAAAGGTTGGAGGGGACAGATTCCAGGGTCAGAATGAGTGTGGTGGGGCTACTTGTATCTTCTCTTCCATTCAAGTGCCCAAGCATGCCAGGAAAGAGAAATACATGGTGCTACAGGCTCCATAGGTCTATGTGGAAACTTCTTATGTAAAACTTGGTCATGAGCGGTGCAAGGCAAAGCAGCAACAGAGGCTGTAGACTGGGCAAGCTTTGTAGTGCTGCAGCCCTGGTGCACGAACTTCAGACAATAGGGCTGCCAAGAATTCCACCATCCCCACTTCTATCAAGGCCTCTAGGATGGAATAATTTGAGAGGGAGTTAATGGAATGGACTGGACTTTCCAATGTGGTGGAACTGGGGGATATAGCACTGAGGCTTAGAGGGTAGAGGCTGACCATTAGAACATTTATGTTTACCAGATGGTAAAGACTGGGACTTATGATATTAATACATAATGCCCTGTATTGTGTGTAAGGCAGTGTGCTTTATATATATGTATATATCATCTTTTTAAATGTGAGGTAGGTTTTATCCTTTTGATGAATGAGGAGACTAACTAAAGTTCAGAGTGGTACATGCTTTATTCAAAATTGTACATGTACAGAAGCCGGCGACTGATCTGCCTCGCCAGAGAAGAGCGCAATGATGGTGCCAACTTGGGCCAGTGAAGCAACGTCCTCCACAACTAGATTGAAGANTTTAGTTCTTTTTCTGGTGCTTTGTTCTGTTCTTTTATTTGGGACACGTTCTCTTTCTCCCCATTTTGGCTACCTCACTGTGTTTGTTTCTATTTATTAGGTAGGGCTGCTATGCCTTCAGTCTTAATTGAATGGATTTATGTAGTAGGTGTCCTATGGGGCCCAGTGGCACAGTCTTCCTTGGTCACCAGAGCTGGGCACTCCAGGTGTGTCCCTTGTGTGGGTTGTGTGTGCCCTTCTACTGTAGTTGAGCCTTGGTTGCTGTTTGCATGTCAGTGGAAGGAATTTACCCTCAGGCTTTTTGTTTGTGAGGACTAGTTTATGACTATAGAAGAGGAGCTATTGTTCAGGGGCTGACCCTATAGAGCAGGATTCATGTTAGCAGGGCTCTGGTGTCTGCCCAGCCTGCCCTTTGGGTGTGTTATCCTTGGAGGTGGCCGAGTGAAGCTCTGGCTGGGTCCGAAGCTGGCCTCTGAATGTGCCAGCCCCATGGCCTTCTGGGAGGGGCCCTGCTGCAGACCAAGTTCAGCCACAGCCTGTTTCCTGCCTAGGGCCACCTGGCATGAGCCACACAGTAATCTGCAGATGGCTGCCACCTGTGCTGTGCTTGGAGTTGCCTCAACAGGCCCAGCTGTGAACTGAGATGGGCAGTGGCTAGTACCAGGGTTAGGGCAGCTCAGTAAGAGGTACACGACATGCTAAAACCAGATGCTGCTTGTTTGGGGTTTGTGAACCTTTGAGAGATTTTAGGAAAGTCTGCAGCATAAGGCAAGACAGGGTGTTTGTATGGAAAAGCCACTGGAAGCAGCTTAGGTGTGCCTGAAAGTTGTGTGGGGCGGGGTCTCCTGGAATCACCTGGGCAGGATGAACCAATGGTGTTAGTCAGGTTGATGGAGACTCAGATATGGCAGCCACCTGTGTTTGTGTGCTGGGAGTGGGGAGGGCTTAACAAAGAAATAGTGGCTTCTGCCAGCTCCTCCCTCCAGGAGAAAGCTGCCACCTCCAGCCCTCACTCTGAAGCCAGGCAATTCAGTTCTTCCCCATGTGTCCCTGGCACCTTTTGAGCTGCTGCCCCGGCACTGGAGCTCAGAGTGAGTGAGTCTGTCAATGAGTAAGTCTATACGCGGACCCATTAAGAGGAGTGTCTGCGATTGCAGCTGCTTTCATCTCAGCCACAATCTCTGCTGGATTTCACAGCCAGAAGTTATGGGGACTTCTCTCCCTGGCACTGGAACCCTAGGCTGGGAGCCTGGTGTGTGGCTGGGACCCCTTGGTCCTCCAGGGGAAACCTCTGCAGCTGAGATATTCCTCCCAATTTTTAATAGTCACACGTGGGTGTGGGACTAGACCGTTCTGCGTCTGTGCCCCTACTACCAGTCTCAAGGTGCCTTCTGTAGGTCATTAGTCACTGAGCTTTGGTTCAGCTAGACTTCAGGTGATTCTCAATAATCGTTGTTCTGTAGTTTAGTTTTGTAATGTTGATGTGGTTGTGAAAGGAGGTAAGCATAGTGCTTACCTACTTTGTCATCTTAACTGGGAATCAGAATTGACATTTTTGTGATATTGAGACTTCTAACCTATGAACAAGGTATGTCTCTCTAGTTATTTAGATTTCTTTTATCAATGTTTTATAGTTTTTAGCATATAAGTCCTCTACATTTTTGTTAGATTAACACCTGAGTATTTTATTTTTTGAGTGATTATAGATGGTATTTTATTTTTAATTTTAGTGTCCATTGTCATTTTAAGTATATAGAAATAAAGTTGACTTTTTTTGGTATATATATGTATCCTAAATCCTGTGATTTTGTTGATCTTTAGTAGTTCCAGGAGATTTTTTTTTAAATGTTCCTTGGGATTATTTTACACATCTGCAAATGGGAAATTTCATTTTTTCCTTTTGATATGTATGAATTTTATTTATTTATCTTGTTTTATTGCACTGGCTATAACTTCAAGCATTATGTTGAATAATAGTGGTTAGAGTGGATATCCTTGCCTTTCTCCCAATCTTAGGGGGAAAGCATTCTGCCTTTCACCATTAAGTATAATGTTAACTACAGGTTTTTGGTAAATGTTCCTTATCAAGTTGATTAGGTTCCCATGAATGTTTATTTTTCTGAGAGTTTTATCATGAATAGGTATTGAATTTGTCAAATGAATTTTCTGTGTCAGTTGATATAATCGTGTGATTTTTCTTTGGTTTGTTGATATGGTGAATTTCTTGATTGATATTTGAATATTGAATCAGCCTTGAATTCCTGGAATCAACTTGATGATCATGGTATGTACTTTTTTTTATATATTGCTGAACTTTATTTGCTAATATAAGAATTAACAATTTTCACATGTATATTTATGAAGAATATTGTTCTATTTTTTTTCTTTCTGTGTTTTTTTTTTGTATCTGTGTAATAATAGCTTCAGAAAGTAAATTGGGAAATATTCTCCCCTTTTCTGTGTTTTAGAAGGGATTGTGTAAAATCAGTCTTAATTCCTCTTTAAAAGTTAGGTAGAATTCTCTGGTGAAACAACCTGGGCTTGAATATGTCTTTTTGGGAAATTTTAAAATAACAAATTCCATTTACTTAATATTTGCAAAGTATACAAATTATCTACTTCATGTTGGGTGAGTTGTGGCTCTTTGTGATTTTTGAGGAATTGGTCTATTTCATTTAAGTTGCCGAATTTATTTCTGTTGAGTTGTTTATAATATCTCCTTATTATCCTTTTGATGTCTGCATGGTTACTGATAATCCCTGTTTCATTCCTGATATTGGTAATTTATGTTTTCTCTCTTTTTTTCTTTGTCATTCTTGCTAAAAGTTTGTCAATTTTATTGATCTTTTCAGAGAACCACCTTTTTAAATTTAATTAACTTTCTCTATTTTTTTTCTGTTTTCAACTGTTAGTTGTATTTTTTGAAAGGAATAGGAAAAAGTACGTCTATTGCACCTTTTTGGAAATGGAAACAGCTGATGAGTAGGTCATGAGGCCTTCCCAGACTCAAGTGTATTTCATTTACCTCTTCAAAGGAAGAGGTTTATTTAAACTTCTCACTGGTTTGTGCAAGAGAAGACAGTTTATACTCTTAGAAGTTACTCTATGTTCTTGTTAATCTTCACCTTTTTTCCAGAGAAGAACAAATTTATTGTAAAATGTGTATCAGAGATAATAACTATAATAAATGTAAGTGAAGAAGAGAAGACTGTGCTGGAGTGGTTAAGGATTGCTTCATGGGGAGGGGAGGTTTGAAATGGAATTTGAGGTATTGATATAGATGGAGCAAGAATGAGAGAGGGGCTAGGTATGCCAGTCTGAGATACGAAATGACAGCGTGAAGTGAGAAAAATGTTTAATGAAACATAAACAGTTTGGCTTCCTATAGAAAACAAATCAAAATAATATTAACTCCATTTATTGAGTCTACCTGTTCACGTGTGTGTGTGTGTGTGTGTGTGTGTGTGTGTGTGTGTGTGTGTGTACACATATTATTGACCAGGTTCTTCTGCTATGTTAGAGACGAGAATGTTAGCTTGGCTGGAGGTCCTCTATTCTGGACAGAACATGTTTAGGGAATTTAAAAACACATCCCTACTGGTAAAGAGCCTAAGAGACTTATGAAAAAGAACTGGTCCACAGTGGAGGCTGAGATAAGGTCACATCTATTTTATGGATTTGGGGACCTCAGATGAGGCTTGGCTACAGAGTGAGAAGTGTAGCAGAGTCCATGGGACTGTAAGGCAGAGAAGGCCAAAGGTTGGAGGGGACAGATTCCAGGGTCAGAGTGAGTGTGGTGGGGCTACTTGTATCTTCTCTACCATTCAAGTGCCCAAGCATGCCAGGAAAGAGAAATACATGGTGCTACAGGCTCCATAGGTCTATGTGGGAACTTCTTATGTAAAACTTGGTCATGAGCGGTGCAAGGCAAAGCAGCAACAGAGGCTGTAGGCTGGGCAAGCTTTGTAGTGCTGCAGCCCTGGTGCACGAACTTCAGACAATAGGGCTGCCAAGAATTCCACCATCCCCACTTCTATCAAGGCCTCTAGGATGGAATAATTTGAGAGGGAGTTAATGGAATGGACTGGACTTTCCAATGTGGTGGAACTGGGGGATATAGCACTGAGGCTTAGAGGGTAGAGGCTGACCATTAGAACATTTACCAGATGGTAAAGACTGGGACTTATGATATTAATACATAATGCCCTGTATTGTGTGTAAGGCAGTGTGCTTTATATATATATATATATATATATATATATATATATATATATATATCATCTTTTTAAATGTGAGGTAGGTTTTATCCTTTTGATGAATGAGGAGACTAACTAAAGCTCAGAGTGGTACATGCTTTATTCAAAATTGTACATGTAGTAAGGGCTAGAAGTGGACGATCCCAGTTTGGCCTCGGCTCCATTACTAAAGCTCTGACCAAACTGTAGGTTTAGTACGCAAGACCTGTGACCATACAAGGGTCATCTGTTCACTCTAGCTTTTACAGTGTCTACGATTGGCATCTAATTGGAATCTGGCTAATATGATTGGTTTGACCACATCAAAATGGCAGTTGAATGGTTAGGGTGCAGCAAAGAGGAAGCAATCTGCATTTGCAGAAAGGATTCCCTCTCCCAAAATTTAGTCAATAGGGTGGTGAGTGTAGAGGTAGCACCTGCTGTGGGTTGAGCCATTAAATCTATGTTGAATAGATTTAACATAGAGCTTTCTGGGGTTGCATGTGTTTCTTGGGAAGACCACCTGTAAGCAGCTCCTCATAACTAAATGCCTGAACTTTATATTATTTTTAAGATTGGTGATGAAATACATCACAGGTCTGGGGAGAGAATAAGCCTGCAAGTTGGAGTTCTTAAAATCTCCCTTCCTCTGGGGAGGATAAAAGCTGTGGTTCTTTTGTTGTGATAATGATGAACTGTCAGTGTCTGTGCCTGAGTTCTGCTCACTGAATAAATGCTGGTAATTGCTAATTGCTTTGAGAAGAAAACTGACTCATAGCCTGAGAGTGACTTGCATATCAATGTTTCAGACCCTCTGTGTTGGTTTTCTGTTGAGAGTGGGAACTGGAGTCTGCACACTTGTGCCTTCATCTTCCTGTGATGTAGGCTGATCCAAGTGTGACTTTGGCCAAGAGATATCATCCCCAGGAAATTAGAAAATGTGAGCAGTGGGGATTATGCTTCTTTTTTCTGGCCGTTTTGGTCTGCAGATCTTGTCTTTTGTTTCAGATACAGTGGAGAAGAAGATGAACAGCATTTGATTACATTTCTATAAGCTAGGCATGAGGGGCTGGTAGTGGCTACCCCCACTTGCCAGGATCCTGAAGTATCTTTCACTCTGATTGCTTCTCTGAAAATATATTAGCCTACCACAGACTTATGGCTATGTTAGACCCAGCTGCAGCCACAGTGACACCCTTCCTTTCTGTAAGGACAATTCTAAACTAAAAAGTGCAGAAGAACCCCTACATCAGGGGTTCTTTCTGACTTGACAATGACCAGATCAGAGTGAGTCAACACGATCAGAGTGAATATAAACATGGGGCCACTCAAAGGACCACTGCTGCTGATTGCTGTCCTTCTCCATTCCAGTCATTCAACTCTTTGTGTATTTTTCTGGTTTGCAGTTTGCTCCAGGTTGAAAGAAACTTAAGGCAAGAGATGATAAGGGGAAAACTCAATGCGTTTGAGATGCACCATAAAGGGGAACCATTTTTCAGTCTCCAAAGGGAGAAATAGAACCCTGTCCCTGACTTTTCAAAAGTAATTCAAGGTACACACCTGACCCCCTTCCCATCTTTTGTGCTGGATTCTGATACCTGTTGCACATGTCAGACGTAATCAATTCCAGGACACTGAGCTCGGCAGTCTCTGCTCCCTCTGAACCCGTGGGCAGAGTTCCTTCTCTCTTCTGTGTGTTTAACCCGGAAGGCACACATGTGAGATCAGCTGGGGGACTTTTAAAAAGTCCTGATGACCAGGCCTCACCTCCAGACACTTAACCCATATCATTCACCAAAGCAGGGTCCAATTGGTATTTTTTTATTTTAAGACAATCAGATGATTTAAATAAATGACTGGGGTGAGAGTCACTTCTATACAAAGGCATTTTAAAGCATTAACATTATCTGGGGCTGACCGAGTGGCGTGTTGGTTAAGAGCTGGCTTGGGACGCCGGCTCTGAGCAGCAGGGCCCCG
>NW_017731436.1:3543192-3545625 GCF_001890085.2 Hipposideros armiger
TGAGGGGGGACAGGGGGATGGTGACAAAGAGATGAAAAAGCAGCAGTCCAGGACAACAGCACTAGTGACAGTTTGGACACAGATAGGATTGTGCGTGCGACCTCTTTACTGTGGCTTTTCACTCTTTTATGACAGCCAGAACCCACAGATTTCATTCCGCCATTTCCATGGGACCAACTAGGCCTCTCGGTATGATGTCTCGGGCTTCCTGGATGGGCAGAGCTGAATTATGTCTTTCTGGATCCTACACACTTGAAAGATCCTGGTGCCCCCAGCCTCCACATGCAATCAAAACAGTGAAACTACTCAACACTGTAAAAAGAAAGCCCAGTGAGGATTTGAGTTTTTCCATTATGATTTCATGGTGCTTCTTTAGGGAAATTTAATATCAGCATTCTTTCCATTTCTCTCTCTAGCTTCATGTTTTTAGCATGCCTGCTTTGATTTTCCTGTAAGAAAGTGTGGTCCTAGTGTTGGTGGGAAAGCTTGCGCACTGCTGTGCCAGGAAAACTTTAAAAGAAGCCGGCACTACTGCCTTTTCCCCACAGCTTCCGTGTCTCCCTTTCCAAGGCTGAGAGCGTCTAGAGATCAGGATACAAAGGCCCAAGTGGCTCAGAGAGGTTGACACTGTGGCTGGTCCAAGCCTTCCATATGCTGGCCGTGAAGCCTGTTACTAGGGAGAAGACAGAATTTAAAAAAGACCTAAAGTTCCCCTGGATCTGGACAAAGATTAAATCTATCAGCATTCCCCCAAGATGAGCACACAGACTTATTAAGGAGAGATTCCTAATCCTCATAGACTTATAGTTATTTTGGTCTATTTTGCTTTTGCAAAAGACATCTCCAGTTAATTGCATGATCCATAGAGTGAACAAAGCTTTCTTGGGATGTGGATGATAGATTTGACCTATAGAAATGAGTCAAATTTCTATTTGGCCACCAGACAACCCCTGGAAGCCCCATGACCCCACAGGAGATGGGTGGGAAATTTTTAAAAAAGGGGCTTTGAGATCTCTTCTCAATACGGAATCTAATTTAAATAGATAGTTCCTGTCCTCTATTTTTTTTTTAAGATTTTTATTGGGGAATTGGGGGGATGGGAACAGTGCTGGGGAATTGGGGGAAGGGGAACAGACAAATTGCTGTCGTTTTGNCCAGATTCCCCAGCGCTGTTCCCCTCCCCCAACTCCCCAATAAAAATCTTTTAAAAAAAGCATTAACATTATCAAAAATCACATAACAGTTCTTTTTCTTTTTCTGAAAATTTTCTATACATTGTTTAATTAAATTCTTGTGTCAGTTATTGGTAATTTTCCATAGGCAGAAACAGGCTCAGAGGCATTAAAGACTTATCTCTTTATTTAACCATAGAATAATTAGTTAATCTTACACAAGGCATGCTACAGAAAACATACATATTTGGAGATAACAGATATGTTTTAAATAGTATATATACTCCCATCTATCCTTTCTTTTTACCAGTGCACATAACTGTAATCTTTGTACCATAAGCCCACCTCTGGCTTTATTTTTCTAATCATGGACTTTTATTTATATTTCTTTGCATGTCATCTATATACTGGGGAACAGCTTTTGAAAGAAGTAGTATAATGTGAACGTTAACGACATGGTTTTGAAATAACTCACTGCCTGGGTTGCTATGGAGAATGTGATTTCTTAGGTTGATTTCCTCATCTGTAAAGAGGATACTAGAAGTACTCCCTGACAAGTTTGCTGTGAAGACTAAATGAGATAATAATTGTGAAGCACTCAGTGGGACCAACTGTAAGTAATTTGCACTTGATGAGTGTTTATAATATCCTTATTAACATCTTTATTATCATTCGAGTGGTTATAAAGTGAGTATCCTTCAAAGGCACTTTGCATCCCCAACTAGCAGTGGGGACTTTTTTGCAGGTACCTACTACCCTGCTGGCCTCACTCTTCCTCCTCTGTGTTGCAACTGAACAAGTCAGAATTCCTTCAGAGTCCAGCTCCATCTACTTCACACGGGTACATACATCATGAAAAGCAGCTGCCAGTTCCCACTGAATTCCCCATGTATTTGAATTTGAGGGGGCTATAGTTTTTTGCTGCGCCTGCATTTCAGAATGTGGCTTGGCCACTGTCTATGGGGATGTCTAAGGAGCACAGTGGGGAAAAAGAACTCAGGAAGGGGGCTGAGGGGCTGAAGGTTTAGGTGGGACATGTGGTCCCCTAGTCATTCTGGAGAGGTGGGCATGAGAGAGGTAGATGAGCTCAGCCTGCAGAACCGCTTGGCTGTATCTAACATCAATTGCTACATTATTCAGCTGAAACTTGATACCATTGTTTTGCCAGAACAGTCAAGGATAGCTGAATATCCAAAATTCCCAGAAGGGGTGCTCTCATTTCTGCTTTTCTCCTTCTACCTTAGGCAGAGTATTCTTCATA
>NW_017731436.1:3553480-3557935 GCF_001890085.2 Hipposideros armiger
GAGAAACAATTGCTGTTCTTCCCAGGGAGTTATTAGCTTCCGTTCTCCACTGTGGGTGGTGAAATCACAACCATCAGGTCACACGAATGTAATCTCGTCTTCCTTTTCTCTAGTATTTGTTAATTAAACAGTTTCACTGTGTGTAAATTTATGAAGCTCACTCACATTGTTCATTGTGTGTGGCTACATTCAATTTTACCCAGACTCTTGGGAGCGTACTTGTCTTTTTTATTCCCTCCCTGTCTCTTCTTATATCTCCCTTGGTTTGTACCACTTCTCTCATTTCTATTTTGTGTTTTGTAATCCCGTGTATTCACTTTAAAATTTTTCTAACGTTCATGGGTAATGCTAATTAAATCAAACATTTATGTATCTGAAGCAAAACAACAGAAATTTCTTTTAAGATACTTGAAAGCAAATATGATAGCCTGTTCTGAAAACTTCGGTTCTTTCAAATATCAAATTTCAAAGTCTTTAAAAAGAAAGAAGTTGTTTAAAACCACCTTTACCTGGAAGATTTTTGTTGCTAAACATTCCTACTGCAGTGCATGTGGCAATATTAAGATGAATTTTCTTCACAGTGTCCAAAAGGACTGTGTGTTCCTTTTCTGAAACCATAAAACAAGCACTTTTCTTTGTAAACCATGCATATATCGCTAAGAATGTGATACTTAAGTTGGAACTTAAGCAATAAACCTTTTTCTCAATTGCACTGGTTTAGATTTCATGCACATGATTGCGGGGTGAGAAGCAGGCTCTATTTGATTCATGAGATAGTTCTGAATGACAAGTCATTGAGCTGTGTTACATAGACAGGCAAATTTGGTTACTGCAGAAACTGTGAGCCTCCCTCCTCATGAGATATACTTAATATTACCATTCTTTCAAAACCCAGACTGAGGACACACCATCTGAAAAATATAGACATATCTGCTTACATTGAACAATTTGGCACTGTTATGATTAATATCAGTCAAGTTTTATACCAACATAGGACTGTTTTGTATTGTTTCCATAACGACAGACATTTTCTTGAAATGGCTATAAATCTATCCAACAGCTGGTTGCACTCAAACGCAGCTTCAGTACATCCTGTTTCTGGTCTGATAGATTCTATAGACTCTTTGCAACTTGGACTAGATTGAATATATTTGAATACCTGCTCTATAGAACATCTGAGTCCTTTTTTGGGATAACCTCTTTGTATAAAGGGTGCTAGTGACAATTAATTTTTATGAGTGGCACTGACGTGTGATGCAAATAACTGAAATGGTAGAAAGATAAAAATGAGTAACCTCTTTCCTTCCTTCCTTCCTCCATATTGGTTCTACCTGAGTCTTAACTCACTTTTTCCAGAGAAATAATAAAACTTTTGCATTGTCTCAGACCTAGTACTACACTCAGGTACTATTTTAATCTATTACCATGAAGTTTTATTTTGTCTTCAAGCGTATGAGGACCTCTTTGGGACGTGAATGGATCAGAGACTTCTAAACTTCTGCAGGCTGGGAGAGAACAGCTCATCCCTTGTATAACACACAGGGCTGTTCTTACCAGGTACAGGGTCTGATGCATCACTAAGCATTACTCTCCAAGTGGGTTGGCTATGAAACGCAAGCCTGAACCTCTCTCAAAGCGCAGAGGCAGCATCCTCTCCTCATTTCCCCTGTAAATTTACAAAATTTAAGTGCAATCCCAAGTGAAGATTTTAATGGAGTTCTCACTTACTACAAGCTTGTAGGAAATGGAAAGTGAGTTGAAAATTTATACTATTAAATTTGTAGTAAATGTGTGATGAGAACCCCAGAAAATTGATCTTTCCTTGAATATGTGCCCAGAGTCTAGAATCATCTTTTTATATATTTAAGTCAGGAAATGATTTCCAAGGTTGATATGTTTAATTTAATGATTTATGAGTTCTTAAAATTCCTTTAAAATGCTTATGCAGCTATTCAATGTTATTTGAAAGCTACCTTGTTGTTATAAGATGCACTTTTAATCCACCCTCAACCCACTTTTCATATTCCTAAAATCTCAGTGTCATTAGTCTTGGTGTTTGTAATCCAAGTACCTAGGACACCATAATATCGGGGAATTAAATTGAACTTGACCCATCAGCTGCTTCCTTTAAGAAATGTTATGGCATTACATGACAAGAGCGTGAATATTTGCCACACACTGCAGAACACTAAGTGTTTGGTTTTGCATAATTCTTGAACATATTTCCTTAAAGCTTAATATTTTGATTTCAGTGAAAAACAACAACTGTGGGTTGAAATGACTTCTAATCAAATTCAATTGGCTCTCAGATGGATGTCCCAAAGTTAGGTCTTTCAATTGATTTGTCTCTTTATGCCCTAAAGTCCTAATAGCAGTGGTCTTAAAACTAATCTGGATGCCACATTCTGTGACAATGAGTCCTTCTGAAGCATCTCACATAGGACAAACACAATGGTGAGACCCAGGTGCTAATGAGGATTCACATTTGTTCCCATCCCTGGTCCTAGGCCAAGCAATGTCGCCTGTGAGAAAACAATTATGCTGAGAATCTCGGCAAGAACCTTGATGCTTCTACAACGGCAGTGAGGATTCTTCTACACTCCCGTTTCCTGTTGGTGGACATTTCTATGAAAGGGATAGGGTTTCTGTCTGTATACGCACAGCTACAGCAGGGGCATCTGTGGCCAGTGGGGAAGCCGAGAAGCTGAGGCTACCATGTCCTATCCTTAGTCTGCTTTGGCTGAAATGCTCTGGAGTTTGGAAAACCCCAAGAGGTAATAGCTTCTGCCGTACTGATACCTGAAGCTGGAAGGATGGCTTATGGGATTCTTGGTAATTGCCAATAGACAGAGATTATGTCTATATAAACCGATTACCTTTATTGTAGGAGAGAGGCAGCACGCACCACATTTCCACACATTTTAAATGAAATATTTAATCCAACCTTTACCAAAAGGATCTTGTTTTCGCTTTTGAACATATAAACATACTTGACTTAAGGAAGGACTTCGAATGCTTTGGGGGCTGTGTGATAAGTGTGGTTAGAAAGTATCTTTTCTGTGTGCCTTAGTTTTGTTTCTCTACTAGGATTTGTATCATCTGCGCTTCTGAATTTCAGCTTTTGCTTGGATCCCAAGACAAGAAGTGCATGCTGTAAAAGCTGGAAGTAGAATTTTGTTAGCCTCTTTTAGGTAATATTAAATAAGCAAGGTGTGCCTTTTCAATAATGAAATTTGCAAGTGAATGGATGTCAGTTTTAGCAACACATGTCATATTATCTAAGAAAATGAATATCCTCTTACCAATTCAAAGCTGTTTTTTAGAAGAGTTTATTTTAAAACTGCCAACTGTCTTATTTCAATGTTGAGAAATGTCTCCAATGGTCACATTAGGAGTCTGCTTCTTTTGATGCACTGTTGGAATGCTATTTATTATAGGAGGTTCTGCTGGAAGTCTTCCTGCCTTCCAAGGAGAGCCCCCTCAGGGTTTCATGCCAAGGGTGATCAGGCAGGTGGCTCCAAGTGAGAATTCACCAAGTCTCTCNCCAATAAAAGACCCATATTCATAGATTGTAAAGAACTACAAGTCAATACAAAGTGACATACTACCCAATAAAGAATAGGCAAGCACTTACATAGTCATTTCACAAAGAGAATTTCCAAATGCCAATTTGATATTGTTGATATAAGAAATGTCCAAACTTACAGAGAATTTTTATAACAGTGTATTTGAGCCAAACTGACAACGTTGCCAGAAAGCAAGCTCTCAAATGCTCCAGGGAATGACAGGTTTTCAGTTTCTTTTATAGATTTGGAATTTCGGAGGGAACATAGGGAAGATTACATGAAGGTGGGAGACAGCAAAGTGGGGATTGGGTTACAGGATAGTTAGCAAGATTATGCACTGCCCTGAGGGTGAGTGTGCTTTCCAGGAGTCTGAAAAAGGCATTTCAAAGGTATATTTACCCAGATGCACAGAAACAATGGACAGGGCTTGCTAAAGGCAAAGATAAATCTTTTACTAAAGAAGTTATATGCCTGAGGCTTGATTACCTGCCATGACCTGCCCAATTAGGAATTTATGATCAAATCACCATTCAGAGGTTTTGAGCAGAACAGAGCTGTGTGGGCTGGAAATTGCCCCTGGTGATGCCGGGCAGAGAAGACATTGGCATGTATTGGGATTTGGACGTAGGTTTTTCTTTTCAAAGGGTTCCTGTTTGTAACTCCTTTAAATATTTAATCTGGAGTTTTCCAATGTTATTTTGAAATAGCTGTTTTCTTTATAGCAAAGTGTTTTTGCATCTAGAGTACTTCCAAACTAAAAAAAAATCATACTTAAAATACTCTAAATTTCACCCTTGTTTCTTGCAAAGAATTTAACTGCTTAAGATATCAAATTTAGTTTTTTAAAGTAGAAGTGAATGTAGTTTTATTTTTCAACTAATGACTTTAC
>NW_017731436.1:3561090-3562732 GCF_001890085.2 Hipposideros armiger
CTCAAACCCAAATTATATTTTTACACGGGAGTCTCCAATCTTACATAGTGTTGACATGAGCTTCTTAGACTTTAAAATATTAAAAAATACAGCTACAGGTCAAAACTATTCTTTTTTAATATAATAAAGTTAAATTGATTCATGTTTATAGATACAACCTAACATTAATTTCCTACTTTCACAATGATATCTATGGACTATGCAAAAGCAGAGTTAAGAGTAAACACTTAGAGTTTTTCAATTTATGTCACAAACAGCACGGCTGTTTCCAGGGAGTTAGCATTTCAGGGATTCCCCTCTCCTCTCCCACAGCTCTGCATGAAGTCTAAGGTAGCCTTTTCCCTCCTGGAGTCTTTTAATTGCTTGGTTTCCAGCTGTCTCTAAGTGAGAAAACAGCCAGTTAGAGAACAACCAGCATGATCACTTCAGTGGTCTTTAGGATCAATAAGAAAGTAACCAAATTGATTTCCCAAGTTCCTACTGGAAGCTTCAGCCTTGTTATAAGAAAATGATGCTTTAGAAGAGATACTCCTATTTTTTATGTGCATGTCCATGCAGATGAGCCAAACCACCTCCTGGTACAACTTCAACGGACCCCGTCCCAGTTCTTAGATTTCACTGCAATTTTATTGTAGTGAACATTATTACTTAAAATAAATGGATCATCAACCATTATTAGGAATTGTACTATGTCATTTTGTTTAGGGATTTGGTTCTGATAAGATTCAGTTCATTGTTAGGGAAGAAAGGATTTCACAATAAAAGTGAAAAAGGAATCATGTAATCAGGATTATTTCCATCCCCCCAGTGGATGGAGTTTATTACAAACAAACAAACAAACAAACAAACAAACAAACAAACAAACAAACAAAACCCCTCCAAATCACTGGGCAGTTGTTCACATAAAAACAAGTTTTTCTTATTGTTGTTGTTTTCCCCCCAATCCATGTAGAAGTTGTGTGATTGGTTCACAGACAGCAAGGGGTTCCTAAGAACTCTTGCCAGAGTCTACTATTTACAATATTGACTTTATAAATCCTGAAAATAACCTGGTATTATTTGAACCTAATTTATATAGATGGTGTAGCTTACATGGAAAGTACCCAGCTGGGTAGGAGGCTATTTTTTTCTCCATTCCCTTGAGAGATAAGGGCCATGAATTTCCATAAAGCGAATGAGTTTTGAGTTAATACAGCAGTGATCAGTAGCAGCTTCCCACTGAGTCAGAGCACTGGGTGAGCCTGGGGGCGGATAGGAACAAATTGTCTCACAGCCAAAGAGAGTAACAGGAAGGCCTTGTTATTTTTCTGTTTTCTGAACCGACCCCTGCAGAGGCAGGCAAAGGCAATAGGAATCAAGTTTACCACCTGCAGAGATGCAGGAGAACAAGAAGAGGCTGATGGGTTTCTTGTGCTAGTCAGGATGTTGGCGATTGAGTTCTAAATGATAGAAAAAGGGGGCCATGAGATGGGGCATGTAGGTGGTCCACCATGATGTCAAGCTGTGAGCAAATGTATATCTCCGTTTCTTACTTTATTCAGATGATGAAGACCTCCTGCACTGGTCATTACAAAGGGAAATCTATTCTGTAGAGAAAATAGAGGGGCCTGTATTTTTTATGACAAACATTCCAGGGAGAAGT
>NW_017731436.1:3566864-3588796 GCF_001890085.2 Hipposideros armiger
CCCCCTCCCCTCTCTCTCTCTGACCCCGATAGTGTTCACTTATAGTTTGCACTACAAATAGGGAACATTTGCTACATGGTAAGCCAAGCTTTTTATTATCTCACTAACTTGTGACCACAGACCAATAAGAGAAGACTGATGCTAAGAGAGCTTAAATAAGTTTCTCAAAGCTACAAAACCAAAAAAAGCCCAAATGTGTACTCAGACCTGCATCCAGATGACCTCAAAGCTCAAACTTTTAGCCTCTTCACTAAACTCTTTCATTTGACTTTATCAAATTGTTCATGTGCGTCCAGAATATTACAGCAAAAGTTTCAGAACAAAAGTGTGATCAAGTACCCAGTGGGGTATGGGCAGTAGATTCTCAGGGACTCCCTTGTGCCCCAGCTGAGGCTCATCTCCCCACTTCTTTCCTGTCTAATGATTGGCTGACAGGGAAAGGATATAGGAGCAAAGGAACAGTGAAGTTTAAGACTAAAGGAGAACGCACTACCTCCTTGGGATGCGAATCTCCACAGCCAGTAATTAGGTGAAGAAGCAAACCTTCCACTTCACATCACAGTCTGCATTGCTGGGCCGTCCAACTAGGAAGAGGCCCCATCCATAAGGACAAGGGTGAAAAATAAGAAGACGAACAAAGCAGAACATGACATTGTCTTGAGATTTCATAAGAAAGTTTAGCCCACTCGTCTGAGTCAGGGCTGCTACTTCTCTGTTGGCCATGGAATTGCAAGGTAGTTCTAGCAAATTTACAATAAAAATGGTTTTGAGTGACAAATATTGAAAAAAAAAACAACTTATTCATTATTTACTTTAGCATGTCTTAACTGAGAGCTGCCATTAGGCTGAAGTAATGATTGTTGAGAAACAGCCTTAGGAGCGGAAAGCAGCACTACAGCATCCCTTGAGAGAACTCGTGTTATTACAGCTCATTAAAAACAAGACTTTTCTCCCCAGTGACTTACATGCAAATATGTCATTTTCCCTTATTGTGTTTCATCTGAATTATCCTTTTTACTCATGGATGCTCTAGTAATGTATATATGTAAATATATGTACATGAGTGGATTTATTTGACATTCTAAATCTTTTCAAGGCTCTGGTTTTAATGACTTTGATCAGAAAATGTAAAAGAATTAAACATGATGCATATCCATTCTGAAACATAATATTTGAAAACTGGAGATCATTAGAGGTAAATATATGACTTCACAGGAGGAAACTTTAAACCACTTATTTTGGATTTTGTTTTCTTTTCTCATCCAATGGATACATGGGCCAGGTCTACATAACTACAGCCAACTGGATCTGAGACAGCAAATTCAGTTATCCTGATGCACGACAGCTGCCTTCCTGAAACATTGCCGGTGGGTGTCTGGTGCATATTTGTGCCTTGTTAGATTGAAGAATGGATGCTAATTTTAAGGTTGAGACTACTGGCAGCTTGTAGACTCAGGAATATTTTTATAGGGGAAGAAAGCACCCAGTTTTCTACTTATGTCTTCATGGATAACTACAATGTATTTGATTCATTTCATCAGTGCAGACAAAAGTTCAAAATGGAAAGCTTTTTGGCATTGGTCATCTGACTTGACTACCTTTGTAGATCAAACAAAATGGATGATGGCCAATCTCTACTCTATTTTACACCAAGGAATACCAGTCAGAGAAGAGAATTGTCTTAGAGAAACTACTTACAAGACTGACATTTTACAAAAGAAATCTTGACATTTAGAAAAAATAAAAAAGACCAACATATTGTTGATGACATTATATAAACATAATCTTTAGGAAAATATTCTTGAGTCATTGTTACTATTTCATGTCCAAGTAACTACACAGGACTGCAAAGTACATCACCCATTTTTTTTTTCTTTTCTCTATGGTCATTTGAGTCCTTCTGTTTTGAGGTTAAGCTGATTGAATTCATATTTTTACAAAAGTTGAAACTGTTCTGAGAATCAACAGAAACATCTGCCAATTTACCATTCTGATTCAAAAAGCACAAGTATTCTGAGCAGAGTTAACAAAAGAAAATAATATATAAAGGGAGCATGCAGCGTGGAGAAGCTACTGAAAAACGAAGAGTATGTTTTAATGCTTGACTTCCTGCATGAAGAATGCGATGAGCTCCCTGACTTACTATTACATTTTGTGGACACCGAGATGGGAGCAAGGGAACTGCACAGTTAAAACCGGGGAGCAAAGCACTGAAAGCCAGCAATGGAAAATCTCCCATGATAACTCAGGAAGTACTTGCAATGCACAAGCATCAGCCTTTCTGCAGCTGACACATTACTGTGTTTCAGATTGCCTTTGATGTTAATCTCTTCCCTTGCAATAATGGAACTAGGTAAGAGATGTTGTGCTTTTTAAAAAAATACATCAAGAAATGAAGATGGAAATGATGTCTTAACTGGAAGATAACTTGAACAGTAAAGGTAAAAAATACAGCAAAGTATTCCCTTACAGAAGACTGGGAAATCTAGGCTGTCCACACAAGGTGCTGCAATCAGAGGTAGCATTTACTTTGCGCGTACCTGTGGTGAATTTAACAATCTATGGTGTGTTTTTTTTTTTTTTTTGAGGAGGCCATAAATAGTTGCTTGAAAATATATTACATACACAAGGTTCTTCTTCCATGATGACCTCAATTTACATACCATGGCCTGTTGTGGTCCCACTGGGCATCTTCCTTGTGATTATGTACACAAGCTGAACTCAGTGGTGTGGTACAGCGCTTTCCTTCTTGGCGATTGATGTAGTTTGGATGTCCCTCTCATGTGCAGAGTGAAGTGGACACACAGGGAAAAGTTTCGATGACTCAGAGCAGGCAATTTCCTGGGAAACTAGAGCCTCCCACACATTCTTGCAGTGACCTGCTTCCACAGATGGTGATGGCTTCTAAGCTCAGTGAGGGTCTGCATGCATGGGACCCAGTTAGGGCAACGGAGCAGTTTCTACTTCCAGATTTTCTAGCTGAAAGAAGAGAAAGAACGAAGACAGTGAGCATTTCAGGATGGGTTACAAGCGTACATTTACTGGGCATCTTCTGTGTGTGAGAACTGTATTGAGAGCTTTTGTGTATACTTTCTCCTACCAGTCTCAGAGTTTTTCCTAAATATCAAGTCATTATTTAATCTCTTGGGTCATTTTGAATATGCTATTGAATTTGTATATGCTAATGAATACGAACAACACAATTGGTCATCAAAGAGATATTACTGATGGCTTCCTTGAAAAAATATATTTTAACCCAAATTCTTTATTTCCCTCTGTCCTTGAACCTCTTTTTTTCTTTATCCTCAAATTATTCATGATTTGATCAAAATTCAAAAGAAAATTACAACATATTTTGTTTGTATTTCTAGACAAATAAATTTTTATTTTTCACCCAATTCTCAAAATTAATGTAATTTTTTCTGAAGCAACTGGTTTGAAGTTCAGGAATTCCCACCTCCATTGTAAAGCTAGCATATATGAGGTATGATAAAAAAAATGGTGAGTGTTTAAATTTAAAAAAAATTTAATTACAGTAAAAGACTCATTGCCATTAATCCCCTTCAAAATACTCTCCCTTGCTTCAAACAACTTATCCCATCATTTCTGCCACTTTGTGAAGCAGTTCTGGAGGTCCTTTCACGAGTGTCTTTAGTTGAGCTGCCGTGGCTGCCTCAATTTCCTGAATTGATTCAAAACGTTAACTTTTCATGGTCATTTTGACTTCGGGGAAGAGCCAGATGTCTCATGGTGCCAGATCCAGGGAATAAGGTGGGTGAGGACACACCGTAATGTTTTTATTTGACAGAAATTGTCATACCAGAAGCGATGTGTGATATGAAACATTGGCATGATGGAGGATGAAGTAAAGACATGAAAGAGGACTTCCAGAGCTGCTTCAGAAAGTGGCAAGAACGATGGGATAAGTGTGTTCGAAGCGAGGGGGAGTGTTGTGAGGGGGATTAATGGCAATGTGTCTTTTACTGTAATAAATTTTTCAAATTCAAAGTCACTGTATTTTTTTATCACACCTCAAACAACAACATGAAATTTGTTCGCACACATGAAAATGTGGCTTGATATTTTCAAATAAGGGAGAAGGATTGTAGAAACAAAACAAGTTTTATAATTAACAAATAACCATTGCTTGTACAGTTATTATAATTTTTGGTGAGAAGAAAAGGTGTTTGTATAGTCAGTATAAAGGAATGAAAGTTTTTGAACTTCATTTTGGTAAATTTCAAATTTCAGGGAAAGTGCAAGAATAGGAATGAAATAAAGAACACTTGTGTACCCTTCACCCAGATTCACCTACTGTTAACATTTTACCCTATTCACTTTGTATTTGTTTTTCCCTTCATTTTTTCCATCTTCTACACACACACACACACACACTATCTTATTGAATCATTTGATACTATGTTGACCATTTACTCCTAAATATTTTAAGATATATTTCATAAAAATGAGAATAGAATGATCATTATCACCATTGGAAGAGGCAGCCTGCCACGGGCCCTGGGTGTTTCTGCACATTCTTGCTGGCTCTGCCAAATGGCATGCCTTAACTGTCCTCTGACTTGGCACAGTTTCTGCTGATAGTCACATATGCAATTAAGTAGGTCGAGGTGACCACAGCCTTGATGACTGTGTGACCACTCGCTTCAGGGGAGAGTGGTTTATTGCTTGCTGCAAAAGGGGCTGAGACTTTGGCTCTGGGTTCCTCAGCTATTATGTTGTGTGTGCAGCCACCATCTGCCCTACTCTGTGGGACGTGGGCAGGGAAGGCACTGTCATGCTAAAGCTCACTGTGCTGTGAGCAGTACACACTCTAAATCTTTTTGTAGAATTTTGGCACCTATGGAGTTGTGGCAAGATGACCTGCTGACTTACACAGTCACCTCTGAGACTTGTTCCTTTTTGCCATTTTCTAAGAGGTTGAGACTCTTCCCAAACTGGCACGAGAGCAGGGTGCCAAGATAGACAATGATTTTTGGGGAGAGAGAAGGCAAGGGCTCATGGATGAGGTTTGAGGATATGAAGAGATTCCTTGGGAGCTGGTGGCAAATGTTCTGGCCCAGGTTGTGCCGAGGCAGGTGGTGAGTGGTCCACTTGCTCTAGCTGTTGATGAACATGAGTTGAGTCGATGGATGGAGGCTGAGTGGTAATGACAAAATCTAAGCAGCCGCCCAAAGTGTGCTACGGTTGCTGCTTCTCTCCTATGGGCTAGGGACTGAGAGAGAGCTCTGGGCCCCACCAAGTAGGAAAGCACAACCGCACCCAGTCTTAAGTCATAACTGGAAACATCTAGAGGACAGTATGCTTCTATAGTGAGTAGAAGGATGCGTAACTACAGTGAGAGGGAAAGGAAGAAAGCCGGGGTGCTTTGACTAATAGTCAGAGGAACTGTTAGACACACGGCTAATGAAAGAGTGAGGAACACTGTGCTCTTAGAGGGTGAACAAAGCACCTGAGAGTACGTTCTTTGACATTAGATCCCATGATTCAAGCCACTGTGCAGATTATTGAATTGGGACAGAATCGTGCCCCTCCATGAGGTTTGCCACTGTGGATTTCTGTTTTAATGACTATATTATGGCCAACCTAAAGAGACTGTCTTGAGGCTAATAAAATCCCATGAAATCCCATGGAGGAAGCTGTTCAAAGCCTGAGGGCTGAGGTTACTCAGACTGAGTCTGTCCTGGACAGGATGACAACGGATTACAATCCTTATCCAGAGAATGACTGGTGAGTTTTAAGATTTCCCTCCTCCCCACAAAGTAGAATACTTCACTTTCTTTCTTGTGGGGAGTCTCTGTGCTGGCAGCAGTGCTGGTTTAGGGCCATTAGACATCCAGCATGGCACTCTCTAAATCAGGCAAAGCCTCTGAAATCCAAGATCAAGCCTAGATTAGGAAAATCCAACCTTCTCCAAACCACAAGGCAATGTGGATATGCCTCTTAAATAAAATAGGGATTCCCAAAGTAGAGACTGATAGTGATGATCACTAAAGACTTGAGTTCCAGGTACCAGGCTATGCCGAGCCCCAAGGAGGCAGTTAGTTGTTCAGGCAGATAGAGCTCTGCATGTCTCTGCAAAACCAGATTCCTTTGTGGAGATCAAGCTCTCTCTAATGGAAGAACTAGGAAGCCAGGTGGCTGCCTTAGAGCAAACGTCTCTCTCAGAATGTCTACTGCCCGACCCTGCACATCTGTATCCTGATTTGAAAGCCATTAAGGATACGGGGGACTGGGGTGAGGTGTCATCACCCTCAGGAGATCCAGAGGGCTTACACCCTAAGGAGGGCCCAATGAGGGGAAGGGAGAAAGGTAAGGGCAGGGCGAACATGAACTCACATCTCTTTTTGATATCCATGTGCAAATGACTAATGTACCAGGATTTTTTGAGGGGTGAGAGCCACCCATTCCATTAACCAGATTGAAAACAGAGTAAAATGGGCAAGAAAGGAACTGTGCCTTCTGGTGGGGCTGTTTGGACCCCTGTTAGGCACTACTTCTGCTCCTTCGTAGGCCGAATGTGTAAAGCAATTGATAATTTACATGCTTGTTCTGCGAAAGCCGTCATGTGCAAGGGAGATGTCCTGATGCTGGACAAGCCATTTGTAGAGAGGTGATGGTGGGATGCAGGCACAACAGATCGCAACTCAGCTTCAGGCTCTCTTTTGACATATTAGCCCTGCGTGGACAGTGAAGGCAGCTAATGGGATCTGGAGGCTCATGGAGGATGACTGACAACCGAATTCAGTTCCGGCCCCTGCAGCTCTTGCTATTCCAGGCATTGTGACTGAAACGGAATCAGTTGCCCATGGTGGCCCTTGGCATGCAATCCTGGGCTTTGGTCATGTCTTTTCTCAATCTCTCTGGCTCTCTAAGGTCACTCGGCTCAGCTTCCAGAACATGCTTACTGTGCAGCCTCAGTAATGCTTGGGTTCTTCTGCCATTTGCTACCAGTGGGGGGCCAAAAACACAGAAAGCCTCTCACTTTTTGCAAGTGACTTGTTCCTACTACATTGATGACATTATGTCGATAAACTCCAATAAAGTTAGCAGCTGCTAACTCAACAGGAAGGCCCACGATTGCTCATTAATTCTGGCAAGATTCAGGGACCAGCCACCCAAGTCAAAATTTGGGGAGGATGTGAGCGATTACTTAAAAGTGGATCCTAGAAACAGTAAAGAAAACGTTCTCTGTGCTATGGCTCCCTGATCCCAGAAAGAAAGACTGAGACTTAATCATACTACCTAGGTATTGGAGACAATATGGGCCCCTTATCTATGTACACATTTTGTTGAGGCTGCAACTTAATCAGAAAATCTGCCAAATTTGGCAGGGGACCTAAGCAGCAGGTGACACTGGAGAAAGTATAACAGGCTGCCTTGGCAGACCAGCGTTGGGGCCCTTTTGAACTACAGGTTTCTATAAGAGGAGGCAGTCTTCCCAAGGTATGCCCCTTGCTGCCTTCCTGGCACCAATACCCACTTCCGTAGGGGAAGGGGCACCTTCAACCTTGGAAGTGCTGGGAGGGGGAAATGACTGATGCTATCGCTGTATCCAAACTCCAACCCTGTAGCCTGATAAAACAATCACATGGTC
Source organism: Hipposideros armiger (assembly GCF_001890085.2). Classification (NCBI taxonomy): domain Eukaryota; kingdom Metazoa; phylum Chordata; class Mammalia; order Chiroptera; family Hipposideridae; genus Hipposideros; species Hipposideros armiger. The sequence goes on from NW_017731436.1 coordinate 3,574,480, forward strand.
CACTGAAGATAAGAGGCAGCTCTGATTGCCAACCTGACCTACTTCTGGGTTTATCACTTCAATCTCTATGCCGAGGATCAGAAAAACTTACATGGACTTGGCTGGCCCTTCGGTCCTCTACATGCCTGATATTATCAAAGGCAGCTCCTAAAGTGAAGCCCCTTGTACATGTGAAACCACAAAGAGAGATGCAATCTTGCTTCAGTCAAGCTCATCCCAATTCATATGCTCTCTCCTGACCCCTGAGTGCCCTTGGGTTAAGCCAGGCATGACTATCAAGGCTACAAATACTTGGTGACCATGCTCTTATGGATTATCCAAATTAATGGAATAGTGACCCAAATTAAGCTTATCAACAAATCCCGAATGGAACCTGTCTCCTTTAGTATATGTTTGCATGTGGGAGAGAGTGGGCCACAGGACCTCTCTCTACTGGGCATAGGGTCTGCAGTTTCACTCGTCTTTGGCCCCCTGCAATTGTTGGCTATAACACCACCCTTTGAATCACATTTCCTTTGTTAGGTCTCCAGGTAAAGAAGGCTGTCCTGCCTGAGGGAGACTTGGATTCCTGTTTCCATACAGCAGCATGAGTACTGTTCCCTGGCAACAGAGCCCACCTTCTAAAGACAGGCCAGGAACCTATTCTTGACGTTAGCTACCACAGCCAATGAGACGGGACAAGCCATAGGGGAGCAACAGGTCAGGCTGAAATGAACTCCCTCATGGTGACTGGATCACTGATTGGCCTCCGACTACATCGTGGTGGGTGTGGTTGTCAACCACTCCTGTTGTGTTCTAATTATTACCAACAGCATGGTAGTACCATTCGTGCATACCGTAAGAAAGGAAGCTAAGTGACTATCTGAGATAAGACCTGCTAGTCCTCTCTGGCACTTACTCTGCTGAGTCAGGGATTCTGGGGTGCATGGCTGAGGTCCATACTGTTGGTTGATCTGAACCTGTGGATGGGGATTCTGTGAATAATGGCCCTAATCAAGTATTGATTGAAGTAAATGGAAAAAATTTATTCTTAACCCTTGTCAGTATGTCCAATCCAAATTGCTAATGGGGCGACATAATTGTATGGAAATTGAATTTAGCCAAGGATGTGTTGAGCTGCGAGGTGAATCATTGGAGAGGCAGCCGGCCACATGTCCCTGCACATTCTTGCTGACTGAGCTGAACTGCAAGGCCTTACTCTCTTTGGACTCCAGTCACATGGTCAAGTCAGAATCTTTGCTGCCTGAGCACATGAGGACAACAACATGACCACTTTGTAATTGCTTGCCTGGCTCCCAGGGGTGGAGGATTGGTTGTTTACTGCTAACTATTAAAGATGCTGAACCCTCAGCTCTGGGCTCTTCAGCTGCAGTGCAATTGTGTGCAGAGCAGCGATCTGGGCCCACGGTGTCACACCAGGGGACAAGTGGACCTGGAAGCCAGCACTCCCCCTCCCTGAGGCTCCTGCTGTTTGTTGTGCTGTTGGTAGTAAACTGTTTTCTCTGGTCCATTGAGTCCCATTGTTTATTTCTGGCACCCATATGATGGCCAGCTGACCTGCTTGCTTGCTGAGACCTCTTTTTTGGAAGCGTCTAACTCCCCGCCATCTTCTAAGGCTGGGCTTCTCTCCTGACAATAACCACAGTGCTGTTATACATTTCAGTCAATTTGACATTTGACATTGATACAATATTTTAATCCACCATCAGTTTTCCCATTTCGTCAACAGTTTTTAAGCTATCATTTTTTCAGGAAGTCTATGAGCAAATTCCTTTGGGCTATTGTTTTTTAGCCTATTTTGAAAACTAAAGTTTTGAAAACTTTTGGGTGCAAAGCACTTTTAATCTCTATCCATAAAACGATTGGAGTGTGTTTCCTAACCCTGGAGGGAATTTGAGAGATTGTTGCTTCCACCTTCACCATCTATGGAAGGAAGCGGAGTTCTTTAGAGGTGAAAACACATGCCAAGCTGTACTGGTTGAGGAAATTTTTATTATTTTTTTTTATTATTATTTTTTTTTAGCTGAGCCATCCTGCTACCTGTTGGCAGCTCAGCGGCTGCTCAGCTCGGGCTGGACTCGAACTGCTGTTGCTCAGAGCTCAAACTCTTGAGTGAGCTCTTAACCAACTGAGCCACTCAGCCAGCCTGAGGAAATTTTTATTAAAAATAAAAATTAATATTTTTATTTATTAAATAGAATAAAATTTTTATTAAAAAATAAAAATAATAATTTTTATTTTTGCTTTTTGCAGCCACTCTCTTTTCCACTTCCATTTTCTCTTTTCTGTTTGTGATACCATCTAAAGTTGCAACTGAAGCCAATAACAGCCTTGAGTAATGTTGAAGCTGATCAGGGTTTCAGTCAGTAACAGGCTTCAAAATCTCATTCATGACAGAAACTACAAAAGCAGAGCCATACAAAATACTTTTGGAGTTGGTGACTCAGAGGCAAAGTTCTCCATTTACTGAGAGCATAAGAACTTGTCCCTTCCACGTTCTCTTGGTGGAATCAGACATATTGGGATGTAGGTATAACAAGGGGTCAAACCTCAGTCAAGGAGAATTCAAAGAGAGGTGGAATAACCTGGTAGCTCAAAGGATCCAGACTCAAAATGCCATCTGCTTCCTCCTGCTTTTAATATGAATTTATTTGTTCAATATATCTTTTCTCGCATAAAAGGAAGCTTTGGTGGTTACTTTTAATGTCCACTAGAAAATGCTTGCCCCCAGAGTCTGCATGGGGTAATCAATCAAACCCAGAATCAAGTCTTCATTCCTTGACAGTCAAAGCAGACTGAAAACTGCTTGTGAAGAAACCCCGAAGCAGCCAGTGGTGTGGGATGCCAAGCTCACGGTGGTCAGCTGACACAGAACCCATGTCCCCTGGCTTCTAATCTTGTGTTCTTTCACAAGAAAGATTGCAATTACTCAACCTGTGGTGTGCTTCTCACAGTTGAGTATAGATAACTTTTAAAAGAATGCTATTTTTCTCAAGGATGACTCATTCAAAACAAAAGAATATGTCAATTATAAGGCTTATTCTTAGCAATGTGTAGTTTAAGTCAATGAACACGTATCTGAAAGCTACATAGACTCTTCCCCCTTTAAGATTGTAACTAGAAAGCGGCAAGCTTCAAAACAAAGCTAAACAACAGTGAAAACCCAAACAAACACAGCCCCTTCTGTTGTGAGAGATGAGAAGGTTCAATATCTTGTTTGTATTTAGACCGTATGTTTTAAATGAGTGAGAATAAGAGAACAACAATTTTAGAATGTTGGTGAATGTCTGGAATTATGGGATGTTGCCTTTATTACACTAAAACATTGAATTTTGAGTAGATTTGTGCCTAACTGGGACTGATGGTCTCCAGTCAGCTTTTTTAAACTGCTTAGTGAAACCTTCATTTTGTGAGATGTTACAAGGTGTCTTTTGAAAAACCCGTGCCAAGATAAATTTGGGAACTTCAGTTTAAAAAACAAAATGCAAATATATAGATATAGATATATGCAGTACACACACACACACACACACACACACACACACACACGCACAATAGGGCTTTTCAAATCCTTACAATGTTAATATACTGTACCAGTCCTCATGACCAAAAATAAGAAAGGCAATATTTCCTAACATTTGTCTAAAGAGCTAATTTTTCTTGGACCGCATATTAACATTTCACTGCAGTAGTGCTCTGTGCGAACCTGGTAGAACTCGTAAAAACTAAAAACGTTATTCAGAGAGCCACCCCCTATGATTCCCTAAACATCAAATCTTAACATATGAATTCTTGAAACACCCCTGCCATGTAGGCAAAAGGCTGATGCTTGAACATTCGAGGCTTCCCGTGATGAGGAAACCCTTGTGTCGTGAAGCTTAGAAAGCTCTTTCTTCTGGTTGTATTGAAATCCCTTTCCCTGCAGCTTCCGGCCTTTGGCTGTAATTAGTAGAGTTGTACTGGAGAAGTCCAGTTCCCTGTTCCCATCTTTTTAAGTATATGAACAAGGCTATCTAGTCCTGTCTGGATTTTCTATAATATTGTATTTCCCAGGGTAATCATGTACATTTATTTCAATCTTTTGTCATACTGAGGAATTTTAACTCCCTTCACCTTCTTGGTTCCTCATCTCTGAACACAACCTAATTTACTTATTTCATTCCTGAAGTCTATTGTCTATTAGAGTGGAGCTATCATTTCTTTGGTTCTAAACACTAGACTTCTGTTGATACAATTGAGCTATAATTGCAACAGTTGAGATGGCCTATATCATGTTATTAATCCATGGCATAAAATCTCTAGGGCTTCTTTGTTCATATTTGCTATCACTCATATTTTGTGATTCTATAGTTGAATTTTTGAACTCAAGTTTTCTAACTACGATAGCTTAAGTTTTTACTTACTTTTCTAGTATGTTTGGTTCATTACTTAATTATCTAGATTATTCATCATTCCTCCGCTGATGGGATGCTTAAGATGGGAATCAAAGTTGATAAATCTATCACACTACACTATTATATCCAGATCATAATTCAACACAGTATATAGCATTCCAGAAATTAGCAAACATTTGTCAAATCTCTTGTTGAAAACACTATTGATGCTGGTTTACTTGATTTCCCTGTCCCTGCAATCCTCTAAGAAAATAAAATTGGTTTTCTCATAACTACTTCCTAGAGAATTTATCTTGCTTCCTGGAGATTACTGTTTCCTTTCTAAGTGCTCTCAAAATACATTTTAATAACCTGACCTAGGTTTTAAAAACAAAGTGCAAAGCTAAATAGTCTGTGTGGTTTTCAGTTGCTACAAAGTTCCCATTAAAAGGAGGACTCTACTCTTTCCCCTTGTTTTCCAGGACTCCTCCCATTCTCCTTTGCTTCTGAAGTTATGATCTGTGTTTTATTAATTATGCTTCATTGCCAAGCTCCCTTAATGCTTTAAGATCACCAGGAGATTTGACCTCATTCAGAGCCTCCCAGTGTTCTCCAACACCTTCACCTTTTTTTTGACTTTAATTCTTTCTTAATAATGTTTCAGGATGGAGATCATTTTCCTCGAAAGAGAAGGTTGAAATAAAATGATTTGAGGACTGGCTGAGTGGCGCGTTGGCTAAGAACTGGCTTGGGACGCCAGAGGGCCCCAGTTGGGATCCCACATATGAGGGCCAGTGACACTGCCCTCTACAGCTAAGATGCTGAACAACAGCTCAACCTGGAGCTGGGCTGCCGTGAGTCGCCTGCGATGGCGTAGGCTGCAGCCCCTGTGGCAGTGGGTTGCCATGGGCTACCGTGTGTAGCCAGCAGCCAGCGTGAGCGGCCAGCAGCCGCAGTGAATGGCTATCCAGAAGCCGGCGACTGATCTGCCTCACCTTGGAAGAGTGCAATGATGGTGCCAACTTGGGCCAGTGAAGCAACGTCCTCCACAACTAGACTGAAGAACAAAAGGACAGCAACTTGTGTGTTCTCCTTCCCCCAATTCCCTAGCACTGTTTCCATCCCCCAATTCCCCAATAAAAATCTTAAAAAATAAAATAAAATAAGATGATTTGAAGAATCGTAAATTCCTCTTGTCTTCCATTAACATTGTCATATTCTTTGCATCTGGCTAGCAGTACAGCAGAAAGCTTTCTTTTGAGAAATCAGTATAATGTTTCAGGTTTAGACTAAAGTCAGGACACCTGGCATGACTTAAAAACATCACAACTAATTTGGACCTTGGTGTTTCTTCAACTATTAAACATGGTTGGTTAAGTTAGATTAGTGGTTCCCAACTGGGTTTTTTGTTTTGTTTTGTTTTTCTTCAAAATCTGGAGCTATTTTGGCTGTGTAACCTGGATGTGGGTGGATGCTACTGGCATCTAGCAGGTAGAGGTCAGGGATCTGCTGAACATCTCACAATGCACATCCCCCACGACAAAAATTATCTGGCCCAGGATGTCACTAGTGCCAAGTTTGAGAAGCCTTGAATTAGACCAACCTTACGATTCCTTTGGCACCATTATTTCATTCCTTTTAACTTTCCTTTACAAGAGCTGTAATTTAGTTTCTTGGGGGAAAGGGAAAGGAGAAGATGAAAATAGTAAAGCCTTTTTAAGTGGCTTAGCTTAGTAATATGAGCCAGTTGCCTGGCGCAATGCTACGTACTTTGCATGGACACTCATACATCACATTCACATTAAAACTAAGTGTCAGATACAATAGTTATCACCACCCTGAAGAATGAGGAAATTGAAACATAGGGAGTTCCAGAAGCTTGCCCAGTACATTTCAGCTGGTCAGTGGTAGAATCTGGATAAAAAAATGAGCTATCTAAAATTTTAGGATTTTATATTATATCTCCTATTCTTATCTAAATATAAACTTTCCCCTTACCTGATGAAATTTTTTATTAAATTTGCATATACTTGAGTTTACATAAAATATAATTATGACTTTTTCTTTAGTCACAAAAATTTTCTTAAACTCCACTTGAAAACTGGGTATTTGAAAAGACTCTTTTACTATTATCTTTTATATTTAAAAAGAAAGCATAAAATAAAATTTGAAAAACCTATTTCTGGTTTATATTCCCCATTCTAGGTTTGTCCTAGATGATCTCAGTGTGCCATTTTAGTTCCAATATTCTAAGAACTGTGATTATCTTGTTGCACTGTTGGGATTTAAATATTGATATTTACATATAGCCTAGCCATTTGGAAGTTTATTTGTCCTATTGAATTTCTGAAATAACCATCCCTTTTTTCAGTTAAAGTGTATGCTAACCATACTGCAAAACTCCAATTACAGCATGTTAAGGTTTTATGAGTGACATGTATGTCTTCTATTTCCAAAGAACAGCTCAAAGGAAGCATTATTTTAAAATTAATCTAAATTTGAATGAGCCCACATATAACTATATTTGGAACTTTGTGAATATTAGGATGTTTTAGCTGATATGACTGAGAAGAAGAAAGTACAGTAAGAGTGAGCTATTCTTACTAAGTTGGTAAATTATAGGATGGGTTAAATAGGTGATTGCTTTTGTCAAATATATGGCAGCCATGTCCCATTTTATATCTGATATTCGCTACGTTTTTTTATTGTCAAGGTTTATTTTGGAGGTGTTAAAAATTTGAATTTTCTTAAGATATTTTTATTTCTTAATGTTATTTTCCATAGCCTTTACTTCATTGCTTTTCTATCTGATGTCTTATATGTACCTATTTCATCAGAAGAAAAACATTATTCATTTCTTATATTTAAGGTACTTAGATGTACCAGTTGGAGACTCTGGATCTCACACACACACACACACACATATATATATATATGTTTCCTTAATCTTTATAAAGATTTGATAATGTGTATATAAAACAATTTGGTAGGGCTTGATAGATTTTATAGATTTCTAGTATCCCTGATATTTGGTGTCTGTATGGAAAATAGAATAGTAGGAAGAATATAGCTGGTTTTGGACAAAAAAAAATATGCTGTGTGAATCAGTTGTTTTTCTTCCCTCCATCCCTTTCTCCTTTCCTTCTCTCTCTCTCTCTCTTTCTCTCTCTCTCTCTCTCCCCTTCCTTCCTTCCTTCCTTCCTCCCTTCCTTTTTCCCTTCTTAATAAACACTGTGTTTTATATAGGCAAATGACCTGAATTATATATATATATATATATATATATATATATATATATATATATATACACACACACACACACACACACACACACACACACACACATATATGTTTTCATTCTTACACTGAAAGTGCCATTATGTTAAACTGTGATAAAACTTTTGGTTTATAATTATTTAATATTTGATGATTATTTTATATGAGATAGAAAAATAAAGATTGACATCTTCTCAAACACTAGATCTCAATAAGTGAGAATATTTTCATCATAAATTGTTATAAAATAGTAATTTGCCACTTAAGTTTAGCCAAATAGAATGACATCTCATTTTAAGTTAGTCTTTTTAAAATATGTTGCTATATTTTATCAGTTAATTATGTTAATTGAAACAAGCCCTTAGAAATGTTACAGTAATGATATTAGTTGAACACAATCACTAAAACTTAAAGTCCCTAAAAGATCAAAATATTCCATCAGAAACAACTCTAGATAATTCAACATCCACCGTATGGTTCTGTTATACAGGCTACCCTGGTTGAACCCATTTACATGTGAGTTGAGAAAACTGAGTTCTTGCAAAATGAAAAGATTTGCTCCGTGACATGTTGGTCAGGCACACAGTGACAATTAGAACCTTTACCTGACTCCCTGTCCTGACCCCCTCTGACACCCCCACCCCACCACACTGCCTTCTCTAGTAGGATAAACGTGGTTGCAGTCCTGATCACCAAGGTCAACTGATGGAAATATCAAATGAATCTCTCTGACGTGAATAAAATATTTTAACTTGTGGAAAAGCAAATGCTTTAATTCAGTGAGAGTCATTATGACTTTAATGATGGCAAAATATTTTATTCAAATAATTTGAACTCATATGATGGTAAGCAAGGTCCTTATTATTAAATTTCTAATTCCCCATGCTATTCATTCATCTATGTGAATGCTTATCTTTACACACAGACACACAAATGCTCTATGAATACATATAAATAAGCCTGCTTAAAGACCTTGTGGCACTCAAACTTCCAGTATACAGAAGCTAAAACTTAGTTCTAAGAGCCACCACCAGGAACAGTGAAAGCTAGACTGGACAAACAGTAGGGCACATTGATTAAGAGCTGTAATATCAAATTCAACAGGTTTTTCTCAACCACTACATTTTAGCTATGACCTTGGGCACATTAGTTCCTTAAACACTGGTTTCCTCAAATGTGGAAGACAGGTAATAATCAGTACTTCCTTTGATTAATTAAATAAGATACTTGGCGCAAACTGGTCCACAAATGTCATTACTAGTAGTCTCAAAGTCCTTCTGTTATTTATGAAAGAAATTTTGTATTTTAAGCCTAGATATGCTCTAGAATCACACATGTATAAAGAGGCACACCCACACTATGCACATGCACATGTGCACGCGTACACACACACACACACACACACACACACTCATAAGTGGAACCATTTTCATTTTAAACCATAGAATTGAAAGAATAGCCATTTTGGTTTTATTCACAAAGTACGTATCAGTGTGGTCAAGCTCTGTAATTTTGTGAGCTATTCTCGTTTGGGGCTTTTGTCATAGAATTGAAATGCTTTCCTTCTCAAATGAGCTCTCCACAGATGTCTTGTAAAGAAATCAAGATCCAGCTTTTGAGAGTGATGTGGTTGATTTAAAAAAATTAGGCTTCTGTTTTTAGTTTTGCTGGTCATTATACATTTTTATACTTAGTACAAATGCAAAGCGTCTCCTAATTTCTTGACCTGCTACTTTGATTAACATGTGAAGAAAGTGCTTTAAAAATGGTGACCAGAGGGTTTAGGAATGGACTTGCCCTATCAATGAAAGGAGTTAGCAGGAGGCACCATAATATTAGCTTTATCACTGTCGTATCACTTTCTCCTATGAGACTCACGGACAGATATATTAGAAAAGTTAAGGTTTGTCCAATAATAACTAACCACATTACTTTGCTAAACACAAGGTTCATTTGGTGAAAAAACTTCCTATCAATCAGCTTGACAAAAATGGTTACTCAGGTTAGACAAAGCAGTGACGTCAGCAGTGTTGGGATGAAGCTATAGTTTACATCAGAGTTTTCAGTTTAGTGTTTTACTCAAATGCAGATTCTTGGACCCTACTTTGACCCAGTGAACCAGAACATCTTTGAAAAGTTCCCCAGAACTTACATTTTCTGGAACTCATCATAAAGCTTGAGAGCCTCTGGCTGAGACCATACAATTATATTTGAGTGCAAAGTGGCATTGTGTGGGAATGGAGAGGAAAGCTTTGGGTTCTTATTAGAAGCCTGGAGGTTTATCTGGGGTCTGTCTCTTACTGGGGGTTTGATCTTCTCGATCATTTAACCTCTCTGAGCATTATTTTCCCCATGATTTCCCACCAGGGGTGTTATAGGAAGCTGATGGGGTAGTGCACATGAAAACACTTTTTAACCTTACGCCGTGATACAAATGTAAGACAGCATTATGATAATGGTGATAGTTAACACAAATAAAACTGCAAATGAAAATTGAACTAACCGAATGAAGTTGTTTCTTTTCCTATGTAATATTAAATATTTACAAAAATAATCTAGGTATCAAAACAGAAAATGTATTATATTATGGAATTCAATTGGGATGGAAACTGAGCAGTGGAGGTGGATTAGAGTGGCCAACATCTCAGATCTGACTTGGACCTGAATAAATCTGAACAAATAGGGGGAGTGTTTACAAGCCAAGTGGAGTCAATAATGACAACAGGAGGGTGGTACGTACACAGAGGAATTAAATTGCATTGACAGCACATGGAAAATCAATGCCTGTGTCTGAATCTACTTAACAAAAATCTAGTAGCCATAAAGATGATAAGCAGAACATAAATCAGGCATGGAATGTGATAGCTGGAGCAGTGGCCGAGCCTTGGAATGCACAAAAGAACACGAGACCTTTTGTTTTGTTTTGTTTTGTTTTACGGCACCAAGTCCAGTGCTTGGCCTCCTCATCATAGCACTTGTTAAAAATTATCAGACAGCACATGTGTAAGAAAGTTTTTGGAAAAGTATCGCTTCTGATCAAGACTAAACACTAGAGAGGAGAAAATGAAGAACCCCTCCTTTCAGGATTTTCTAGTTTTTGGAAGGCGAGCCTGAAATAACGTCAGAGTGATACATAATCCTTTAGTTGGTCAATCAGTTGCACAAGGAAGGGGTCATTCCCACCACCCTTCATATCTCCTGAAATATCATGAGCCCTCTGATCATTCTATTCAGTCAACAGGTATTTTTGGACTACTCTGTAATGTGCCAGACACTGTGCTATGTAGATACTGGAGGCACAAGGAGGCAGATGCGCTTCATGTCCTTAGGAAGCTATGGCTTGCCTGTCCCATGCAGGATGTGCCCCCTGTAGATGGTTAGCAAAAGTGGCCACAGTTACTGCCCTCCTCATCTCCACACCCCTTTACAGCATGACAGCAGCTCCTACCATCAGCAGGTGGAGTGTGTTTTCCATTCCTTGACTGTAGAACCTTGACCACCATTCAAACAAGCTCAGCTGACATGCTGGAAGACAAGCATCCATGTGTAGAGAGCCATTCTTGCTGGGTCATCCTAGATCAGCTAGGTGACAGCTGACTAGGCCGCTGCTGCTGACCACAGAGGGAACCCAGCTAAGACTAGAAGAACTGTCCAGCCCAGTGCAACCCCAATTACTGATCTATACCCATAGACTTGCAAACTAAATCATGATTGCTATAAGCCACTCAATTTTGGAACGATTTGTTATGCAGCAAAAGCTGACTGAGTAGCCCTTAACGATATAAATGCGAATCAAAGTTTATTTTGGGCACAGAATTGTCCCAGATGGTCTATCAAATTACCTTGATAACTGCCAACTCTCCACTTCGCTTTGCGCTGTATGGACAAGGCCTCAGTGTACAGTTGTCAGAATACAGACACCCTGGGAAGGTTTGATATTGGATCTCTGATCTGCAGAATACGAAGTTGACTAATGTGCTTGACATGTGACATATATAGTATGATATATTTCTCGGAGAAAACAAATACATAGGCAGGATATAAACATCTACAACAATGCAAACTTCAAGAAAGCAGCTAAAAAGTTAATGCAAATACAGCTAGCTTTGCTTCCTAGCATGATGGCTCATGATGTTAAAACACACACACACACACACACACATGTGCGTGCACGCACAACTTTTTTGTCAGATTCTGAGTTCATACACCTAACAACTGTGTCATGTAGACACAGACATAAAGCCTCTGATTTTTCTTTCAAATAATGTTATTATTTTGATATGTTATTGAACCTATCACCAAAGATTGATGTATTGTTCCACATTTCTGTGTGGAACTGCCTTGATTCTAACGATCATGTTAGTGGAGATTAGCAAAAGGGTCTTTGATTTATCTTAATTTTCAAATATGTCAGAGCGTGTTTCCCTCTTTTCCTGGCAGCCACTCTTCTTTGCCCAGCTCTCCCAGGTGGGCATTTTGGGAAAGCAGCCAGTTCCAGGGCTAATGAGTTTCTGCTGTTATCTGACACTGATGCTGCTTTATAGAGGCAGCAATGAAGATAAGCCCTAATTGGATGTATTTTTAAAGCAAACCTTTTAGTTACTTAGAACAGAGCTTCCCTGATTACTGTCCTTTTCTCCTCTCTCTGGCTGTGTAAGTAAGAAGCACACTAATTTGAAAATGTTGGATTTGGATGGGAGTCAAGGGCACTCTCAAGGGCATCTGAAGGACAATCATGATGAACTCAGAAGCACTCCAGCAGACCAGCTGGGAGCTATATTTCCAGGAGAGCAAGGCAAATGAAGGATGCTCAGAGGATCAGGTGGGACATGGGGCCAGGGTACACTACCAATAGCCATACCCTAAAGTGCCTGTAAGGAGAAGGAAGATATGAGTGGGCACCGAATGACCAAGAACCAGTACGTTATAATGGCCATCATGTGTTCCAATGGAAGTATTTTACTGCAGTGCAAAATATTTTAACCTTAGGTTAGAAATGTGACTTCTAAATTGCATTCTTTCATATATTATCTTCAGGTTAGAGAAAATCTAACCAAATACCTACCCTCTTTAAGTTACTCACAAGCTTTCGATAGCTGCTGAGAACGAGAGCTGCTTAGTAAAAGGAGCAGGTTTAGAGGTCTTGATGTGGAAAAATAACAGAGAAAAGAAGCAGGGTAGGAAAACATTTCTTTCTGGCTTTCATTTCTGAAATGGATTTGGAAGTGAGACATAATAAGGTAATTTCCCTTTGGTTGGAAGTGGGCCTGCCATCATTACCTCATACTCTCCAGGGGGTGCAAGTTTCCTGTGTTCATTTTAGCATTACTTCATACCAGGGTCATGAGGGCTAGTGCCCACATTGGGCCACATTGCATTAGTCCTGTGGTCCATTAGAAAGGGTGAGTCTGGGCGAGGCTGGGGGCGGTAGTGGGGGGAGCAGGGGGCAGTGAAGTGGCATGGTGAAGAGAAGGCCGCTGCAATCTGTAGCTACCTCTCCCTCTGGCTCCTCCACGTCACTTCTTAGTCATTTTTATGGAGCCAGCTGTCCCCACTGGCTTACCCTCTGATCTAGGACCTTTATCTAAGGTTCGGAATCAAGAATTTACTTCACAGGAAGTTTGACTTTGAGTTCTGTGTTTTAAATTACACAGGCTGTGATTTTTGGATACTGGCCCCATTGTTTGAAAATTTGCTGAAGCTCATATTAACAATTAAGTGGTATGTTTGATTTACTTTACAGGTCAGGCTCCAAATTTTGCAAACCAGTGACTTTTTAACAAGGCAATATTAACTTTGAGACAGATTTTTTTTACTTCTCCTTTTTGATTTCTCATGTAATTTTACTATTGTGTGTAAATCTTGACTCTTTCATGCAGGCCCCCGTCTATACTCTTCTGCACATAGGAATACATCTTCCAACAAATTGTCACTTCTCATGGTATTAACCCCAACTGATATGATGACTGTTAGGAAACTAATTTAGTTCTAGTAAATACTATGTTTGATATTGGCTCTAGAGTTCAGGTGCAAAAATTTACCAGCCAATGGCTCTACAAAGTTCAAGTTGGCTATTTTTGTTTTCCTTTGGCTGTGACACTGATTTGCTAAGAACATCTTGTACCCATCACCAAAGTCAGCAACGTGCTGGCCCTTTCTGTTTAACCACAGAACCAAAGCAGAGCTGGCTTTTGAGAAGTGACAGGAATGTTGGAACAATATGCATGAAATACATAACATTGCTGGGGGAAACAAGAAAAATTCTAGGCCAGGATCACTCCCAAAATGTGCTAAGTCATTAATTTTGCAAAGAAAAAAAAGGCTGTGAAGATAGAGATTTTTAGAGGGTTTGCACATTTCTAGTTGGCATATCTTTGTACCTAAATGAATACATACAAATATAGAGAGCTCAGTTTATATAAAGAAGCACCTCTTTGACACAATGATCACAATTCCCCCCTCCCTCTACCTCAATCTCCAAGTTCCTGATCTAATGGATTAAAATCTTTAATTGGTACAAAGCTCTATGATTTTATGTCATCCCCAGTAGATATACCCGATTCTGAAAGCTGCATACCTGATGGTTAGTCCTGTCCACTGTATTGGCCGTGGACGGGTGGTCTCTAGTGTTCTGACGAATTCGAGTGGAGTTCTGCTGCTCAATGGTG
>NW_017731436.1:3590931-3592832 GCF_001890085.2 Hipposideros armiger
TATATATATATGTATATATACATATGTGCATGCACACACACATACTTACATGCACACACAGACTGTTATGAGGGTGTAGAGATGAGGGAAAGGGAATAGAAGGGGTAAGATAAGGAAAGAGGGAAGACATCCTGGAAGTGTAGATCCACAAGTCTAATTCCGGTAAGAGAGAGAATCCAAACAAAGGCAGAGAGTTGAAATGGCGTGATGTGCGTTTGGCACTGTTAAAGGGTGAAATCCCACAGGGAGTGACAAGGAACCTGATACAGGAGGGATGCTGAGGCCAGTTCATGGAGGGACTTGTGTGCAATGGTAAGAAGATTAGACTTTACCCAACCGTGATGGTGATGGGGAAGCTAAGGTTGTTTGTTTTGTTTTTATCATTTAATACCTTTATCGAGGCATATAATTAAAGTGTGCAATTTGATAAGTTTTGACATATGTACATATTTGTGAACCTATCACTGTAATCAAGATCAAGGATCAGCAAACTATGGCCTGTAGACTCAATTGGGTTGCTGCTTGCTTTTGTAAATAGTTTTATTGGAACACACTCACACCCACTTAATTACTTCTTATCTATCAGCTATTTCAATGATGCAATGGCCCAGTTGACTAGTTACAACCAAGACGTATGACCTGCAATGCCTAAAATATTTACTATCTTGGCCCTTACAGCAAAAAATGCCAACTCTTGATCAAGATAACAAGCATATCAATCATACCCAAAAGTTTCCTTGTGCAGCTCTATGCTCTTTCCATCTTGTCCTTCCCTACCTTCACCCCACCCCACTGTCCCCTAGGCAGTCACTAATCTTGATTTGTTTTCTGACATTATAGGTTAGTTTGCATTTTCTAGAATCTTATGCAAATAGAATCATTCAGTATGTCCTCTTTTTCGTCTAGCTTCTTTCACTCAGAATAATTATTTTGAGATTTTGAGATTCATCCACATTGTTGCATGTGTCAATAATTCATTTTTTATTGCAAGTGGTATTCTATTTTATGAATATGCAATGACTTTTTACCCATTTATCTCTTAATGGGAATTGAGTCACATCCAGTTTTTAGATATTACAAATTAGCTGTTATGAACATTCATGTACAAGTCTTTGCATGGACATACATTTTTCTTTCTCCGGAGTAAGTATCTATGAGTGTTCTATGTCTTTAAAGCTGCAGAAATTAGAACTACCCAGTAAAAGATATAAACAGGTATGCTGACTACACTAATAAATTTTAGCAGATGATGGAAGACTGATTATATTACACATGTATTGTCAAATTGTCAAATGTGTTTGACAATCCACATCTATTTATCCTGATTTAATAACAGTATCTCAGTTTCACTCTGTGGGACCACTCATGTCCCACTCTCAGTTCATGTGATATGCAATGGGCTTTCTTACTAGATCAGGGCATAAAGATATAAAGTGATTGGGGCCATGGGGAATGTTTAGCATGTTTCAAGGTCTCAGGTTTCACTGAGTGTAATGAGATTATTTGGGGACTTTTGGGGAAACAGTATATTATTTTTTCCCACAGGACCAAAACCTGAGAGGATGTAAAGTATGTAGTTGCTGGAAGAGCCTGTCTGGAAACGGATCCAACCCAGAGGATGTAGATTAGACAGAGTGACACAGAAACCCATACCTAATGCCAGGTCTTCCTTGGACTTTTTATTACATGGTGTAATAAATTCTTTCTAGTCTCCATTTGTATTTACTGTTTTTCAGTTCCATGATATTAAGAGTCTAACTCATTCAGCCCTAGAGGGCTATTGATTGGAGGAAATAGGATTATAGATTCATTTGTTTTGGGGACTTAATTTGGCGGTCCAGGAGAGTTTGTTTAGTTTCAATAAGCCAAGAAGCTGAAGTTATAAAGGAGAATTTCATAAA
>NW_017731436.1:3593204-3593964 GCF_001890085.2 Hipposideros armiger
GCAACAACCACCAGCACCATCCTGGTGATTCTTCGCAGGTTCCGGTCCTTTTCTTTAGAGCCAGAGAGCATACGGACACTCTTGAGGCGTAAGATCATCAGTCCATAGCACACCGTAATGATGAGGACAGGCATGATGAAGGCAAAGATGAAAACACAGATTTTCAGCAGGTTTTCCCAGTACCAGGTGGGGTGAGAGAATGTTAGAGTGCAATCTATGGAACCTAGATGACAAGAAATACAAGGAAGAATTAGCAGCAACGTTTACGTCATTAGGTACTAACACTGCCATTTTTTTCTCACTAATGTATAGTCTTGACTTAAGCTAACTTAAGGCTATTTGTATACAGGCCAGTAAGAAAAGATTTAAAGAAACTGTGGGGAAAACTCGGCTCTGTTGATTTTCAGGGAGAGTTAGTTTTATTTTATTTTTCTAAATATTTCATTTTGCTGCCCACTTTGATCACATTTAGCTTTCATTCAGTCAACAATCATGGACTGCTCACCATGCTGTACATTCTCTATGGGGTCTATGTTGACATAAAAAATATAATCAGGGTCCAAAGTCTATAAGACATTACAGCAAATGGATGTTTTCAGTCGACTTTTTGATGGGTGGTTTATCACTGATATGAGGCCTAGAAATATAAATTTGTCATGTAGGCAGCACTTGAAATTGTAAAGCCAGCCTCCACTTAATGCTTTTGGGTTTAAACTCTAATTACTGTTGGGAGAGCAATGTTCTTATTTTCCCATCATTT
>NW_017731436.1:3598104-3620187 GCF_001890085.2 Hipposideros armiger
TCCAAAGGTTTTAATCTAAAAGGATGGTCTAATCAGAAAAGGGGGCATTTGGTCCAGCAAACATGGGCTTTTCATTCTGTTCTGTTCTGATGCAGTGGGCTCGGATTGTTTCTGGAGCTCTAAAATTCTGATGCCCCATCAAATCTAATTGTAGAAGTTTCATTACTACCAGAAAGGCTCCCCCTTTTCAGATTTGGGTCCTTCTGACTTGCTTTAGAAGTTTCATTTTCTTAAAAGATTTTAAAGGGAAAAGATTGAAAAGGCCATTTAACTTAAGGACATAAATCAATTTGGTTTTTTTGGTGAGGACTCTAAATATGGCAAGCATATAGATAATTTGGACCAGATCCTACAAATTACAAAAACAAAAATGAAATTAAAAATGTGATTTTCAAGATTGTAGGGTAACTGACCTGATGCTCAAGAAGTTTAAAAATTTTTGATATTGTTTATAAGCAGGAATTTCTCCCCTAAAGCAGAAAAAAACACTTTTTCTAGCTACACCACTGATTATAGACCTGCATGATGTTAAGGCACGTTTAACTGTGTTAGTCACCCCCCACAGGACTTATGTTTTCACATATTATTTTTAATAGAGTGTTTTATCTTAAATAATCAGGTTCTTCACTGCTAGTTCTATGACACATCATACTTCTAACCTTTTCTTCAGGCTCATCTTAACACTAGGCACTTCTTGATGTATGTTTATTTCAGTTAAAAAAAATCATTTCTTCCCCCAGAATGAGATGTTTGCGAAACAAAATTAGTTTAAGATCCTACATAACAAAAGGAAAAGTGACTATCTATAAAAGCTGTTTCAATTGTCATTTTACAGGAATGATGCTGTTTACTTTTTCTCAGTTTTTCCAGAGTCTTCTAAAGATAGCCAGGATTCTTATCCCACTTACCCATACTTTGAATCACAGCAACACAGGTGGTTCAGCAATTTCCTAAATATGTGGAAGATAATTATACAAGACTAGATGTTTGGGAGTTCGCATGGCTTCTAGCTTGCCTCCAAAGCTGTTAATCTAAAGGGATGGGCTAATCAGAAAAGGGCTCATTCGGTCCAGCAGACGTGAGCTTTTCTTTCTGTTCTGTCCTGATGCGGTGGTACGCGTGTTGCTCCAGAGAAGTGACATGAACAACGGGAGGCACACTGTGCGTTATAGGAGTAATAGGCGTACACACACCAGACTTCCAAACAGGCCAGAGAGGTGAGCTGAAGGATGCGTTATTTTTGCTGTCAGTTTACCTGAGCTGGTCTGAGTAAAACACCTCGATATGAACACAGAATCCGTTTTCCATCCTTTGTACCTATTACTTACTTCTTTCTGTGCCGTAAATGAGTTTGGGAGCAAAGTGGGCAATGAGACATAGGAGAGAGCTCCAGCATGCCCTTAGAATGTCTTGCCTGGACTCACAGGCCTCCCTGCCATTGGCTGGCCTTGTTGTGCCCTGAATTGGGGCTTTTCCTGTAGTCAGTGGATGAAGCCATTATTTTCTTTCTGATTATCCCACTGAAATTTTCCTAGTATGCATTTCTTTAAATTTGTTCTAAGTGATTGAGTAGCTTGTTGGATATATGAATCCAAATGAATCACCATGCAATTATATTTTTAAAAAATTTTATCTTAGGATCTTCAATGATTGATCCATTTGAGTCATTTTACGGAGCTTCCAGACGCTGTGTTGGGAGGAGGAATTAGGAAGCCCATTTCATTGGCAGCTCACCTATTCTCCTGTGTTTCACATATGCCGTTTGTTTGTAAATGCCCTTTCTTTTTTTGAGCTTATAAAATAATTCGTACTTATTTCCAGATCCATACTTCACACCATTTCTCCAACTATTACTACTTCCCCAAACAGATTTTGACCGACTTCTGCTAAATGAAGCCACACTGAATACATTACTTGTGTATACCGGTGGGCTTTGCAAGCATTTTGTTGTTATTTTGTTTTGGGGTTAATTGTTGAATTGTGATGACCCCATCTCTGTCCAGAAATAAAACTGACCAAGGGAGTTTGAAAAGAGGAAGGAGGGACTCTAGAATCCAGCTTGTCAGTTTTGGACCGGGTCAAGTCCTTCACATCGTTCAACCGCCTTTACTAGGAGTTCACAATGAGCCAATTGGAATGTGCAGGAGACTTTCACCTGTTATGGGCCTGATTTTCTGCTCTTGCATGTTTTTACCAAATGGAGTTTTTCTCCTTTTTATCTCTTTTGCTAATATCAGTGAAGAAGAAAGCTATTTAATTCAGTAAGACTACAATGAGCCCTTTTTCTATGTTCAGCACTGTGCTCGGAAAGATACCGTTCTTGCATCTGCCATGGCTTTTATGTCCATTTACCCTCATGGGAAGAAATTCACATTAATGGGGAGAAAAATTCCCTAGAGTATCTTTTTAATACCCATGATTAATTGGATAAATCCAGTGACTGATATTCCAGGGAAGCGTGTGTGTGTGTGTGTGTGTGTGTGTGTGTGTGTGTGTGTGTGAAAGAGAGAGAGAGAGAGAGAGAGAGAGAGAGAGAGAGAGAGAGAGAAAATTCAAAAACAACAAAAATCAAAATCAAAACAAGTGATATATGCTCATTAGGTATTAACACAGAAAGAGACCATATATTATTTTGTTATTTTCTATTATGTTCTCCATTAGTTTAGTGAAGGAGAGAAAAAGGGATTACTAATTTTGCTATAAAATTTCAAAAACATTTAATTTATATTTATTTCAAAGTGGTTTTATGTGGTCAATGACCAAATTTCCAATGAGCCTATACTAGCAAAGGAAAAAGTGGTAACCTCAGACCTCTGAGCACCGCAGACAAGAAAGTAGCTATTGCTTGTTAGTTTGCCTCAAAGAGAAGGCAGAGGCTTACAGGAAATTAAACAAAGATGCACCTCCTTGCAGAGGTCAATTGGCTCTTTCTGTCTCTGTGTCACCAGAGTGTAATGACCATCAGAGTCTTTTTGGTTGAGTGTCGCTCTCTCTTTATCCACATCTACTTCATTTTTTTGTTGCTGCTCTCTCTTTATGTTCCTACTTTGTTCTTCCTCTGTGTCCCATTAATGGCAGTTCACCTGAAAAGGGAAAAATCTATTCTTGAAGCAAGAGATGAACTTTAAAATAGAAAATGTGAAAAGGGGAGAAGGGAGATGATAGAAGAGGATAAATGGGGTCAAATATATGGTGATGGAAGAACCGACTCTGGGTGGTGAACACATAATATGATATATAAATGGTATATTACAGAATTGTACACTTGAAACCTATGTAATTTTACTAACCATTGTCACCCCAATAAATTTTAATTAAAGAAAAAAAGAAAATGTGAAATGAATGACTGATCATATTTATATTTTTATGTTTGGTGCTAGGGAAACTTGGAGTAAAATCTGTGTCTCAAGAATTGTGCATAATTCTAATGGCATTAGAATCTAATACATTTCTGTAGTACTAACTTTCCTGTTCATCTTATCATTTCATCCTCTTGTGGTTTCCTATCTCCCTATTTTTTTCTTTACTTCTTGTTTTTTATTTTGCACCTTTTTGTAAGGCTCTTCAAATCCTCTCTTTGGAGGTGGAAACTGAGATGGAAGATATGAGGACGTGTCCATACATCAATGTGCCACTCATCTGGGCAGAGGGTAGGAAATGAAAGGAGGAATGCCTCAATTATGGACTTCACTGAACCATTTTAAATTATGCTTTTTGGAAGTGCTTATTTACTGCTTCATTTGATTTTGATCATTTTACTTCAGGACAAGAATAGAGTTTACCTTATCAGAAGTTTATATTAAAAGTCATGTTTTGCTTCCTGTATTCTGTGATAATTCATATTTAAGTGTTATGAAAATACATTACTATGCTAAATCTTCTGATGTACATAAACCATTACAGTAGGATGAAGTGTTCTATTTGTGACTTTAGAGTTTTGCTTGTAGATTTATAGATTATTCATCTCTTTAGATCAAATGACTTCAAAAACAGCATAGAGTACCTATCCCAGAAGCTAGAGCTTTTTGGTTTATAGATAATAATGTTTTGCTTTTCTTATAAAGACTTTGTTTTTAAATTAAAGTCTGTTGGGGTGATAATTGTTAGTAAAGTTACGTAGGTTCCAGGTGTACAATTCTGTAATACATCATCTATATGTCACATTGTGTGTTTACCACCCAGAGTCAGCTCTCCTTCCATCACCATGTATCTGACCCTGTTTACCCTCATCTACCACCCGCCTCTCCCTGCTTACCCTCTGGGAACCACTAAACTATGTCTGTGTCTATTAGTTTTGTTTCTTCATTTGTTTTGTTCCTTTGTTGTTTTCAGTTTTATATGCCACAAATCAGTGAAAACATATGGTTCTAGGCTTTTTCTGTCTGACTAATTTCACTTAGCATAGTAATCTCAAGATCCATCCATGTTGTTGCAAATGACACTATTTAATCTTTTCTTATGGCAGAGTAGTATTCCATTGTGTATCTATACCATACCTTCTTTATCCAATCAACTACTGAAGGACACTGGTTGTTTCCATGTCTTGGACACCGTAAATAAAGCTGCAATGGACATTGGAGCACATATATCTTTACAAATAAATGTTTTCAGATTTTTTTGATAGATACCTGGGAGAGGGATTGCTGGGTCATATGGTAATTCTATTCTTCATTTTTTGAGGAACCTCCACACTGCTTTCCATAAAGGCGGCACCAATCTGCATTCCTACCAACAGTGTATGAAGGTTCCTTTTTCTCCACAGCCTCTCCAACACTTGTTATATTTGTCTTGTTGATGATAGCCATTCTAACTGGTATGAGATGATATCTCATTGTGGTTTTTATTTGCATTTCTCTGACTAAAATCTTCTGCACAGCAAAAGAAACCATCAACAAAATAAAAAGACAACTAACTGAATGGGAGAAGATTTTTGCAAACATCTCCAATAAGAGGCTAATATCCAAAATATATAAGGAACTCATACAACTCAAAAACAACAGAAAAACAAACAATCCAATTAAAAATGGGCAGAGGACCTGAATGGACATTTTTCCAAAGAGGACATACAAATGGCCAATAGACATATGAAAAAATGCTCAACGTCACTAATCATTAACATTGTCCTTTAAAACTTAGAAATATCTTTGCTTTCAAATTTGGGAGTTCTAAGAAAAAAGAAAATTTCTTCTATTTTAGAATCTAGGTGTTATGTACGTAAAGAAATAACATGTGCATTACCACTAACTTCAAATAATGGTGTATCCCTAGGTATTCCTTTAATATTGAAAGAACAAAAACAAAGAATGACTTCAAAATCTGATAAAATAATTTTACCAATATTAATATTAGAAAATTGCTTTCTGAAGATGTTCAAGCATATGTTGTAGATTATAAGTTTTTGAAGGATGTAGTAAAATTATTACTTAGTACTTAACAGAACAAATATAATGCTCCATCTATACTTTTGATGATGAAGTGCGTATATACATAATCACTCAATAGAAGTAAAATATGAAAGCATGAACAAAAATGTTAAAAGTTAAATGAAAGTAGAAAGTTAAATGAAAATATAATTAAATTATTAATTTATCCCAGAACCCAGCACAAGGTGGACACCAATAAATATACATTGAATGGAATTGCATACAGGGAGAAGGGTTTCGGTTGTTTTATTTTTTTGTTGCACAACGAAACAATTTTTTAAAAGAAGTCATAAGATTTTGAAGTAAAAGTAAACAGGGAATATTTATTTTTGTCCTGTAAATTTGTTGTTAAATTAAAAAGACCTTTGGTCATAGAAGGTCATGAAGTGATGAAAAATAAAATCTGAAGGGGACTTTCAAGGCTGCATTGTCTGATCACCTCGCTTTATGATGAAAGAAACTGAGGCACAGATAGATGTACAAATATTTGAGATATTTTTCTAGGCCTCCATGTAAAACTAAAATGTGCCTTCTATGCTGTATGCCGAGCCATGTGTATTTCTGGGAGAGCATTTCTGATAATGCTGTAGTTTGTCCTAGAAATACCTGGCCCACTAAAATCTAGCGAAAGCAAGATGACATGCAAAGCTCTTTCATCCTTTCAAAGATGACCATACTGGGGGCATATTGTAAATTCTGAGACATTTGTTTCACTATCTTGAATGTGGCAACAAAATCATATTTTTTAAAGGGGAGCTGAGTTTGCTCCATATCCTTTACTTTACTCTTTAACAACCCACGGTTTAAACCTATCAGTTCTATGTAGTTAACTCACAGTCTCTCAAGTTGTACAACTACATTTCCAACTTGCTTTTGGACAGCTGCACCTGCCATTGGCTTCTCAAATGCAGTACTTCCCAAGTGTGTTATTCTTTCCCACCCACCACCATCACCACCACCGCTGCCATCAGTAACAGCAAAACAATCAGCAACACCATTTAAGAAGATATAACAAATGTGAACTGAGATAATTAAGCAGAAGTATCAACAAGACTTAATTATTTTTAGGAATAAAGAGTCAAAAAAGAAGGGTGTAATATAAGTCCCAAATTCTAGCATGGAGAAATGGACAGATGGTAATATCATTGTCTATCAGAGAAGGAAGAGAGGAAAACCAGGTTTGATATTGATAGAGAGTTTGATTTTGAGTGTGAGACAAAGGAGAAATGTCCATGAAGTAGCTGAAGATATGTTTGCATTTCCCCTGGAGCAATTCATTTATAGGTCATCAGTCTCTACATGGTAATTCTGATCATGCAAGTGGATGAGATCACCTGTTGTATGATGCAAAATGTGACAATTGTTGAAGAGAGGGAAAGACAAAGTTCCAGAAAGTGAGAGAAAAAGGAAGAGGAGAGAGGGAGGAAGAGAGAGAGAGAGAGGATATGAATGTGTTATACACAATGCACCAGAATGTGAGAAAAAAATGAGGTTGGAATCGTTCGAGCCAGAAGTTAGTCTGTGGAAAAGTGTTCATATAGTTTTGTAAGTAGGCATTTGATTTTCATCAATATGCAATCAAAGTACTTCTTTTCTATCATGCCTATATTTGATTATACAATATAAAGTACAATTATTTATGGAGTATAGCTCTTTTGAAAGGAATTGTTTGAAATAGAATTTATCAGAATTCTTGTTTTTGAAAGAATAAGTTTGTAGCAGTATTATGGCCATGAGTATGTCTATACGTGAAGTCACATATTTTACACATCCTAACATTTTGGATCATATCTTACTTATATGATACATATTTTCCTGTTACAACTTATAGATCATGTAAGAAAGAAACTTGATAGAAATGCCCCCGAATTTGACAATCTTAAAAATTTGCATGACAATTCTAGTATCAATTTGCAAAACTGAAAGACAATTTTCTAAAGTATCAATAATAGTGAATAAATTTTGGTTAACTGTTCTAGAGAAAAAAATTACATTATTTTCTATGTTCTCATACAAAATAATAATGAAAGGTTGTTATCAAATGGCATTCGAAAAGCATATAGCCTAAAATTTAGAAAACTATTACAGAGGTATGTCAGGGAGTTGAGTAATAAAAAATTATTTTTCTAGATTTTGTGGTTTATAGTGTTGGTCAGCTTTCAGAAATCTGCACCACAGTTTCCATTATTTTTCATCTATATGCTTTAATTTTTGATTTTTATCTGTAGTCTTGTATCGTTTTCTTAAAGAAAGCTCCAAAGCGTGTGAGCTTTGAGCTCCACCCCATGTATTCTGACCCCATCCTTGCCCACAAGTCAGCTCAGACTCGCAAGGCTCTTCTTGAGATTCAACCCGTGATCTCTCTTCTTTCTGCCTTGGGTTTTCTGTCACACAGTTCATTAGAGGGCTCACTGACTGCATGTAACAGGGTCCCTGTGGATGGTACAATATCCACCCAATAATCTCCTACACCCCATTTTTTGGTCTCCTTCATGTATTGCAAGGCCGTCTCAGTTCCTTTCTCGGTCTTGCCACCATTTCTACTCCACTGTAACTATCCAAGGGTACCATGGGATACTGTGTGAGGCATCTTGTTGCAGAATTCCAGCCAGGTATGAGGTCAAAGCTCTCTTATAATAATATATTACATAGTAACAATGATGTATTTTACCTATACCCTCATAATGAGTTTCCCTCTGGAGGGAGGGGGTGAGGGAAGCAAGTGGTAAGGGCAGGGTCCCCCATGAAGAGTTGAATTCTGTTCTCCTTTCCTGTCCTTCCAAATGGCTTGCTCCAGTCTGGAAAGTGCTCTATCCTCTCTGTGTGGCATGAACATCACCATTGTCACTAGCTTTTCTTTTCTAACCTACGCTTTACAGTATAAGCTGTATTCTCACAGTCCCTTAGGCTGAGCCTTTCATAATCAAGTCCGACATTTTAGAATTCATTCGAAACATTTCCTTTTTTTTTCAAATATACCGTCATGCATTCTAAAGCTAAGGGTTTTAAAACCTCACAATGAAATATATAGTCAAGATTTTTTTAAAAAAAATCTTCCTTGGGTTCTTTTGTAATGTTCTTTTCCTTGGGACAATAGAATTCAATCCCATAGTCTTATTTTAAAGATAAAAGAGCTGTAAGAGAAAAAGGAATTATTGAAAGGGAATATGTGCATTGGATAGTATTTTCGTATATTGTTTTGCTAAATACCTATTAGATATCTGGTGAAGAAATTAAATAAGCAGCTGGAATGTGCAGTCTAGAAGAGAAGATAGTGCTGGAGGTGTGATTTTGGGAGTAATTAATATAATGGTATTCCATAAAGGATGGAACAGTGGGAGAACGCTTAAGGAGAAAGTATAGGGAAGAGGAAAGTGCCCAGGCTAAAAGCCCCGAGAAGCGTGGAGAAAGTAAGGGATAGTCCGGGTATTAAACAAGTAACCCAGAGGTGGGGTTAAGGAAATCAAGGTGGGAGCGAGTATCATGGTCTGTAGTCGTCAAATTCCCTGAATGCTGCAGAGGGATTGAGTGAAATGAGGACCGAGATCCATCCATTTAGCAAAATGCACATTATTAACGGTCTTGACAAGTGCAGTCGAGTGGTGGGGTTGGAAGATAAATAGATAAGAGTTACAAAGTAAATGGGGAATTAGGAAGATGGATGATGTAGAAACACTTCAGGGATGCTTTTCTATGAAGAGAAACAGATGATTGTTCAAGAAAGAATTTTTTTTAATTGATTGATCTGATGTATTAGAGAACATCTGTATATGTGCTATTGAATCATGTAACAATGAAAAAATAATGAAGCAGGGGAAAGAGAGGATGCTTGTGTGTGAGCTATGTCCTTGAAAACTTGAAAGGAGGTGGGCTGCACAGCACACGTGGAGTGGTTGCTCACTTCTTGGTTATTTCTAGGAACGGGATTAAAAATATGGTTACAATGCAGAAAAGCTCTGCAGATTCGGTAAGGACATTTCTGCCTGCTTATATTTTTATTAGTGGAACCCCTCTTTTGACCTCATTGTCCATTTTTGTTTTAGCAAAGCTTCCAGAAAGAATCCATATTCACTGCCTTTAATTCTATTGCATAGGCACAAGCCAACTCCTAACCAACAGGCCACTTGGCCAGCCCTGTGGGCACTGTTAAGTATTCATTTGAGATTTCCAGTATACAAAACAAGCATTTAGGATGATAGGCTGGAGAGCTTCATTTTGAGGGGCAGAGCACAAGATTTAAGGTCTGGATAATTAAGAGGCACTGGTGAGAAGGCAGTGGGTATTCTTTTTTAAAATTTATTATTATTATTTTTGATGTTGTCAGAAGTAGATTATATTTTACCAAAAATAGAAAAAAGTTTCCTGGAAAACCACAGGAAAAGCTTGAAAAATCAAAAAGGTCTACCAATACACATCCTGATTTCTTTCTTAAAATTTATTTTAAGATTTTTATTAAAATACAGCTAACATACAATATTATATTAATATCAGAAGTACACCATAGTTATTCACCATTTATATACCTAAAGAAGTGATCACCATGATAAGTCCAGCCACCATCTGACACCATACCACACTATCATAATATTATTGACTCTATTCCTTAAAATGCTGTGCATTACACCCACATGACTTATTTGTTTTATATCTGGAAATTTGAACCTCTTATTTCCCTTCACCTTTTCAACCCTTTTTAGATTTTATAATTACAGTTGACATTCAATATTATTTTATATTAATTTAAGATGAATAGCATAGTGGTTAGACATTTATATAATAAGAAATGATTGCCCTGACTAGTCTAGTACCCATCTGGCACTATACATAGCTATTACATTATTATTTACTATAATCCCTGTTCTTTACTTTACAACCCCATGACTGTTTGGTAACTACCAGTTTGTACTTCTTAATCACTTCACCTTTATCATTTTGCCCCAACCCCCTCCCATCTATCATCCCAACAAATCTAGTACCCATCTGACACTATACATAGTTATTACAATATTATTGACTATATTCCTTACGTTATACCCTACACCCCCAGGATTACTGTGTAACAACCAATTTGTACTTCTTAGTCCCATCCCCTTCTTCACTCACCCCAACCCCTTCTTCTATCTGGTAGCCATCAAAATGTTCTCTGTATCTGTGAGTTTGTTTCTGTTTTGTTTATTTTGTTCTTTAGATTCCACAGATAAGCAGAATCACATTGCATCTATCTTTCTCTGTCTGACATACTCAGCACAATACCCTCCAGGTCCATCCATGCTGCCGCAGATGGCAAGAATCCATTCCCTTCCATGGCTGAGCAATAGTCCATTGTATAAATGTACCACCTCCTCTTTACCCATTCATCCATCCACAGACACCCAGGCTGTCTCCACATCTTGGCCATTGTAAACAATGCTGCAATGAACATAGGGGTTCACATGTCCCCTTGAAGTAGTGTTTGGGTTTCTTCAGATAAATACCCAGAAGTGGGATTACTGGGTCCCTCTTCATCTCTTCTTACAGCCTTTGTTTTAAAGTCTATTTTGTCTGGTATAAGTATTGCTACTCCAGCTTCCTCTTGTTGTTGTTGTTGTTGTTGTTTTTTCTGTTTCTATTTTCATGAAATATCTTTCCACCTCTTTACTTTCCCTTTGTATTTTTCTTTCAATCTGAAGTGAGTCTCTTACAGGCAGCCTGTAAGATACAAGCACTCTCTTAAGAGTTTTGTTTTTTTATCCATTCAGCCCTCCTATGTCTTTTGAGTGGAGCATTTAATCCATTTACATGGAAAGTAATTGTTGATAGATATATGGCTATTGCCATTTTATTGTTCATAATTTTGATCTTTTTTAGAAGTGTCTCTAAGATTCCTTGTAATACTGATTTGGTGGTGATGAACTCCTTTAGCTTTTTCTTGTCTAGGGAGCTCTTTATCTGTCCTTCAATTCTAAATGATAGCTTTACTGGATAGAGAAATCTTGATTATAGGTCCTTGTTTTTCATCATTTTGAATATTTTGTGCAAATCCCTTCTGGCCTGCAAAGTTTCTGTCAAGAAATTAGCTGCCACTTTTATGGGAGCTCCCTTATAAGTTACTAGTTGCCTTTCTCTTGCTGCTTTTAGGATTCTCTCTTTGCCTTTAACCTTTTCCATTATCGTTATAATGTGTCTTGGTGTGGGCCTATTTGGATTCATCTTGTTTGGGACTCTCTGTACTCCCTGGACTTGAATGTCTATTTACTTTGCTAGGTTAGGAAAATTTTTCAGTTGCTATTTCTTCAAATAGGTTCTCAATCCCTTGCTTTCTCTATTCTTCTGTTACCCCTATGATGTGAATGTTGTTACACTTCATGTTGTCCCAGAGGTCTCTTAAACTATTCTCATTTTTTGGGGTTCCTTTTTTTCCTTTTTGCTCTTCCAATTGGATGTTTTCTACTACCTTGTCTTTCAAATTGCTGATTTGATATTGTACTTTGTCTAGTCCGGTGATTTTTTCTAGTGCATTCTTCATTTCAGTCATTGTTTTCTTCACTTCTGACTGGTTCTTTTTTATGATGTCTATGTCCTTTTTTATGCTTGCTATCTCTTTGTTGAAGTTCTCACTAAGTTCCTTGAGCATCCTTACAACCATTGTTTTGAACTCTATATCTGGTAGGTTGTTTGCCTCCATTTTGTTTAGTTCTTTTCTGGAGTTTACTCCTTTTGTTTCATTTGGGATGCATTCCTTTGTTTCCTCATTTTGGCTGACTTCTTGCATTTGTTTCTATGTATTAGTTAGATCTGCTCTGTCTCCCAGTCTTGGCCCAGTGGTCTTATGTAGGAGGTGCCCTGTGGGGCCCTGGCACAATCTTCCTGGTCACCTGCTTCAGAGTATCCCTTGTGTGGGTTGTGTGTGCCCTCCTGTTATAGTTGAGTCTTGATTGCTCTTGGCACATTAGTGGGTGGGGATTGACCCACCCACTAAGCAATTTTTAAAATGATGGGACAGGTACTACATCATCCCCATTTTACAAATGAGCAAACTAAGACTCAGAGATGGGCTACCTTATCCAAAGTTGTAAAGCCAGCAAGTGGCAGAACTGGGATAATTCCAGCTCTGTTCACTGCTCCACCCTGCCTTCTTCTAGCATACAGGGGGTTCCTCAGAAGCATAACTTGAATCTTGCAGCTCTTCCAAACCCAACACATAGTAGGCTTTCAAACATGCTTAGTTTATTTGGTTATCTAAGAAGCAGATTTAATCTTTATTGAAGGAATATATGAATATAATTTCATTTCTGTGATGGAAAACACCAGTCCTTCTTACCCATTTTATTCTTGTTGCTCACATGATCAATTTCGATACATGTAACTGATTATTTTAGTATTTACTTCAATATCTCCAAATAAGATGCTTCTAGTGCATGTTGAAGAAGTTACCTCTAAACTATCTACTTTGCTTGACATTCACAGTTGTTTTTGCTGACTTTGAAAATAAGACTCCATCCATTTTCTTCTTTACTTCAATGGTATTCATAAGAACTCTGATTTTACTCCCTTATAATGTATCATTTTCTTACAATTTTCTCTGTTATGGTCTTGAACCTCATTAAGATATGATGAAAAATTAAAAAAAAAATTTACTGTGATTGGAACTCAGAGAGTCCCCTCTGGTTTGAAGCCTCATCAATTTATTTATGGAAAATGGGGGGGGGTATTATTTCTTCAAATATTGCTTCTCTTCCATTCCCTCCATTCTTTACTTCTAATAAATACATGTCTATACTTCTATGATCTTATTTGTTTTTCTACACTTTCCATTTCTATCTCCTTTACTACATTCTTCCAGCTCACTAAATACCCTTCATCTTCTCGTATTCTGTTGTTCAGGTCATGCATAGAATCTTGAATGCCCAAAATTATGATTGTTAGTTTCAGGATTTCAGATTTGGTTCTTTATTTAACAAACAATTATGTGTCAGCTATTGCTCTGAGAGCTTTACAATTAGGTAGGTATTATGATTATCACTAGTATACACATGAGAAAACGAAGACACAGATTGGTTAAGTAATTTGCCCAAAGGGTACCCGACTATTAATTAATTGTTGAAGCCTGGATTTGAACTCTGGTTATTTAGGTCCTTAACTGCTATGCTTTGCTTGTCAATAACCATCTCTGATTATTTCCTAATTACTTTTTCTTGTTTCATGGAAATAAACTCACTTTCATCCCTCCAAAGATATTAAATATAACTTATTTTAAAGTGCTTCAAGAGTAAATTCTTCTATTTGTTGTGTCACCCCCACCCCCATCTCTTTCATGGTAGTCATTCATTAACAGAATAATGACTATTAATTTTGAGGCAACCGTTGAAGTTTATATTCTTTGGTAGGTTGTACATTCCTTCTCCTGTGCAGCCTGATTAGGGACAAGAGTTGGAATCAGGTCCTGAACCTTGTGCACCCTATAGTTTTTTATAAGAATGGAGGATGGAATGATCTTGAGATAGACATAGTACACTGGTGGCTACCTTCTAATCCTCCAGGGCATTCTGTTCTCCCGGGGACAGCCATTATCTCTGCTCCAAGCACTGAACCAGTTTTTAAATGAACAGCATGGCTTCTGCCTAGCCTGTAGGCTAGAAAACACACAAGTGCCAACTAACATGGCTGCCACCGCTGTGAAAATCCACCCCATTATGAAACCCCCTGGGCAGCGGCCTGTACAAGCTGAGGCTCATATTATCTGTTATCTGTCCCAGGTATCCTTTCAGGTTTTTACTTTATTCAAAGTGAAAGGACCTCCTTTCTTCTGAATTCATCAGTGTCCCTAACACTCTTGATCTCTATTGCATCATTCACTTCTTTCAAAAGGAGGAGTGACTTATCTCGTTTATACATTTAAATAATTGGATACGTATAGTTCTGCCCCTTCCCCATCTCTTTCTGAGAGTCAGTTGCTCAAAAGGAACACATATTATATCCAAGTGTTCCAGGTTCTAAATTTTAAAGGGGCTGGTCCCCACATGGGGAGGTTAGTGGTGGTCCAGGTCTGTCACTAGGTGAGTTCATGTATTTCATTCTGGGATTAGAATTAGGAAGCCATGATTATTTCATGATTAAGTCATAACCATTAGCAAAATGTTTACCAATAATACAGCTGATATTTTTTCTCTATCAGCTGCTTCATTTTCTCTTATCTTTCAGTTGGTCCAAACATTGTCAGGGAAAGTATGAGTGACCTTTAATAGGGCCCTTTGAACATTGTCTACCTAGGATTTTTCTATCATTTGCATAAATTTGTGTATGGCTCTTCATTGTTTTATCACCTTAATTTGTGTTCTTTCAAAAAGAATTTCTAAAAGTTGTTTTAGAGTTTGGGGGCTGGGAATGAAGTCCTGTGCTTGTTCTCAATCAGCCATCCAGAAATGTGACATTGTATAGTACTTACTTTAAACAAGTTTTTAATTTGAATATTGAGTAAAAACAAACCTTGCACTATTAATAAACTTGAGAATAAATTTCAACCTTTTGCATGCTTGTACCTGAAATCTTAGTGCTCTGCAATATATATAATGATTATATTAAAATTATCTGTTTTGTCTTTTAGCCTGTAAGCTTCTGGAGTATAGAGACCATGCTCAGTCTGTACTTCACTGCCGGCTTGTCTGAGGGACGTGATGAAATCTCCTGACTCTTATATCTGTATCTGTATATCTCTTTAAATAAGATTCCTGTTCATCCCATATTCTTAAGGGATTCCATCCACCTTCTTGCCTACAAAGGAATAAATTCTACTTTCCATCCCATGTCATCTTACTACTCCCCACACTGATCCCCATTTTTGTTCCTCCCCTTTTGCCAGAGGAGAAGAGGGCACAGCATGTAATAGGGGTGAGGCTGAGTAATAGTGAGAAAGAACAAAGCTTCCGACAGCTTCCAGGGAGTTAGCCTAGCTGCTAACAGTCAGGCTGTGGTATTCATGTGTGGAACATAATTCTTTAGAGTATCAACCTCAGATGATGACTTTCCATGCCCCTGATGTGGCCAGCCAAAGCCAGGCAACTCTATAACCAGGCCTGAATAGAGATAAAATCAAATTACCTGAACCATAAAAATGCCAAACATCTCCCTCTCCTGGTTAGCATTAACTGTCTGCTGCTGCTTATTCAAGGACGACTGTAGTCCTACTCCGTTAATTCTGTCTCCTAGATAAGGAATCATTGATGCCCTTGTTTCAATTTACTCTCGTTTTGAGACAGCCCCCTATCCAGACAGAGCTCTGCTCCCTTGAAACCTTTCCTTCATCACCAAACATAAACTAAAGGCCCCATGGTGTTCTGTCTCCCTTGCTGGAGACAGCTTAATAAGCCTAAGTTTTTTGGCTCCAAGGCTATTCCTGATGGTTTTCAGCTGGAGAGCATTGATGGCAGTGTAGTTGGATCAGGAGGTTGTACCAGAGGCCAACAGCAATCAGCAGATGGAGGGAAAAATTAGGAATTTTCCAGTGATGCCCACAGATGTGGTACAGGCCATTTGGAGGGCATTGTCACTACAATAGCTGGCTGTACCACTGAAATCTTGGCAAATGTATTCACCCAGTGTCTCTCTGTAGCAGGCAGAACCCATTCCAGACAAAACTGGGGGCTAGGAAGCTTGCACAAGTTTTATGGGCTGCTTCTCTCTTTCAGAGCCCAGGACCATGCTTTCTGCTCCTTCAAGGACTAGTTGAATGTGGTCTTTAGATCTAGAAGTTGTTGAAGTGGAAACCTGCTTGCTCAATTGTAATCAAGTGGTTTCTATTTACAGGGCTTATTTTTAAAATCTTCTAGAGATCCTTTTCATTGTAACATCTTAAGTGCAAGAGATTAAGGAACCAAAATCCTACTTTTTAAGATAGGAACATTCCTGGTGATTCTCCATTCATACCAACTGTTTACTTCTTCTCAAGAGCAAGGCCAGTCCCATTAAAGTGCTATAAATCTACAGAGCAGTGAGTAACTAAAACCACTGTTATTTTGTTAATTTTCTTGCATTTGGCTTCTTAATGAAGTTAGGAGTTGAATACTCTCACATAGTCTAGTAGGAAAAACGTTGGGTTGAAATTAAGATACATAGGTCTTAGCACTGTTTTGTAACCATGACCAAGTAAGTGAGAGCTTTAATTTCCACATTGTAAAGAGGTGATTATATTACCGCTAAACATTACCATTAGAAAAAATTAAATGCTGATGGTGATAGATGCCATTTCTTGAGTTTTATAACCATAGCCAACATTTATTGAATGTTTGCTTTCTGCCAAGCCTTGTGTAAGAAGTTTACTTGGATTCTGGCTTAATCTTCATAACAGACCTATGAGTTGCATAGTATCACTTTTTTTTTTTGTAGATGAATAAACCAAGGTTCACGGAGGTGAAACAACTTGCTCAAAAATACCAGTGACAGAGGATAAATTCAAATCCCTGTCTGTTTGTTATAATTTATGGTCTGCACTGTTACATTGCACTATGTAATGTGCACCATGTAATATAAGCTATTTGTCTGGTAAATAATAACTGTTATAAAGTGCAGTAAGGTTTACAGACACTTCTACATATGCTTGTGTAAACCGATGCTCCCAAAAATCCCGGTAGCATCTATATCAACGGCGGTTATGTCCCTATTTTAAAGAGAACTGAGGTTTAGGAACCATTGTAAAGGACAAAAATATTTCACATCGTAAATTTGATGTATCTGGGTGTTTGTTGCTCTGTAAGCAAAATGCCTGGATAATTTATTTTTTGGTGTGGTTGTGTGTGTTATGTCCTGTGTTTATAACCATGAGGAATGTTTAACAATAGCACAGCATGGATACTGTGTAGGAAGCTGAAATAAGAATGTTCTCATTGCTTTTGAGTTCACAACAGATCTTTTTAATTAACATCCATGCAGACTTAATTTCAAATTTCATTTGTCAAAATTGTGGATGAGCATGCCCTGTTTATCCCTTTTCATGTGTCATAGCACCTTTTGATAGCTAAATATGTTGGCATTCACTTAATTCCTGCAACTGAAGCTGCTCAAAAACTTTAGGACCAATTGAAGGAAAAATAAAGGTACTGCAGTTTAGTTCCTGCAGACCTTGCCTTATATAAAATTATGATTTTATGATGACTCCTTTCCACCTAAGAATTATACAATTCCTTATAACGTAACTACCATGAGACCTGGGAGTTTTCTAGGAAACAAAAAGCAGTTTATTGAAAATTCTTTTCTAAGTAATTTTAGGCAGAGAGATTTTTAGAAGGTATTTTCCTTCTCCTGTGGAGAATTCAATCGCACTTGTTAGGAGAAAATATGATTCATGAATAAACCAGTAATTTGGCAAAGCAAATAAGTCTGAAATTTTAGTTTTTAAAATCTGAAATTTTAGTCTTATGGTGAAATAAGGGTTATTAAATCAATTAGAATTGTCTTCCAACTTGGAGTAGAGTCATTTGGCCTTAACAACATTTTTAGTCGCAAATTAATATATGTAACTGTATTTTTAATAGGAAACTCCAAACATGACCTGATTTATATTTTAGTGAAAATGCCCTCTAATACAATATTCTAATGTCTTTCAGGATCATATGTTACTCTTGAAACTTTCTCCCTTTTTATTTTCATATTATTGTATTTTTATTCATTATACCATTGCACATCCATTTTTAAAAATCTTAAGCATATAAAAAGTAAAATACAAATCACCATCACCTTAAAATGTAGAGACAAACTGATAACATTTTGTTTAATACTCTAGCTTTGTGATCACAGTTATACATTTCACATTTCTCCTAAAGTTAAAAATTATATTGAACTTTATGTATTGGGTTGCTGGAAAAGTCATGACACATTTTTTCGGTTTTTCATTGCAAAAATGCATCATGACTTTTCTGACAACCCAATATGAAATAGAACATCTAAAAAATTATAGCTATGTTCTTGATTTTCATAAAATACATTTATATTTTTACAATTACATTTTTTTAAAAGATTTTTATTGGGAAATTGGGGGATGGGAGCAGTGCTGGGGAATTGGGGGAAGGGGAACAGACAAGTTGCTGTCCTTTTGTTCTTCAGTCTAGTTGTGGAGGACGTTGCTTCACTGGCCCAAGTTGGCACTATCATTGCGCTCTTCCCGGGCGAGGCAGATCAGTTGCCGGCTTCTGGACGGCTGCTCACTGTAGCTGCTGGCCGCTCACGCTGGCTGCTGACTACACACGGCAGCCCATGGCAACCCACTGCCACAGGGGCTGCAGCCTATGCCGTCTCCGGCGACTCACAGCAGCCCAGCTCCAGGTTGAGCTGTTGTTCAGCATCTTAGCTGTAGAGGGCAGTGTCACTGGCCCTCATATGTGGGATGCGAACCGGGGCCCTCTGGCGTCCCAAGCCAGTTCTTAACCATCGCGCCACTCGGCCGGCCAACAATTACATTTTTTTAACCATAAAACCCTGTAAAGTGTCCATATCGAGTCAAACATACATTTATGTAATACCTTTTTTATTTTAATTTTTGCCAAGTACCAGGCTAGGCAATGGTTCTCACCTGAGACATGTCCCTCCTGCCTTAGAGAGACCTTATGTTTGGTGAGAGCCCAGAGCCAAGCATTTTGAAAACAGCTTGTTAGATATTATGGCAAGGTATGGGGTGATATGGCAGTGTTGAAAGGAATATTTAACCTGCATTTAGGTGTTAGGAAAGTTGCAGTTATTCAAAATTTGTTTCATGACATGGAGAGTGCCCATAAAAATATTAAATTTGTTTTTCCAGGTCATATGGCTGGTTCGTGCTGCAGAGGGTTTTGTCACTGATGGTGGCAGAAAGGGCTTGGTAGTGGGTTGACTCCCAAACAAGCCTATCTTCTGTTTTTCAGAAATAAATGTAAATATAGTGTCTCCAATAAGCCCATCATGTATCTGTTTTCCAGAGAGAAATATAAACTTCTGTTAAGTACATGTAAATTGGCTAATTTTGCTACCCATTTTACTGATAGTAATTGCCAAGTTTTACTGCCAGTTTATTTTTTGCTCTGTGGAGTAGAACTTCTTTCTCTTGCCCTTAGCTTTGTACTGCTGTACGTCTGTTAAATGGTTGGTCTACAGAAGAGACCAACACAGCTCCTTTAGTTACCTAGTATGAGACATCATTACAATGAATCTGGGTTCCTTAGTCACACACTGTCTGTGGCTTCTTCTCATTTCCTGGGGGAAGAACCCCACTTGTATTTCCTTCCTGATGTCATGGCTTTTACCATCTTATCTTTCTTCTCCTGGAGAGGCATAAGTCCAACGGTTTTCAGGGGGAAAAAAAATCTCACCACAAAGACTTCTTCCAATGTTTGTCGGTTTTCAGTCTATCATGTTGATGCAAGAAGTAGAATTCCATTTATTGATAATCTTCTTGGATATCTCATGCTCACCAATTTGCTTCTAAGGCACGGAATGTGGAATGAACTGGAGTAGAGTCTATGGGAAGAATTTGTCATGGCAGTCAATGTGCTGGTGTCCATACTTTTCATAAGTGACTCCATGAGCCAGTTGAGAAGCAAAAAAAAAAAGGGTAATAGGTAAGAGCCATGAGTGAGATAGGAGGATTTTTTGGTTTTTGTTTTTTTTAAAGTACTTTTGGCATTAGTTTATTTAGGTTTTGTGGAGTAACACTGACATGGCTGGTTACCTTTACTTGGCAGTAATTCCAGCTGCCTGGTCCCCTGTCCATCTGGTATTTTGTTCACTAAGAAGACAAGGGCATGGAATAGGATGTCTTTCTTTGAATTTAATTAGGTAGAACTTTAGCAAAGTCCTTGAGTAAAGGCGTATGGTTTCTTTCAGATAGATTCTTCTCAGATTCTTCCAGAATTAATTCTCCCAGATTCTTATTTTCTCAGTCACTATGATCTCTGCACGGCTCCTCTCCCATTTGAATTGCTTGATACAATAAAGTGGATGAAGGGCAAGGCATAGACTCCATGGACTTCTCAACTTGAATGTGGAAAATAACCATGGCAAATATCCTTGATCACAAATTAACCATAGCTATTGCTTTCACAGGAATTTTACTTTATGGATTTCCAACTTTCTTTCAACCATTAACTCTCAGAAGAACAGAGATCTAAAAGTAGTTATTTCACAAACTAGAAATGTGACATTGAAATACAGAGGGCTGAAATAAATCCAGCATTAACATAATAGTATAATCAATTCTATGTACTGAAACATTTCAGGCACATGATCTCTTAAGATCATTTGTTACTTTGTTAAGCTCAGGGATATAGGAGTGAAAAAAAAACAAACCAAAACACAAACAAAACACAACTTCTGTTATCAAGAAGCTTACATTCCCCAAATTGGAAATTTTCTTTATCCAAAAAGTAAAAGGTGATCACTGATCTAAATGGAAATATGAAAATAGCATGGTCTTTGTCTGAATAATAGATCCAGAAAGCCTAGCTCTATTTGTACCTGTCAGCCCTGGGCCTGGCACACGATTTCTTGATCAGTTTGTTGATATAAACTGTTGACAAATTATTAACATACACTGGTCACAGCATACAATTATGCTCTTAGGGAATAAAGAAAG
Organism: Hipposideros armiger; assembly: GCF_001890085.2. Lineage (NCBI taxonomy): Eukaryota > Metazoa > Chordata > Mammalia > Chiroptera > Hipposideridae > Hipposideros > Hipposideros armiger. The sequence goes on from NW_017731436.1 coordinate 3,619,102, forward strand.
TATGAGCTCACTTTTAGATCGCAACCAAGTTTTTATAATTAGAAGTTCCACAAATAATTAATGGATTCTATTTTTCCATGATGAAATATAAACTAAATTAGAGACCTAGATCCAATTAGTCCAGAGACATAAATTCAATCCATCATGTCACAGCTTAATCTGAAGGAAAAACTCCAAATTTATAACTGTAAGGCCACAAGTTTCCTATTTCCTTCATTCGTCTTTCAATGAGGGCACAACTTATCAATAAAGGAAAAGTCATGAACAGATTGTCAATGAGAGAACATTCTGGGAAGTAAGATATAGAAACTAAGGTAATCAGCCAAATCAACTATCCTGATGAAGCCTCAATAACTGGCTTGAAAAATCTCACCTTGATACAATTAAACATAACAGTTTTGAAAAACATTAAGTTTTAGGGTCATATAGATCTTGATTCAAATCTTAGTGCTGTAATTTATTAGCTGGACAAATTTAGGTTTATTACTTAAAATTTCTGAGTTCTATTTCCTTATCTATAAAACTTGGAAAATATTAGTACAGTTCTTAAATGGTTGGTGTAAGGATGCAATTTTTTTTAAGGATGACAATTTTTAAGTATGGAGTCTAACATGTAGTAACTTAGTAGCTTGCAATAAATGTGAGCTAAGATGAAATGATGATGATGACAATAATGACAATGATGATGATGGTTATGCTTCTAAGTTTCAAACTTAATGAGGCCAACACTAATCTCCAGCAAGACAGATTAATGTTTATATTTATAAAAGCGTTATTTTTGTTTTGCTTGTACTAACATTGTTTTTAGCATGTTTTCTCATAGGTGCTGAAGATAACTGATGCACCCTTACCTATAATTGTTCTGAAAACACAACTATTTTCCTTGACCAATAATCCCCCTCCAAAATATTTTAATTTATTAAATTCCACATCTTCATCTATTTTAACTAGAACGTTGACCAGTCTATTATGTATTGAATATCAACTTAACTTCAAAAACTGTGTTAACAAAATATCTCTGCTATGCCAAAGCATGGTTTCTATTTTTGTACTAGAGTTAGAGTACGTTTTTTGACAAGTAGAGAA
>NW_017731436.1:3621327-3629919 GCF_001890085.2 Hipposideros armiger
AACACAGCAAATAAATAAATGAGCCTCAGATTCAACTTCTTTGGTATGAATCTGATTAACAACTTTTCCCTGTCTAAACTCAAAAGCATTTTATGCAAATCCAGTTACTCAGTATAATGAAAAAAGTTGGAGTCTGATAAAACTTGAAGGCATTATATTTATTCCTTAAAAACATGTTTTGTTTATTTTACAAAGAAATAAAATAAACTTCCTTTTGTCATCAGAAGGAAAGACTCTTTGAATGATCTCAATTAATGTCTACTAATAAGACCTCTTATTTTGGCGACCTTGAATCACCAACATCATCAGAAGCAGGCTCATATTTAATTTCATTCAACCCATGTGGTTTCCTTTTCATAACGATGGGGGCTGAATAAGTCTGAAATTATAATGTTGATAATAATTTCCCTTGTTCTTCCTGGCAGGCACAATCAGGTTCGATGTTCAGGTTATACTGCCAGCAGCATTTTTCAATTAACATTTAATACTCCCCCACACAATACTTAACCATTCCCTGGCACTGAACCCAGTGTATCAGTGAAAAAATGCTCAGGAGCAAAGAAGGCCTTCTCTTTAACTGATCTCCTTATTCTGCACAGTTTCTGTACTTGGAATATTCTTAGTTTTCAGGGACATTCCAAGCCTTGAGGAGATTATTTCTGACCTCATACTTGCTTTATTTATAGAGTTTACTACTCTGATTTAGGAAGCTGACAAACATAAAAATCCATAATAAAAGTGTTAGGAATAGATAGACACACAGACGCACTGTACCACCATTAATTCATCCTTCATCCAAAGCTCCATCTTTTTGACGAATTTTACTGTGATAAGTATTACTGTGATAACAGAAGCCAGGACTCTTCACAGGAATGGCATTTTAAATGCCTAAATTTCCACAGCTAGTGTTCAGAGAACATCTATTATTATGAGTAATTTCTTCTAATTCAAATAAACTTCTCTGCTGGGGAAAAAGGAGTTTTAATACATGCAGCCAGCATTTAGACTTAGATTCTGTTTTGGATGCTTTGACTATAACACCAATTCAAATGTGAAACATTTAAGTAGCAAAAATAGCTATTTTTCAAAAAAATAATTGGTTTGTGTCATTTTTATCCACTGAATTTATTGGACAACATAAAAAGAACTTATCAATAGGGAGCCAAGTAAGTTTAAGTTATCTGTCCTTAGAATTCTTTTCACATCACCATGGTTGCCAACAAGACGATTTTGGGATGACCTAGTGTGTTGGGAAGGAGATGGCTGGAATGAAGAATGACACCAGTGACGTCCTCGGAAAGCCTTGCTTGGCCTCTGCAAAATTGTGATTCCAAAGGGATGAGCTGTATTTCAAAATGTTGTAACGGATGATATATTTGACTGATGGGAAGGCAAAAGCACTGGCTGAATATTGAGGTTCCCACTAGCTGATGGTGTGAGCTGAATGGGAGGGAAGAGAAATTCTCCGCGGGAAGGAAGCAAGTGCCAAAACTCCGTACTTTCACAGTTTACCACACTCTTCCATGTATCTTATCTAATTAAAACCTAAGATCTATGGGAAATTAAATATGGTGATTACTCCTTCAGTGCAAGTTAACCAATGAGATTTAGGGAGGCTGTGTGACCATGATAACTAGTAAGGGGCAGAGGTTCAAACATGAGTGTTCTTGTCCCAGGCTTCACCGCCCCATTCACTCTGTTATGTCTGATTAGCCAGCTTTCAGGAAAATTTTAAAACATCTTGAGGTTTAGCTTTTCTGAGAAATAATTTAATTTAGTGCTTATTCTTGAAACTGCTTCCTGAAGTGCAGAGAAGGAAGATATATAAACAGAGATCTTACACCTCCTTGCCAAACAAGACTCAGGGTTCTTATCCCCAAAATGGATTGGTTGGTCCAGATCTGTGCCGTTCCATCATGGCTGCACATTAGAATCACCCAGTGAAGTTTTAGACCTACCTGTGCTCAGGAGCTACCTCCAGAGATTTTGATTCAATTACCCGTAGGCAGAGGTGGCTGTTCAGTTTTTAAACAGATTCCCCAGGTGATTCTAGTGTGCAGCCAAGACTGAGAAGCACAGAAATGGAAGATCTGGGAGGCCGTCTCCCTCAAGGTGCCAAAGCACGTTGCAAGGATTTATGAGTAGCTCTGATGTTCCATGAGTTAACGGGAAGGAAACTCACGTTTTATTATTCATTTTATCCTGCCTGGGTTCCTTGCTAGAATTTAAATCTCGTTATCACTTGAGAGATTCTGGAAATTGTAGCATTCTTCAGTTGGACTGTATATATGATCCAGTTAAAACCCTCCTTAACTTGTTTCTCCTTGCAAACCTATACCTGGTGGCCATCTGGCTAATCTAAAGAATTCCCTCACATGCCACAAAGTTTTGCTGAGCACCATTGATCAAAGAAGCAGTCACTTGAAGACAGATGGAGACTGAATTAAAAATGTGAAGTCAGGTGGGGAGGAGGTTTCAGTGAGTCTTTAGGAAATCACCTAGCAAAACCGTGGACATGAAGCCAAAGGCTTACAAGCACCCCAGGACACCTTGGCCAGCCAATCCTCTTTATGCAGCGCACAGTCTGGGCTCCAAATCACAAGGGATAACATTTTTTCAAAATGACATTTGAGAACCACAGACGACAATTTTTTTTTAAATGAGCAAGTTATGTAAGTCAGAAAGAAGAGGAAGAAAAAAAATCCAAGCAATGAGTTTTTGTGCTTGAGAGGGCATCAAGAGAGGATGAGTGAAGTGAAGCTGGCAGCCACCCTCTGGGGGCATGGGAGCGGGTGCAGGGCAGCTGGTGTGCAGCACAGGAGTCTGAAAACAGATGTGATATTTACTAAGAAATTAATGTGAATTTGCAGATGATAGTTTCATTTTTTCTCTGAAAGGTTCAAATGATTGAAGATGAAAACACTGTGAGAAAGCCTAGAAAATTGCACTGATTTAAGATAACCACAAAGCTTATTCAATAGAGGAAATTTTTCAGAAATGCTGTTTTCTAAGCACTCACTTCCTAATTGGTGGTTAAGGGTGGTAATGAATGTTGCAAGTCCGCTGGGTCAAATGAAGAGTTGGGGGTTGAAGATGGAGGCCTACGGTAAAATAGAGACAATCCTGTGTGATTACTATTTCAACCCAACTTCAACAGCAGTTTCAGAAAAGCCGGATCATCTGTGATAATAATCTAAGGCTATTCTTGTGGTCTGAATAAAAACTTCATATCTGCATTGCTATTGCCTCATGTTGAAAAACACCACCACGTTGGTACTAGCTTATTTTATAAAATGCTTCATCTCCATCTATTAAACAACAACATGCAATCAAAATTGCCAAAGAAGGTGATGTGTTCTCATTTCATGGCCACTGCAAATACATACATTTTATTTAGCACGTTCTGCACCAAAGTTTGGCACCATGATAGCTTATGGGCCAAATCTGGCACCCCACTTCTTTCTTTTTCAGGACTGTCAGCTAAGAATTTACATTCTTATTTTTATAGGTTTATATACAATAATTAGCTTGCTTATTTTTCATCTTAGGTTGTGAAAAAGAGGTAATTTGGTAAAATTTATCATGGGATAATTTGCATTTCATAATCAAGTAAATGTAGATTAGCATTTTTGTACTGAATGAAGAACCATTTCATTCTCGAAGATTAAATTAACAAAAGAAAATATGGCATTATTATTTTTCTGACAATTAAATGCATGGATTGTCTTAAAAATCAACTAAAAGTTTAGGCAAAATTATTTTTTAAATGTTAGTGAGAAGTTCAATTATTTTGCCGTTATCATTAATGAGAAACATTTTAGGAGCTGTGATTTTGCATACCTGCGTTTTACATCTTCACAGAGCTAGCATACTGGTAGAAAAATTATGAAAATAAGTTTATAGAAATCACAGTAACTTTATAGAAAATAACTATTATGAATAATGAGAATTAACTGTATTAGCTTTCTATGTTTTCACTCATTAAAATTGTACTTACAATATTTAAATTATAAGAGTAACAATCTATTCCCCATTCAATGTTTGAGTATACGCATCTATATGTGTGTGTATTTGAATTTATCATTTGTTGACATAAATCCACCAGTACAGAACAGTTTTCATGTCTCAAGTCATAAAGGCTACATATGCATGAACAAAGTAGTGACTTGAGAGAATTGATTGTCCTAATAAGAATTTACATTTGAATAATTTGAGGTAAATTTGAAATGCTGAACACTTTGAATTACACAATACTGTAAAGATGTACAGTTCTGTTGCTCAACTTTGAAATGTTGGATTTCTTAGGTAACATATAGAAAGAGTTTTAGATCAAGTCTTCAGGTATCATCAAATGACATTTTGTAAAGTCATGAGAAAATGCACAGATTTTTTTTGCAATAGCAGTAAATGGTAAGGGTTGCACTGTAGAGAAGTTGGTTGTATGAGTATATTGAGGAGGCTGCGAAGAAGAATGTATTTAAATTAGGAGTTGAAGTATAAGAAGGATTTTGATAGAAAAAAAGTAGATGATGGAGGAAAATAGAAAAAGTAGAGAAAAAGTATAAAAAATTAATACTTTATTTCAAGACAGTGTATAGACCAGGTTCATTTAATTAATTCAAAAATTAATTTAAATTACACTAATACTTTTTTAGTAAATCTGAATGGTTACTATTTGATTCACTTTAGGACATCTACTTATATGCAATTGATAAATTAACACATGATTGACAATATTCTTGCCTGGACAGAAAATGATATCCAGAATAGAATGATCTATCTTTCATTCACTAGAACCCTCACAAGTTCCATTAAGTGTAGAGGCCTTACCTGCCCTATTCATTGGTGGACAAAGATTCACATTCTTGATTAGAATTGGTGGAACCACTATCTCTCTGCATCAGTTTTGGAATGCAACATCTAGAATGTGATTGATTTCCAAAGGCAAGTGTTAAAGTAATCTCCACATAAATTAAAATGAGAGAATGAGAGAGAGAGAGAGAGAGGTTGAAGCCAAATCTGAGAAGGCTGGGTCCAGGTCAAAATCCTTTGTGTGATCTTTGGGGCCCAACCACAAGCAATTATAAAGGCTTTACATGGAAGGCTTCCTGGGAGAAAGCTGCCCTCAAACCAGACTTGGTCACAGTCTGGAGGAAGTTGGGGTCAAGGGCTCATGGCCCTCCCTCGCCCTCACCAACCATACTCCTATGTGTAGATGCATTCCTAGCCCGAAAGCATCCATTTGGAAGCCTCGTTATTGAGGGGCCATTGGCAAGGCCCTTCCTAGGTGCCTGTGCTGAGACCTCCTTATCAGAAGTCTTTGAAGAAGCTCTTCTTTACTTGGACTCGGTATTTCCTCACTCATAGCCATACCCCGCTCCCTCTCCCAGCCCCCAGGGCCATACAACAGCAGGATTCTTTGATTTGAGGCTCCCTGTGCAGTAAGATAGTGACTCCCTTCCCCCCATATCTGTGCTCATACATGTGTCCTGGTGCCTTTCTGTGGGGTAAAATGCAGACTGGGAGCTGGCCCCCTTTCCTGTTTAACCTCTTGCTTATACTCCTGCGGTACTGAGTAAAGGCTTGGCTCTGATTTTCAGTCTGGCTCATTGTCTTCACTGCCCGCTCCAGTACCTGGTAGCTCAGCGTTTTCTCTGTCTGACAGAATCCATTTTAGCTCATTTAGAATCCAAGAGGGTGAGATGGGATTGGAGCCAAGATTATTTAATTTTGTAGATGATTACTTTTTCTCTGAACACTATAGCTGGAAAAATTATGGAGAAAGTGTCATTGAAGTTGCCATAGGAAACTTAGTAGTAGAAGGGGCTTTAAGCGCTTTAGTCTAATTAAGACATTGCACAGATGAGGAGAATGAGGCCCAGAACAGTTTGGAGCTGAGCTCCCACCGACTCTGGCATCCTGAACAAGGCAAAGTTTTATCTTGTTCAAAGGCCCTCAGCCTGAGGAACTGGTGGGGGAAAGAAGGAAGGTGGCTTGAAGCAAGAAAGGATGGCTAAGGAAAGGAACTGTTAAGACAAAATTGTTACACGATGCTTCTTGTTTAAGACATTTCTTGTATCTGTCGTTTCAGGTTATTTTGGAGGCCCTAAAATTTTCTTGACTATAGTTATTATAAATATTCTTAGAGTTATTATACAACTTGGAATCAGTGGAGAGGGGGAGGGTAGCTCTTGTCTTCGGATAATCTTTTAGAAGGCACAGGGGGCTTCATTTCCTTTACATATCAGAGACCCTACTGCTACCATCACCCTGAACTCAAGAAGTAAACTGAACACTAGGCCTGACTGGTGCCTACTCCCGTCCATTAAGCAAAATGTAGTAAAGCCTTTCCTGAATCCTGAAACAGGGAAAAAAGTGAAGGGAAAAGTTAAGCTTATGAACTCTCTGGGTAGTTCTAACTGGGATTATTTATCAGAATTTTTCATAAGAATTCCTAATGGTTAAGAAAAACCTGAACTCAATGAATCTATAAAACTCAATTTATTAATCAGATTTCATGTGCCAACACATCAAGTGTAAAATAACAGGAATGATGAGCTTCGTAGAGTCTGAGACAAGAGCTTGTGTGAAGCTGAATCATTTTAGAAAGTGACTGCAGAAAACAGAAGTGAGTACCAGAAGTGGGGACGTAGAAGAGAGAATCAGGAAAGGAGGAAAAGCGTATCCTTGAAATGGTCACAATGCGGACCAGACTTTCCGCAGTGCCTGTGGTCTGTGCAGAACTGTGCGCCCAAGGGAAAGAGAAGCAGAGGAAACCATTTGTCCACCGGTTCCCATTTCCCCTGTCAAAGGCTGTTCCATGGGGTGGCAAGTTCATCCCACTTCCTAACATGTGAGCACCAGGCTGATTCCTGTGGAGGGCTGTGGAGTCAGAGAAAGGCCAGAACAGGAGGTGAGGAATACAGACACAGCAAGGGGAAACGTTAGCACTTGTATCTGGACAAAACTGACTGCTGTACCAACCACGGAAGTAAAAAGTGAGCTGCAGGATGAGAGGTGGGGTACACTATGGCCTGAAACAATATGAGAACCAGGGTTTAAAATATTGCCTGAGGGAGCCCCAGAAATTCCCTGTAGGTGCCTTGGTACCTTGGGGACAGCAATGGAGGGTGAGTGGGGGTGGCAGCTGAGCTGTGCTCCTGGCTCCCAACACATGATTAATCCTGAACAGCTCTTCTTTGATCTGTTTTTTATAGTGGCTTCCAAGTTCTTAAAGTAAGTGTCTCCATCTAAAAACAAGTTTGGAGACTACTGTCATAAATCATTATTTCAGTTAAATATACGTTAAACTTTGTGAGGGTTAAAGATGTCAAAACATGAAAGTCTCATGCTCTTCAATTTCACACAACATTTAGTCTTGGTATTTGTCATTAATATATTTTTAAATGTCATATTATTGTATATTATTCATTGAAATGAGTTTATCTTTTCCTGCTGACCAAAACAATTTGATTGCAATTAATACCTAAAGTGGAACATGAAAAGAAATAATGTTTTCAATTTTTATGTGTAAGGAGTCCTCCAAAGAGGTTCAAAATTCCAGAGTAAATATTATTAGCATTTATCATGTGAATGACATTTTGAGATATGAGTAGAAACCAATTATTTTTTATTTCCCTCTTAGAAGTAGAGAAATTATGTCTGGATAATATTGATGAACTTGTTGCAGGAATTACTGAAAAAAATTTTTCTCTGNTTTTCAATTATACTTGATAATATTATTTTATATTAGTTTCAGGTGTATAGCATAGTGGTTAGATATTTACATTATTTAGGAATCGATCCCTCTGATTAGTCTAGTACCTTCTTTGTACTACACATAGTTATTACAATATTTGACTATATTCCATATGCTGTAGTTTACATCCCACTTATATGTTTTAATATATGCTTTGTGGCATTGACTCATGTACCAACATACTAATGTCTTTTGTGGAAATGTGACATATTTCTAGGCAGGAAACTTTTTCGCTCCAAGTGATAATCCTTTTTCAAAAGATGGCATCAATTTCTCCTTCAATAACAATATTCTAAATTCCACAAAAAGGACAGTGATTTTAAGAACAGAAGTTTCAGGTCATATATCCAGCTTGAGCTTTCTGCTGCCTGTGTTCATGTGAAAGCGTATTTAGAAGTAGTGTGGCCATCGTTTCAGCACAGTGACACATGGATAAATGTCCTAGAGCATGGACTCGTAATATTTTCTTGTGTGAATCCCATTTATTCAGGACTCTACAATTCCATAGCATTATCCTTACTATTTGTAAAATGTTTACACTATCTTCTTTGAGAAATACTTGTAAATTATGGTCGATAGAATTCTCTTTCATTGTTTTATGAAAATTAACCAAGGCCCTCTGCACTCATTTTTCTCTATCTTATCGCTGAGACGTAATAGCTTTAACAAAATTTGGAAAATCGAATGGACACAAATCAGAAGTTATGTCATTGTTATGCTTAGTGATGGAAGAAAATGAAGTACAGTAATTATAATAAATCCTGTGAATAGTGTTTGTCTGATAGTAGTGGGGTTAAAAAGAACACTATGTTAGTTGTTACAGCCCAATCCTC
>NW_017731436.1:3635300-3645064 GCF_001890085.2 Hipposideros armiger
TGATGTAGTATATATTATGTATATATAAGTAAAATATATTATTATGTATAGTATGTAATATATTATATATTTCTAAAGGTATATATAATTATTCTAATTATGTATATAATTTTTAAAGGTGAAGAATCTTATATTGTTCTCTATACATTCCTTTATGTTGGAAAGATTTCATAAAATTAAGATAACTCATTCTTTCAAGAAAGAAAGGAGAGAAGGAAAAGAAACACAGGGATAACTCTAGGCAAATGACAGGCACAGTTTACAACATAGAAAATTAAAAGCAATTTAGTGGTCTGAGGACACACGCTGAGGAAGGGGTGTTCCCAACAGAGTTAGCACCTGTATAGGAAGGAGCAGTTAAAGTTCAAACCGAAATAGTTGATGCTAGAAGCTCTCCATTGTGAAATGAAGGACATACGGTTAAATTCTTATGTTTGGATGGTAAACCATTCTGTTAAGAACAGGATTTTACTTAGTAGTTTTTTTTTTTTTCCTTTTAAGTTCATCCTCTAACTAGGATGTTTTATAGTTTAAAAAAAAATAAAATGAGCTTTATTAAGTATTTGAGTTTTCTAAATGAACCATTAACTTTTTTATTTTATAAAAACTACTAGTGCCCGTATCAATGACATATACATTCAAATTAATTCATATGTATATATGTATTTGTATATGCATATATATATACAAATACATACATATATATCTTTAAATTAAACAAGACATTATTATTCCTTATTTTCTCTTACTTACATCTGAATTTAGTGAAACAAGTTTGCACTTCTGTTTCAATCGGGCATGACTGGTTATTTTGTAGTTTAAACCTGAATCAAATATTTAGTATATAGAGCAAGTATTAGCTCACAGGTCTTGTTTTAAAATTGGAAACACTTTGTAGTGAAAGAAACATGACAATAACATTTTGCATATATTTAAACGTTCTTTTCTGATTACTAGTCGTATTGAGAATTTACCTAGTCAAATGAAGAAATGTTAAAAATGAAGGCAATTGTTTGGCGCTCTTCATTGGAACTTTACTTGTAAGGATGGCTTACACAGCCCACAGGGCTCTAACAGTTCCAGCAGTATCGGCATAGGCCAAGTCTATGACTACAGGGACAAATTATTTTGGAAAAAAAATATCACAAAATCAGCACACTGGGATTATATCAGTTTTTACATTTATGGTTAATTCTATACTTTGGTCAAGTATTTTCAGTGAGTGCAACATTCCTGGTAACTATAACTTTGTGTATTACTTGAATTTATTTTTTTTCTTTAAATATTCTTGACAATAATATACTATCATCCTATTTTAAATAACTGCTATATTTTGTAATATTTTATCATAATATTTTCCAGAACGTTTGTGGTAATTTTTATAGTATTATTATCCTGCAAGATTTTTTTCCCTTAAAACCTAAAAAGCTTTCAGATCATGAATAGTTATAACATTCCATCACTTAATGTTTAGATGTGAAATCTTTAGATCATATGACAGTACCTCCTTTCCTCCCTTATGTTCCTCAGAGCAGCACTGTGTAAGAATCCTACGTAATGTTGTTGATGAAGCTATGATGATGATGGAGTTGAGACACAGAACAGGAAAACAGTAATCACAGCATCTGTGTTTCCAGTTATTTTTGTTGATGTTTATGTTGCCATAGTCATCTGAGCCTCATGCATCACCCAATGTATTAAGACATTATAATCAACATTACCTTAATCTGGTTAGAAAACTGCATACTTGACCATTCAAAATTATTTGTTGAATCTTAAATAATAGCAGGAAGTGAGCATTTTATCTCAATACTTGAATAGATGCAACCTTATACTCATTGTTTTAACAGGGATACTAATAGCCCTGAACCCATGATTTTGTAGTGAAAGCACCACAGCCTGGAGACAGTCCAGTTAAATATTCTCAGCTCCATAGACAACCTTTCTTGAATCCCCAGATACTTTCTTCATCACTCCATTGGTCACTGAACTGTCTGTTTTTCTGTTTCACAATCATGTTCTCAGAGGGTTATCTGACCTTGGATTAAACACCCGACTTGGCAAAGGTTGATGTTTGGGTGACCTATCCAATCATACCGGCATTTTGGTAGAACTTTCAGTACAGAGAAGTAAAGCATAATATCATGTTCTCAGTAATATAAAATGTCACCCTTCTTTTTCAAGTCACCAAGAGATCAGAGGTAATGCCTTTAAAACAAGCTCACCTAGCCAGCAATCCCTTAAACTCTGGAATAAGACCAATTTGCTTATTTCACAGCCAGTTGCTGCTCTGTTGGCTCTCTTTTATTGAAAAGCATAAACTAGAGGGGAGACAAACGATGAAGGAAAATATCAAGAGAAGCAATAAAAGGGAAGAAAACATGTTTCAGATGGCAGGATTTCTAGATGCATTGGTAATTTTGATTCATCCATTACTCTCCAGGATTCCAGACATAAAATTGGGAGAATTAATTATTTCCACATTACTGCTGCTACCTAAACCTGCTCTACTCTGTCAATCTTTTTGTCTAATTAACTCAAATCATGATTTGCTACTCTAATAAACAGAAAATTATGTTGGCTAAAGGAGATTCAGTGGTACTGAACTAATGAACTATCTGTCCTTGGAGAAATCATTTGTGTTTTCTGTGCCTCAGTTTACTCACCTAACACAGATAATCTTTAGGGTCCCTTCTGGTCCTATAAGCTTATGATTTCATGAATTTTTTTTTAGGAAAAATGAGAAACATATTTTCCCTTCAGAATGCAGGCCTTTAATTGTGATTTTTATTATCATAATTGCAAAATGAGACTTAGTTTTTATCTTCGATAGGAATCTTTGTATGGGATTACATAAAGTAAATGTTGATAAAAATGAAGCCCTCCATTGAGTCCCTTCCTGCATTACCCTCTGTTGTTAGCCTTCTCCTCAATAGATGGTGCTGTTTTCTCAGAGACGCTCCTTATCTTACTCCTTATCAAAAGATCAGGGAAATTAGTATTATTCTGTAGTAATCATTAATTAAAGAAATCAGACATGTAAGTAGAAAATTGATTGCAAGCAACTCGAAAGCCTAATGGGGAAAATGGATTGTTGAATGGTTAAAGAGCTCCATGGAAACCTGCAATATTTGCTGAATAGATGAAGCAAATATTGTAGCTAACCATGAAAAGTCCATGTTCACTATATACATAGAACACACAGATCGCCCAGTAGGAAGAAAATCCTAAATCAAGGGCCAGTTGGAAGCATTAAAATTATTATCTGCTTTAACAAAAATGAATCCATGTTATTCCATGTACATAGAGGATTTGAATATACACTATGCTAATACAATCTATATCAATCTCAATTAATATTGAGAGTTTGCATACTCTTTGCCAAGTAAACTCAGGGCATCTGGGAAACAGAGCATGGGCCACAACTCTTTTGAAATAATTGCCCTGGATAAAGACACTTTTTATTTTTTAAGAGCAACCATTACAACTTTCTATACAATAGTTTATAATCCAGAATTGTGCTGCTTTTGGTCACTTCTAGCTGGTTCCCTCTTTTGGAGGCACTGAAACAGTCACATCCTGCCCTTCTGAACCACTCTGCCTTCTCCCAGTTCAGATCTCCCTAACACATCTGCAGCTGCTAACTGCAACACACTGTCTGCTTGGTACAACAAAGCAACACTGTGGAGAGACGCCAGGAAAACTTCCTCTGCGAGCGTGGCCTTGGGGTGGAAGGTGGACGGGGGCTACATGACAAGGGAAGAGGAAGGTGGGATATGGTACAGCAAAGCAGCTAGCAGGCGTAGGAGTGTTGCCAAGATTCATCTCTGAAAAGAACTGAGAAGGAGACCCGGCCCCCAATTAGAGGAAATAAACTACAATTCTCTTCCATTATTCACGAATGACTGTTTCCACAGCTTCTGCCTAAGGGACTGTGGGATTCTGCCCCAGGGTTCTCCTGGCTCAGTGTAAGCGAGCTAGCTCTAGGATAGAGCGCTTTTTTTTTTTTTTGTCAGCGCTTTGTAGCTTTTACCAAAGCAACTTCTCTGTTGCTGAAATTTGGGGGCTCTTCTTTATCAGTGAGGTGCAGGGAAATAGAAAAGTAAGGTTTTGCACTCAAAACAGTAACCCCTTTATTCATTGTCTCTCCACATTCTCCCTTTTACCTCTCTTTTCTCATGCTCCCTCCAAACAGCCTGGGGGCTCGCGTGTCCCTTTATGCCCCTATTAGTCACCGAAACAACCGCGCGGAGCTCGGGCGCCTTTCTTACCTGACAATCACGTACATGACCAGGAAGTTTCCGAAGAGACCCACCACGCACACGACGGAGTAGAGGGCCATGATCGTGATGGCCGTGACCATGGACGGGCTGCTGGCCGGAGGGCACGCGCTGTCGCTCCCGCCCAGCTCGGTGCGGTTGGGACCGCACGGGTCGGACAGGTTGCCATCTAAGTGGGAGAAGTTGACCCAGGAACCGGGGCTGGGTGCTGGGGAGCAACTTGAAGAGCGCGCGAAGGGGTCAGTGCAGTTACTGGCGTTCCTGGGGACGGCGCCGCTGTCCATGGTGCTGGCGGCCGGCGGGGACCACGTCGCGAGGTAACCGCGAGCCCCCGGACTTTTCGGGTTCCACGCGCCTCCGCCGCTTTCTCGCCGCGGCCACAGCTCCTGCTAGTTCTTACACAGACCAACCCTGGCGGAGCTGGAGAGAAGCGTCAGGCAGAAGCGGGGAGAACGGAGCATCTGTCATCCTCGGCTTGTAGCCCCCCTCCCACCTTACTAGTACAGAGACGCATCCCCAACCCGGCACCGCTGGGGGAGGGGACGGAGGGCAGTGCGGGATCCAGAGGCTGGAGGGGAGGGAGCAGAGAGACAAGGGCTGGATTTTGCGCAAAGCGAGCCAACGAGTTGTTCTCCCCACTTGGCACTTGTCTGTGCAAACACCTCTAAGGAGGGGCAGAATGGGAAGGGAGCTGGAAGGAAGGGGTGGGGAGTGAGACAGAAAGAGTCAGTTTTGGGCAACAGTAAAGCAGAAGAAAGAGGTGGTGGTGGTGGTGGTGGGGGGGAACTGTCGCCAATCTATTTTCCCAGCGCTGTTTTCTCTGTATAATATGACAGGAAAGACATTGGCCTCTTGCAACCCAAGCAACCTTACACCCCAACGCTCTTCCATCCTACTGTCTGCCGCAATCATTTGGGGCAGGGAACACACGTCCCTCTGCTTTAGCCTTCCTTGCCTCAGCCTCGCACATCCTCGAAAAGGTAGCTGCGTTTTTCATATCGCTAAATGAGAATTTCCAACCCTTCAAACATGCCTGAGACAAGAGTGGTCCTTTCTCTGAAAAACAAATGGGAAACATAAACTGTTGCGGGGGAAACCTGTTTCCCTTACTGTATATTTCCCTGATTTCTCGTAGAGTAGAAGATTTAGTTGCATCTGATTTCTACCTGGGTGGGGAAGAGGCACAAGAATCAGTTACAGAAATCAGGGAGTTCCAGGAAAGTCAACAAAAGGGAATGGTTAACCTCCACACCTTAAGTCCCATAGATCCATTTGGAATTAATAATTATCCATTTTATCTCCAGACTTCCTACATGGACGTGTGCTTCTCAGTAGAACATTGTTAAAACCAAACACCATTTGCATTAATTCAGCCTGTTTTCTAGTGTTTTGATTCCAGCAAGAACCTCATAGACATCTGGAACTGGGATGGCCCACACAAGGTTGAGGAATATTGATACATTTTTAATTGTGATATCTCACTTTTAAGTCTACAAATACTTCTGGTTTAGAAATAAATTAGTAAATCAACCAGGGATAAAGTGTTTTTGGGTTTTTTTTTTGGTAAAATTAACACTAATTTTGAAGTAATTCTCATTTTTACACATATACGTATTTGTGTATGTAACAATAAACTTTGGTGCTAAATACCCACAACTGGTTGTAAAAAGATATACTTTGGGGGAGCAGGAAGTGGAGTGGGTGAAGGAACTTCGAAAGAAGATTTAATTCTAATATTACTTTTATTATTTCTTTTAAAACAGGTAACTCGTAAGTAACCTCTGCAATCATAGGTTATTTTGCCAGTGTTCAGTATTTTTGTATCCTTTTACATTATAGTATATACTTTCAGCAATAAAATGTTATAAAGATCTCCTAGAGACTAATAAAAATACCTTACCACATTTTGTCCTATAAATGAATATATCAATTCACTCACATTGAGCTGAAATCTGTCTGCCATTATTCAGTCTCTACAGGACACATAGAACCAGTCTAAGCTGACTGCATGTGAACAGCAAATAGGAACAATGTAATAAGCCCTGGCCTTGAAATCAAATCATTTCATGGATCTTAGATTTGTAACTTTTTAGCTGTATGAGTTTGGATATTTTACTTTACCTCATTGACTGACAGTTTTCTTATCAGTAAAAAAATGTAATAATACCCCACATGTCTGCTAGTAGGATTAAATGAGATACAGAATGTGATAGTAGCTGTTTAATAAATGATAACTGTTATTATTACTTCATACATTTGAAAACAACTTAGTAACCTCTTCCACAAGTTAAACATTAGCTCCCTTCAGCTGTTTCTTATAAGATGTAGTTATTGGGTTCTTTTAGTAGCCTTGCCTCTTTCCTATTCACGTTACAGTTTGTTTATCTGCTGGTAAGGTACAATTCCAGAGCTAAGAGTTGTGCCCTCAGTTTGGCCTGACCAATGAAAACTGAGAAAGAGTCTAAACCTCCTCTTTTTTGAACACATTGCTTTCTTGACTCTCCTTAGGTTTAGTATTGACAAAATTTTCTAAACATGATCCAGGTCAAGTTCAACAAATACTTATTAAAGGTCCACTTTGGACCAGGTGCTAGAGTTAAAAAAAGATAGAGACAACTGTTTTCGAATGCAGGAGCTTACTTCTTATACTTGATGAGTCATGTTTTTCCTCTCCTATAAACTTACAGTTCTTTCAGAGGAATCTGAGTACAGCAGTATAGATTTTGTATTTTCAAATTACATCTTTAGATGCAGTTCATGATTCAAATCCAACAAGATCTTTGGGAATGGTGATTCTGTCATCTTTTATATGTGTGTTTCCTAGTTCATATATTTTATTTATTCTCCCAGCTTTGTCTATTCTAGGTTCCTGAGGGCAGGCCCACTCACTACGTGCTACTTAATGCATAGTGGACTCCCTTCTAATCTCTCTCTATGTATGTACATACATGATATTTTAATTTAATTGAAAAATAATTAGCATATTTTCCATAAAAGCTATGGACTAAATATTGATCTCCCCGCAAAATATATATGTTGAAATCCTAATTCCTAATGTGATGGCATTAGGAGATGGGGGACTTTGGGAGGTAACTAGGTTATGAGGATGAAGCCTTCATGAATGAGATTATTGCTCTTATCAAAGAGACCCCAGGAAACTTTCTAGCTCTCTTTCCACCAAGTGAGGGTACAATGAGAGGACAGCAGTCTGCATCCCAGAACAGGGCATTTACCAGAACCTGGCCATTGCTGGCACCCTGATCTTGGACTTCCACCCTCCAGAACTATGAAAAATAAATTTCTGTTCCTAATAAGCCAGTCAGTTTATGGTATTTTGTTATAGCAGCCCAAACTAAAGAAGACGATAACATTACCTAAAATAATCTTCGTGATTTTTAAATGGCACAGCTTAAAAACAAAACACTTTTATGAATCCTTTAATAATAACATTTTGTCCTTTTTAACTCAGTATTAATCACTATTAATCAGCCAGGACTTAATGTGTAGACATATCGACTGATCATGTGACTTTTCTTCTAGAATTAGTCAAAGAGCAATTATGTGTTGCTCATTCTATTTTACAAGAAATATAATCATTGTATGGAGTAGGAATTTAAACTTTGTGCTTCCATTATTCATTTTTCATGGAAATGTGATGTTTTCATATTACCCTTTCTCAAGTTTCTTTAAGGACAACTATTATACCTATTTTGAATGCAGGATTTTCTGGACATCATTGCAGTATCCTCTTAAATTGCATTAACATTTATATCTGTGTGTTGCACATCTATTCAATATACAATTGGGGAAAATACAGAACAAATTTAATTTCTTTTTCAAATATGTTAAGATAGCCTAGAGAAATCTAGGGAAAAGCTGTTATAGAAATAACCATTTCATACCACTTAATATATAGTGTAAAAGAACCTCCAATTCCAGCTTCCATTATATCTTAGTTGCCCTATAGCATACTCTCGCTTTTCTTTATCATTACATATTTCCTATCAGAGTGATCTCAACTCTGCAGTGAAATCTCATGTCTTTTGTTAAAGAAAGTGAACTACAAATACAGGAGTTAATGTATTACAAGCCTAATTATTTTATATAACAGGGATTCTAACCATATAAAGTTTAATTTCCTTTGTATGTTATCTATATAATAGAAATATCTGCCTTTTTGTTGACATTTCTTGCTTAGCCTAGATTTTCTGTTTGAAAAAAGAAAAGCTCATCTATCAGTCAAAATTTAACATTGACATCAAACCCATATCATACACTTTTTCCCATAAAAATATTTGCTTCAAAACAATGCATTTAGTCATAGCTAAGCTAAATCTAGGCAAGTGGTAAAAGTGACTACTTCTTGAATTTTAAAGTATATTAGCTTTCGTTATTCATATAATTGCCATCATCCCACACTTATTTTAATAGCTTAGTCCTGCTTTTTTTGAGACTGGCTGTTAATGGAACACATGATTAACATCTATTAATGTGGAATACAGACATAAATACTATCCATAACACCATTACAGTGGTTTGAAGCTCAGGAGAGAAGGGGACATCCAAAGCGTGTGTGTGTGTGTGTGTGTGTGTGTGTGTAATGGGAATGTAAATTTATTGTGATACAATATTTTCCTTGGTCACTGTGTTGTTGCATAAACATCCAGTGCAGTGGAGAAAAGGTGCCCTTATTTATATGATAAAAATAAAACAAAAAAGAAACACTTCACAACTATCTCAACCTGATATACCTAAGAAAGAGACATCTGGGATAGAGTGGAAATAAAAAAGCAACTCCAAATCCAGGCTCTGCTATTTGTTTCCTTGTGACTTAACTAAATTACTCATACTTCCGGACACGTGGTTTCCTCTTCTGTAAAATAAAAATATGAGAGTTAACTTCAAAGAAGCTTTGCAGGACTACTTTGCATATGAAAGAACTTAAGATTTACCTTTGGCTTTTTATATCTTATTGTATGTGGCCTGGAGGTTAGCAAGAAGAATTATCGGAAATATTATACTATGTTTAATAGCGTAGAATTGGCCTTAAAGGACTTGATTCCTTTAAGGGCCTGAAGGTGGTAACTGTGAGCCCAACTCAGTCAACTCTTTTGAATAATTCATCCAAGAAGCTAGTTTAAGCAACTCATAGGTCTAAATATCTTTCTTAAAATCTGGAACCACATTTCTATTTGAGTCTTTCTCTTCAATTTTCAGTTATCAGTTACTGACAGCTGGCATTACTCTAGTACAGTCTCTTACCACTTTAGACCAACAGTTGTCCAATATTATTTTTGGTCTCAAGACTATACATTTAAAAACTAGTGAGGGTTCAAAAAACCTTTTGTTTGTATGGGTTATCTTTATCATAATTGATCACATTAGAAATTAAAACAAAAATTTAAAAAAATTCTTTATCAACTCATTTCAAATAACAACAATAAACCTATTACGTGTAGACATAATATTTTTAAAGGAAAAAAG
>NW_017731436.1:3645708-3680915 GCF_001890085.2 Hipposideros armiger
TATAGGAAATTTCTTCAAATATTGGGAGATTGTCAAGCTGCAATGGAAGACAAAAGTTTTCCAAAATTCCAATTTTGCTTGAAAGCCTGAATTTATTTCACTGCTAATAAATATTTTCAGCTTTCCTTGAAATTGCAGGCTCACTTCTTTCATTTTCAGGCAAATATTTGCCAAAGAATTCTGAATAAATGTAGTTTATCTTTCAGATATTCTTTAAGAAAAAATAGTAGCCCATGAAAAAGTTCAGTTCTAACCTAGAGCAATCACAAAAGTGCTTTTCCTAGAGGCAATCAACCTACTTTGCTATGAGGCAGGCATGTTGAATGTGCACCTCCCATTTCATCTTACAGGATATCAGAAAGACATATATACTCAAAGGTCACGACTCAATAAAATTAGTAATTTTTACTGATTCATCAATGATGCTTTATGACCAATAAAATGTCAGCATTATTATTGTCGTTGTTATGTGAAGAATACAATGACGACGAGCACAGTTTGGCTTCACTGCCTTGATTCCTGCAGCTGCTAGTAGTTTTATCTGTCACTTCTTTTCCACCATTGATGCAAATTTCAACACAGTGAAAAAGCCATATGACTTTCTAGAATTATTGTGAAATTGATTTAACCTTGTGGATACTTTGGAAGAGTCTTAGAGGCTTCAGGGTTCCCTGGACCATATCTTCAGAACCACTGGTTTAGACTATGATAAATATTTCCTGTTTTCTGCTTTTGTTTCTATCATTTCACTGATTATATGCATTAGTGTCATAATTCTTCCTAAAATCACCTCTTGAGCAAATCACTCCTTTGTACCTTAGCCTTCAGTGACTCACCAGAAAAACAAACAAAACCCTTATTAACCCGTGTTTAACAGAGTATATACTACGCTGTGCTTCTCTTCCGTTGATTTATTTCCTATTTTTACCCTCCTTGAACTTCCATGCTCCATAGATAACAGAGAAAGTGGTGGTGGCAGCATTTTTCTAGAACATTAATTCTGCTTTCAAACCATTACACATCTGTCTTTGTACAAGACTCTCTTACTTAATACCACCAGGCTGTTCCATTTTGATTAAAAAAATGGCACTTTATTCATGTTTTTATCCTTAACCCAAGTCCTGACCTCAGTTTTTCTCTATTTTCTCACAGTCTCCTTTACTACTCACACTTTAAAACCCACCTTCTTTTCTAAGAACATTAGAAACTTATTACAATGCTGACCTAGTGGCATTTGTTTTAGTCTTACCTTTAGGACCTCTCTTCCTGGTATCTCTGTTTCTCTCCTCAACTTGGTTTCTTGATGATCCTATCACTCTGATCCTTCCTTTAGTCTCTCTTAATGGCTCCTGTTTCCTTTACTTGCTCCTTAAATGTTGACGTTTTTCAGCATTCTCTCTCTAACCTTCTCTACATGCTCTTCCCGATGTACTCTCATCACTTTTGATTTTCACCTGTGTGTTGATGGACCCAGTCTACATCTCCAGCTCCACCTCTGACCTTTATCCAAAGCTTCAAATTCTAATACCCATGGGCTCAGTAGACACTTCCACTTGAGCAATTCATGGAAATGCTGTACCAGGCGTGATCAAAAAACACGGTGAATATTTAAATTAAAAAATAATTCATTACAGTAAAAGACACGTTGCCATTAATCCCCCTCAAAATAATCCCCCTCGCTTCGAACACACTTATCCCATTGTTTTTGCCACTGTCTGAAGCAGTTCTGGAAGTCCTGTTTTGTGAGTATCTTTAGTTGTGCTGTCGTGGCTGCTTTGATGTCCTGAATTGATTAAAAATGTTTGCCTTTCATTTTGACTTTGGGGAAGAGCCAGAAGTTTCACCATGCCAGATCTGGTGAATGAGGTGGATGAGGACACACTGTGATGTTTTTATTTGACAGAAATTGCCATACCAGAAGTGATGTGTGACATGGAGTGTTGTCATGATGAAGGATGAAGAAAAGACACGCATGAAAGAGGACTTCCAGATCTGCTTCAGAAAGGGGCAAGAACAAAGGGATAAGTGTGTTCAAATCTAGGTGGAGTATTTTGAAGGGGATTAATGGCAATGTGTCTTTTACCGTAACAATTTTTTTTTTACTTTAAACATTCACAGTATTTTTTAATCACACCTCATGTGTCCAAAGTATTTTCACCTTTCTACCCAGACATACTTCTTTTAATGGTGTTGCCACTCCCTGAGACACCCCACCCAGAGACCTGGCAGCCAGCCATCCTCAGTACTTCCAGGTGGGCAGCACTGTATAGTTCTTAGGAGCATAAACTCTGATGCCCCATTTATTGGTAAAAAATCATATTTTAATCACATACAAGCAGTGTGACCACTTACTTAACGTGCAGATAGCCTGGTTTTTGTTTTTATTTTAATCTATAAAATTGGGCTCCCAAAAGTGCCTCCTTCTTAGGGCTTTTATGTAAATTAAATGATTTATTAACAAAAGCATTTACAAGAGTCCTTGGCACATGCAAATATGATATATATATTTGTGAAATAAAATCATAGAATTCGCCCACTTCCTTTTTAGCCCCACATTCAATCACCATGATGGCTCATTCTACCTTTTAAATGACCTCTCATCTCACTATCATGCTTCTAGTTCAGGCTTTTATCACTCAAATATACATACGCAGTGAGCTTCTAACTGATGTCTCTATACATTCACCCTGTACACGGTTGCCAAAATGAGGTGTTAAAAATGGAAGTCTGACTGTGTCACTGCTGATCACGCTTGTTGGCTCCCCATAATTTACAGGATAAAGTTGAATTTCCTGTTATATATGGTCCTCCAAAATAAAGCCTGCTAGCTTATCTCTGGGTGTGCGCTGTTTGCACTTTGCTCCTGTGAGTACTGAACAGCTTATAGTGCCTTAAAATTGCCGTACTCTGTCTTTTCTCTGTATTTCACTCATTTTCTTCTCTGGCACATAGAAGGTATTTAAGAAATATTTGTTGACTGACTGTAAGGCACTGTTTTAGTCCTGTTTGACAATGCAGACTGGCAGTGATGGACTATAGCAGATCTTCAGTAAACATTACCGCAGCAAGTGATTGCCAGGGAAGTGGCAGAGACCCAAAGATTAGAAGCATTCTAGACACAGAGCAGAGGATCTCAGAACTTAATGCGCTTGTGCCAAGGCAACTGATTGGCCATTTTTTCCTTAAGCACCTTTAATAAAATAACGATTTAAAAATGTCTAAATGTCAATATTTTTATATTGAAAGTAAGAGACTACTGTCTCTTGACATAAGATTTAAAGAGATATAAACTTCTACATACAGAGTTTTTGAGGAGATTAAACTATCATATATATTTTTCTTTGATTTTTTTTGTATTTTTGTTATGGCTTTTAATTAAAACAAGTTTTTATGATTACCCTAGAATTAACTTACATTTGGATATTTTGTGGGTGTAATTTCTCCACATCATCTTGGATTACATATTCTAGCTTTTATCTGCATCCATTTGTAGGTTCAGAGAGCTGTATTCATATAATTTTGCCTTATTTTTTCTCTTTTTTGTGACCTATTTTCCTATAGGAACAATGAAAGCAATACGTATATTTCTAAAGTTGTTTTTAGCTCTGGACCCTTCCCATCTTCCTAGAAATTTTCCTCTTTTCAGTGAATAGATTACACAAAATTTAATGTAGGTCAATGTCTGTTACCCAAATCCCTTCTCCAGGCTCCCTGTACTTTGCAAATCCTGTGGGGGAAAATATCCCAGAATTTTCTTTACTAAATATATATTTGCTAGGGGGAAAGCTGACTGCATAGCTTTAATATTACATGGGCTCCTTTTTAAATAAACTTCTAATTTGACTTTTCTCCTCATTTCTCCAGGCATACAGTAAGACTTTTGATTCAAACAAGGTAACACTTCAAGCTCATTCCTGATAATATGCTATTATTAAAAAATGTAGTTTTTAAAGGGAGCAGACATATTTGAATTAAAATTTTTTTTTCTGAGCATAAGGAAAATGTTTTAAAATCCTAGTGTCTCCATAATGCCTGTCTATTTGTTTTTTCCTTAATCAAGCTTAAGAACCTCAAGAGCAAAAAACAGGATTTACCCTTCTTAGTAAATAAGTTAAAATGTGTTCTTCTTTAATGTAAATGTATATGTGGATACTGGGAGGAGGCTCTCACGAGGATACAATGTATCAGGCATTCTATGAACTTTTAAAGAAACATACCTGAATATAATATAAATGGGAATATGCCTCTTGAATCATTTTCTGAGGCTACAGAATTATGGATAGCCCACAGTATTTCTAGGAAAATCTCACCTGGAACTATGCTTCCTTATAATTATTGACATATTCTTTAATATAGCTGCAAGTGTTAGAACCTTCATTCTTTGAGGGTAAACATGATTTTCTAGAAAAAAAAGTCATTTACAGCCAAATTTATGTATTATACTTATATGATTTTATTTTGGGTTAAAAGAAAAGATAGCCTTAGAGTATAAAGATGGTTTTAAAATATAATTGGCTTATGAATTTTTTAAATTAAATGTATTGGAGTGACATTTGTTAGTAAAATTATATAGGTTTCAAGTATACAATTCTATAATACATCATCTACCAGAGATGCCAAAAATAGTATACACACGACTTGTATGCATCTTTTGTTATCAGTATATATTGAGTATTACAATTTTAATACAGTTTTTTCCTTTCTTAAAATGTTTATAAATGTTTTTGGCACCCTTGTATATTGTATTGTGTGTTCATCAAAGTCAAATCTCTTTCTATCACCATATATTTGACCACCTTTACCGTCTTCTACCACACCCTCCCCCCTTCCCTAACTCTGGTAACCACTAAACTGTTGTCTGTGTTTATGAGGTTTTGTTTGTTTGTCTTGTTCATTTGTTGCTTTCAATTTTATATTCTACATATGATTGAAATCATATGGTTCTCGACTTTTTCTGTTTGCCTTATTTTGCTTAGCGATAATCTCAAGATCCATCCATGTTGTCACACATTTTGAGGACAATTTCAAGATTTGTTCTTAAAAGAGCAAGGATTTCTAGAAATACATAATCTTACAAAACAACGAATTTAAAAAACTATGCTTATTTATATATTCGTCTTCTACAATGCTTAGTTTTTCCTTTTTACTTTTTTAATTCAAGTTTATTGGGGGTGATAATGTTTAGTAAAGTTACATAGGTTTCAAGTGTACAATTCTGTAATACATCATCTATATATCACACAATGCTTAGTTTTTTTGAAAGAAACATTTAATTTGCTGTCATATTACATGTACATTAATTAGAAAATATCAGTCTTGTGTATATTAAAATATTGTAAAGAAAGAGCAAAGCATAAAGGGGAATTTTCTAATGTATGACTATATTTGAGCTCAGCAAAGCCCTATGGAGAGGATGCAGAGACCTGTACAAAGAGAAAGGGAAGCTGTAAGCTAGACCAAATAAGATGGTAAAATTGTCAAAAAAGTGGTGATAAAAGAAAAAGATTTTGGTGGGAAAGAAATTATATGTTCAGAAAGAATAGGATAGTAATGGATGAAGGTGGTGTGCCTGGGAGAACAGCTTAATGGTGGATCTAAGGAAGGTGGACCTTGCACCCAGATAGGAATGCTTTCTTTCCCCAGGGATGTATGAAGCACAGAGAAAGGTTATTTTAGGTCTGGGCATAGTGGTATTTTCAGGATTCAAGTTCTCATCACTGGGCCTTAAAATTGGAGAAGAGAATGACATTGTGCTGCAAGAAATCTAATGTTTCCTCCTGGGACAATATATGTGCCCTTAGTCTACTTAATTATTTACCAGAACTATAATAGGTTTTGGACCCCCATATTGTCAATGAGCAGGACCAGGAAAGACAAGGAGAGGACTTGCTGGGGAGCAATAGAAAATGAGACAGGACTTTGAACCCAGGATGTGTTCTTTATGGGGGAAAAAAAAATCTCTTCTATGTTTACATGTGAGTTCCAGCAGCTGAATATTAAACAAAAGTCAAAAGAAATTATTGAATCTTTTTGTGGTTCCCTTGGGTCATGGAATGAATAGCCCCATTATTCCACCTGGTGAATAGTTCAGTGCTTTTTACATTTTCTGTGATTAGAAATATGTACTGTTCCTCCACTTGACTGATTGATTGAGCAGCTGCCTTATTTGACTAAATGGTTGAGTGAGTAGGTGACAAAGGACACAGCACCGCTGTGTAGTAACATAACACTTCCCCTCCACTGGTCTGATTTGATTTTTAAAACAACCCGGGTGTGGTATGTTGAGTAGGAATTATTTGATTTCCATTTTACTAATTCAGAAACTGAAGCTAAAATTATTTCAACAACTTAGCAATGGTCACCGATATGGAAAAGAGTAGAATGGAGACTTGAGGAAGTTACAGGCCAGGAAGGCAGTATGAGCCCCTTAATCCCTTCTCACAACATGCGAGTCTGAATAAGACATTTTCTGGGAGTCCACTGCATGCCAGACACAGGGTTGGGAGCCTTAGTGGGATAATCCTGTGAGACAGGTACTGTCATGAATCTCTCTATCCCGGTGAGTAAACTAGGGTCTGTGAAAGGTGGCGTGAGTACCTTCGGAGGTTCCTGTCTTTAGCCACTGTGTTCTGCCTTTGATTTCGTGCACACCTATGCACCAGCGCCATTAAAAGCCTACAGCAAACGCTGTCCTTTCTGAACACTGGGTATATACACAAGACCAAACACACAATGCCCATACCAGGGCCCCGCGGCTCAGAGCTGGCGTCCCAAGCCAACTCTTCACCAACGTGCCACTCGGCCGGCCCAAAGTTTCGCTAGTCTTTACCCACCACTTTTTTCTCTTCCTCCTTGACTTAAAGGTGATTATTTAAAAAACTGTTTTCTCCACAAACTTTTTAATCATAAATAATTATGTATATATTAATAGTGTCCCTCTTTAATTCTTAGATATTTGTTAGCACATGATGTGTTATTTTCTCCTCATTGCTTTGTTATACTTCTGCATGTTAATTTTATAATCTGCTACTTTAATAAGTTTTTCTAGAGATATAGCACAAAGTGATATGAGAGATATTATCCATTTCTTTTTTAGAGCTATAAGTAACCCCTTAGTGTGGCTGTACCATCGTTGATTCAAACAGCCCCCTTTTAAGGACATTTGAGTTGTTTTTATATCTTGGCTATTACAAATAACTAGTGTAATGAATAGCCTTATGTTTCCACACTTTTTGCCAATGTGCTTGTAGATGGATTCCCAGAGTTATTGTTAGGTCAAAGGGTAAATTCATGTGTAATTTTGCTGGATATTATTAAATTCTTTTCCTTGTGAATTTTATATTTTGTAGCTCTAACAACAATATATCAGTACCTGATTCTTCATTGGTTTAACAACAAAGTATGGCTTTACCCTTTTGAATTTTTGTCCATCTAGTAGATGAAAAACGCTATGTCAGTGTAGTTTTAATTTGTGCTACTTTTATCAGCGAGACTGAAGATCTTTCCTTAGAGTTAAGACCCATTCGCCTTTAGTTTTCTTTGTGTCCTCTGTTCAGTTTTCTATTTAATTTTAAAAATGAGTCATTAGTCTTTTTATTTTAGGAGTTCTTTACATATTAGGGATATTAACACTTTAGCTAATGTTTTTTCTCAGCCTTTCATTTGTATTTTTAAATTACTCATTGTATCTTTTTGCCATCCAAAAAGGTACCTTTTATTTTATGTATCCAAATTTATCTACATTTTCTTGTATTACTTCTGGACCTTGAGTAGTAGGTAAGTTCTGCCTCCCCCACCCCACTCCCCATATTGTAGAATAATTTAGCTATGTTGACTTCTAGTACTGGTATGTTTTACTTTTTACAGTCTACTTTTTGATACTTTTCAAATTTATTTTCATTTATGGTGTTAGGAATGGATCTAATTTTTATCTTTTTGTCCCCTTATGGCTATTTACTTATCACAATTCCACTTACTAAAAAGTTCATCTCTCTCCTCAGATTGCCACCTTTATTGTATTTTTTATCTTTTATTTGTATATGTATATGTATATGTATATGTAACTGAGTTTATTTCTGAATAATGTATTCTATTCCATCAGTCCTTCTGTCTTTTTATGCATCAGAATTCCACAGTTATGATACTTAACAGTGCATTTTAATATCTGATAGGATTAGCCACTCCCCCATTTCATTTTCAATATTTTTGCTTGTTTGTTTTTTTCAAATGAACCTTATTTTTAACTTGTTTAGTTCCAGAAAAGAAAAACCTGATGGTTTTTCTGTGGTGTTGTATCAAATTTCTAAATTACCTTAGGGAAAACTGATCTATTTATGATATTAATTCCTCCTATCTAAGTAAATGGTATATCTTTTCATTTGTTTGCATTTTCTTTTGCATCATTTAAGAGTGTTTTATAGATTTCCTCATGGAGTTGTGGCTAGTTATTGGTAGAGTTTAGCCTAAGCATTTTATATTATTGTTATTATTTTTTGCTGTTGCAAATGTGTTTTTCCATATTATCTTCTATTTGGTTATATTTATATATACATAGATAATGCTTTATGTATGTTTACTTTCTATACCTGCTACTTTATTAAAGTCTCTTGTTTAATGGGAAATTTTATATTTTAGGGAATTTCAATTCATTTTTTGGTATGCGGTTACATATTTTAAGTTATAGCAATGAAGAAATTACTTCACTTTAAAATATTAATAAGAAGCCTCATAAAAATTTTCAGAAATGCATATATGACATAAAGTAAAAGACATCTGTGTTCAGTGAGACTAATCATAATACATCAAAAGCCATAGCTTAGAGTGAAGTTTTGTTTTGCAGGGCCATTTTCTAAATGCAGCATAAGTAAGTTGTAAATTGCCTTACCTTGAATAGCCATTACATTTCCTTTAAGGTGTTATATATATATATATATGTAGTTTTGGATATACGATCTCATATGTAGAATTGACCAATTCCTCTTATTGTCTGCTAGCATGCATTTCTCTATGGTTTTCAATTAATCTTCTAATTTTCATGACAACCATTAGCCTTCCCAGCGTTTTGTCAGTTGTAATAGGCCCTTAGATATCAAGGTATGTGTTGTCTTTTCTCATAAACTTTAAATGGCTTTTCATCTTACTTAGAGTAAAATAAAAGTTCTTTCAAGGACCTACAGGGCTCTATAAGATCTGTGCCCCTAGTGCATCTCCCTCCACCACCTCTGTAATTTCATTTTCTACCAATTTCCGTTCATTTCCTCCATGCTGCTCCATGGTCATTGCACTTGAAATATTTCTCCCAGATATCCCAATGGCTCACCCAATCTCCTCCTTAAGGTGACTGATTACTTGGATCAAATAGATCAATAACCCCTTTCTTGACCACTCTTTCAGTGCATCTACCACTCCACACTGTAGTAGATGCATCATTGGCCCCATTTTTTTCACCCCTTCCTGTCTTTACCCTTTAATATTAACTCTCTAGTTCTCTCTTTCAGTGGGTGGGGGTGACCTACACTGTTCGTTGAATCTAGGTTCAGCCACGTTGAGCACCATTAAGGTTGATTGCCCAAATAATTCTCCAGGTAAACCACCAAAAGAATGGTTTATTCGGGAAAAAAAAAAGAAACAAAGCCACCAAGGAGTGCATGCATGCACACTCGCTGGCCAGTGTCTCCACCGGCTGCCCACGTGGAAAAAGGTGGAGAGGCCAACATGGCTTCCCCCTTTATTCACATCCCTTCCCCGGGAGTTACCAAAATGTTCAACAGGAAGTCAAGACTAGAGAGTTAACAAGGGGCCCAGCTCCACCCATAGACCTCCCAGCTCTATGGTTCAGCATCTTAAGATGCCAGTTCACTTTTATCAAGTAATATGACTTTATTTGACCAGTAGAATGAATTAGACGTGACAGAGTGTCAGCTCCATGTCCAGGTCTCAAGAAGCCGTGGCTATTGGCATTTGTTCTCCCACGCTTCTCCCAAGGCCCTGAGAACCTGCTCAGACTGCCTGTTGGAGGCTGAGAAACATGGACTAGAGCTCAGGGTCCTCAGTCACCTCAGCTTAGATTAACCTTGATCATCCTACAGGTAGCCAACTCCAGCAGAGATCAGCATAGTTTACACTCGTACAGTAAATCCTTACTGCTGAGTGCCACACTTTTGTCTAGCTAATAGACATACCACCGTCATTTAATTTTACTCCAGAGAACTAAACTTTACTTGACACTTATCATTATCCAACCTATTATATATTTTACTTGTGTGTTTATTGTTTGCTACCATTCAATATTAATTCCGTAAAGGCAGGGAATTTTTCTGGCATGAAGTAAGTTCTCAATAAACATTCTGTTTGACGAATAAATTCACAAATCATTTCCATAAGTTTTGCCAACATGCATTGATAATTTCAAACGCCTACATGATATTGCTAATAAAATTTCTCAAACTATTTAATTTTTCTCTTGCATATGCTTATGCTGATGATTTAAATTAAATGCACATATGTGTCTCTCAGCTCTCTTTAGAATTTCATACATTATTCATTGAAAGTGTGCTGGCTACAACTGGTTGGTACTCTATACATAACTCTCTTCATTGTTCTTTTCTTTTCTTTATTATTAGCTGACTTGAAAAAAGAAAGAATCAAAGTGCTTGATGCTCAAGTATAACACCCCTTTGAAAACTCTCCTCTCCTCCTTTGCAGACCTAAATGACTAAGGATATTGAGCAGTAAATATTACTGAATAAATTCACTCATGTCTCATTTGTTTTTGGAAATATTTTATAGAGCCGATTTTTATTTTTGGACAGTGTTGAGGATGAGTAAGTTGAAGGCAGGAAAAATGTTTTGAATTCATTGAAATGTAATTGAAAACATAAATCAATTTTGACCAAAATTCTGCCTTTGAATGTGAGACTTCAGGCTAGGTTCCCAGGTGCTAGAATGTAGCACTATTTGCCACTTTAACTCTTTGGAAGTATGATAACTAAGAAGGACTCTGGACATTAGATGTCATCATAAATGCCACAGCTGAGCCAACAGTGGGAGCTTCACAGTTTTATATTTTCAGCTGAAGTCTATTAGAAAAAGAAAAGGGATGTGTCCAGGGTGACCTAGACCAAGGGTTGACGATTCACCCACAGCTCCTGTGTGAGCACTACAATTCAATAATTTATAAGCTATGGAAAGTTTCTATTATGACAGCAATTATAAGACAAATGTTTACTTCTGTTGAGCTTTACTTGCTTGAGATTATTCATAAATTTGTCAAATATTCAAACCCCACCTTTATATAAATCCTAACTTGTTATATTTTTATTATTTAGTTCACATTAAGCCATTCGTTGAAGCTATGATTATAAATACTCAGTTCCATTGATGATATTGAGTTGGTCCCATCATGTAAGTGGTAGCTATGCAATTAGCTCTCCCCTTTGCTTGTGTTCTTGAGAAGATGACTTCAAGGCACAAGGAAAAGAACTGAAGGAGAGAAGTTTTATAGTTGGATGTGAAAGTCCAATAACTTGAATTATTTTGTTGATAGTTAAGGTATGGCTCATGTTATTTTGAAGGTTGTCTCATCTTGACTCTCAAAGTATTACTTTTTTTAGTTCTGCATGAACTTTTCTTTTCATTTTTGAATTTAAATCCCATTTCTCTGCAAACATTGCTGTAACATAATTTTAATAGCACCATCTGTATTAAGTCCATCAGTGAAATAAGTAAATGGGCTAATTTTGTTCTCCATTGCAATGACTACCAAAGTGTTTTTGTTTTGTGTTATTTTTTGAAAAGAATAAAAGCTTCTAAAATAGTCTACACATGATTGAAATGGAAAATTAGAACAATTATAAAAGTTACTGTGGTCAAATATTTTTCATTTTTTCTTGTAGTACCCAAATAATTGAGACATATGTATTATTTAAGTTGAATTTCTCAGCCTTAAATTGTTTGTGTGTGTGACCCTGCATGAATGCACACACACATGCACGCAGCTAACCTAGTTTATCATGAGGTAGTTTATCTTTATATTGAAAAAAACACGGTTGTGAAATTTTTCATCTGTTGAAGCTCTCTCTTCTCTTTTGCTTTTAGCTAATTTTTCTAAATATTTAATTTCTGTAGCTAGGAGGCCTAGATTTCCCTATGTTTTCCAAGCTTCCAAATGTGTAATAGAATTAGGAAGTAACCATAAAAACTATAAAATAATTTCTACAAAGCCATACTCTGGCATAAATATCACTTATTTCATAACCACTCTGGGAAAACACAAACATGCACATATACATGCCTTATCATTTAATTCTCAAAACTGTTAATTACTCTTTTTGTGTTTGCTGTCCCTCATTTGTCTGCTCTTCCAACATGAGGACAAGGCTGAATGCATATATTCAAAATACGAGTAGTAAGCAGCTCTTACTCCTGCTTTTCCAAAAAATTTAATGGAAAAGGCCTCTACAACAAAACGAGTTAGGCCCATCTCCCCTGCACCATATTATTTCAGTAATGTGCCTTGTATTGCTGCTTTTCTGCCACAATGTGAGAGCATATCAGAATTCTATGCCCCAGGTTTCCGGGAAAGATTTTGATGGGATGCAAGGGCTAGTCCTTCTCATGAAACAACATTTATTGCATGTAACAAGCACAAGAACAAGAGGCTGCAATTATATAAGAGTCAGCAGTTATTTTCTATCATCTTAGAGCAACCCAGTTCTGCCACATTTATTTGACTGGATTCTCTTGTTCATAAGAGAAATGGGGCAATTAGGACAAGTAAAGTCATTACAGAGCACTGAACAGAGACACTCGCCTTGCCCCAGCTGCTCCTTCTTGTTTGCTTTCTCTTTTCCCAGTGAGTTTTTAGGATGCAGACTTAGTGCAAGGTTACATTATTTTGACAGATCACATGTCCCTTGAGCTCTGTGCATTATTCTCCAAATGAACCTGGAAGCCTTCTCAACTTTGGTGCTGATGGATTTATCATTGTCCTTTATTTATTTATTTATTTATTTATTTATTTATTTATTTATTTATTATTTTTTAATTTTACTGAGGAACAGTCATGGTTATTGGTTGACTTTGCTTTCATGCTACAGTGGCATAGTTGAGCCTTTTTAAAGGAGGGTGCAGCTCAGAGTGGCCCATGCAGGGATCGAACCAGCAGCCTTGGTGTTATCAGCAGCATGCCCTAACCAACTGAGCTAACACATCACCCCCCAGTCATTGTCCTCTTGACAGGAGAACAAAGACTTATTGGGGAGAAGGTGGGGGAAAGCTTAAACAATGAACAAATGTAATACATAAGTAGGGATGGGCCAAAGACAATTTTGTCAAGGTTTTGAAATTAAAATTCTAGTTGTCTATATGTTCAGATATAAGATCAAAAGTGGTTTACAGTGATTTGACTGTGAAGTATCTTTTGCTCACTAAAGTCTCTAGGAACACTCTATTAAAAGGATGACCTTACCAGATAGAGAAGAACCATTCGTCTTAAGGGAAGGCAATAGAATAATGGTTGTCATTTAATGAGATCCATGGTCCACGTACTTTTTAAACTCATTTAATTCTCATAACAATCCTATGAGTCAATATTATCATTCTCCCCATTTTATAGGTGAGAAAACAGAGGTAGAGTAGAATAAGCAACTTGCTCAAGTTCACAGAGTTAATATGTATATTTCCTAGCCTACATTCCTAATTGTCCCCATTGTAGCATTGTGCTATATCTTTGGCTTGGAGTTGGACAAGCTGGACTTCAACTCTGACTCTGGTACTTACCAACTGTGTATTTTTGGCTAATATATATATAACTTTCATAAACCTTATTTTGCTCATCTATAAAACTGAAATAATATGGTCAGCCTCATTGTATTTAGTAGAAATAAATGGCATATGCTTGGCATACTTACTTGGATAAAAATTGTTAAATTAAAAAAATAGTCTCTTCACTTAAATTTTTTATGTTTTCATATTAAATAATAAGACTGGTTTCTTGACTGCTGCCTTGCAAGTAGGTACTCTGCTAATTCCTTCACCTATCCATACCTCACTCATATGTGGGAGAAGAACTAAAGAATTCCTATAAGAGCTGAAAATATCCTGCAAGTTTAGCCCTTTTGGCAGTAGAATTGCAGCAAAAGCACATTTTGAAGTTCCATCTGAGGTCAAGTCCTCTGTCTTTGGTCTGGTAGTGCTTAGTTTTACACAGTCAGAGAGAAAGCTTTCATAGCAACACGCACCACATGAATTAATGCGATTTTACAAGAATCGGCATCAAAACCCATTTCTTCTTGTTAAATAGAAAGGATATTTTTGGTTGGATAGTTGTTTTGTAAAATTGTGTTGATACTAATGAGTTTTTGCATTAGGTTGGTTTGCACAAATGTTGATGGGCAGAATGGGTTTCCACATATCTTTCGGGGCTGTGAATTGCCATGAAGACTTCCTTCCTTGATGGTGTTAGGCAACTTCCATTTCTTTCCCTAACTTATTTATATGCTTCAAATTGGTACCATGGCAAATACGCAGTGAGAAAAGTGAACTTTGAAGCCTGACAACCAGAAGTGCTGAGGGAAGGAGAAAAATCAATGTTCCAGCTCAATAGTCAGGCAGAGAGAGAGAGAGAGAGAGAGAGAGAGAGAGAGAGAGAGAGAGAGAGAGAGAGAGATTGAGAGAAAATATTCCCTAAACCCTTCTTTTAGTTCTATTCAGTCCTCAGTGGATTGGATGATGCCCACCCTCATTGGGAAGGACATTGTACTTTACTAAGTCTACCAATTCAAATGCTAATTTCTTCTGGAAACATCCTCACAGACATACCCAGAATTAATGTTTAACCAGATACCTGGGCAGCCCGTGATCCAGTCCAGTTGACACATAATATTAATTATCACACTTGAGAATAAGTCTTAGGTTCCCCTGATTATATTCTCTCCTTAGGTGAGTTTATCCACTCTCATGCCTTTAACCATACATCTAAATGCTAACAACTACCAAAATTATATTTCCACTTCAAACTCCCCCCTGAAATTATTTAATCAGCTGACTAACACCTCTATTTTGATAACTCCTAGGCACTCCAAACTCAATGGGCCCAAAACGGAACTCCTGATTCCACCTCCAATATTTCTCGCTGTCTTTTACCACCTCAGTAAATGTCATCGTTGTTAACTTGGTTGTTTAAAGCAGAAGCTGGAGACTTCAGGTTGATCCTGGCTCTCCCTTATCCCCCCACACACCAACTCTTTTCAAACACGTCGTCAGCCATCTCCTCTGCTTCTCCGCCACCACCACCACCCGGTGTATTCACTATCATTCTCATCCGGACTCCTGAATCAGTATCCTAGGTGATAATTTTGCTTCCATTCTTGCTTTCCTCTCATCTATTATATACACTGAAGTTGGTGTTATTTTCAGAACATAAAGATAATTCTGATGTTCCCATTCTTTAAACTCTGAACAACTATTGTACTTAGGGCTCTGTGGGGTATGGCTTCTGCTTATCTTCCAACCTCATCTGGTTCCACTCTTCCTTTTTTGGATATCAACCACAGTCACGTAATTCCATATCCCTGAACACTAAGTTTGTCTTTCTGAACATCTCAGCACAAACATTGCTCTCTGCCAACTCTCTGTTGTGTTATTCCCGTGATTGTTTCTTTTCATTCAGCAGGTCAATTTATATGTGACTGTCTTAGATAAGGCTTCCCTATGTTATGAAAATTAATGGTTTTATTATTCTTTAGCAGAGCTCCTTGTTAATTTCCTTCACAGCACTTACTGGACTTTGTATTTAAATACTTATTTGTTTACTTGGGTGTTATCCATTTCCTCACTAGATTATATAGTTCACCAGCACAGAGACTATTTTTTGTTTCATGTATTATAAACTTAGTGTCTCACACAGTGTCTTTCCATAGTAGCCAATCAATAAATATATCCTAAATAAATGTATCAGTTAAATGAAGTAGAAAATCACTTTGATGTATGAGTGTGTGTCAGCTTTCCAAAGAGCAGAGCAAAATAAAGAACAACTGTAATTGCAGAGTTTAGGACAAGGCTTATGAGTGTCCCGGGTATATATTTATTAAAACATTTATGAATTTCAACCCAAGTACAATATGAAATCCATAAAGCAGTAGTAAAAGGGATACACAACTGAGCAATGTTCATGGTCTCTGCTTCCCCAAATGATTCCCAGAGTGATTCTTTGTATTTTTATCACTGCAGAAAAATGTGTCTATAACAAATGAGAGCTGTCCAGTCGCTCTGTTTTATGAAATATTCTTTCTTTGATGTAGCTGGTTGGAAAATTGATAGACCATGGCAGTTGAAAAAATAAAAGTGGGGGCAGACTCAGGTACCTTTAATGAAAGCAGTCTTTCTTCTTTCCTTTTTTTTTTTTTGGATATTAAGTGAAAAAAAATATTATGGAAATATCAATCCTTACAATTCTTTATAATCACCTACATATTCTTACACCTACAATTAAACACTTGGGCACAATCAGGGTATACTAATAATACTTGGATTCTTTTCTTACTTGTGATCAGTATTTTGTAAATTTAAATTCTCAGTTCTGGGACTTCTGTTTTCAGTGGAGATGCAATAAGAGGAACTTATTGAAGTTACTGAAATAAATAAAAATACATGAAAGTGTTTTCGAAGACACTGGACACCAGGCAACAAAGGACAATGATGCCAGGGAGTTGGGCAACAAGCTGAACTTGAACGTTGCCCTTGCTTCCTGCCTAGAGAAAGTTCTGAGGCTATAAACACAGGGAGAGAAAACCTGGCAGCCTCCTTCTCCTGAGAAGGGAGGGCTGGGGCTCCATGGAGGCCAAGGTGGCTTGAGTTGGCAAGATCTGAAAAAAAAAAAAACCATACTTTTTCCAAGTAACTTATCTCTGTCCCAGAGTAAAGGTAAAGGATATTTATAGAAGTACAAAAATATCCAACATACAACAATGTGAAATTCACAATATTGGCATACAATAGAAAATTATCAGGCATGTGAAAGAGCAGGAAAATAGGATCCATAAAGAGAAATTGCCAGTTGAAAACTAAAAATCAACTGAAACAACCCCAAAATGACAAACATACCAGATTTTGTAGATAAGGAGGTTAAAACAGTTATTGTAATTCTAATCCATGTGTTCAAGGAACTGGGGAAAGATTGAACATTAAACATATGTTCATAAACGTATGTCCATAAATGTATGAATATAGAAAGAAATACATATCTCCATACCAAATTTCTTAGGATGAAAACTACAATGTTCAAGATGATAAATACATTTGGTGAAATTAACAGTAGATTAGACCTTGCAGGAGAAAGAATTCAGTGCACTTGTAAATGTGTCAATAGAAAATATTCAAAATGGAATAGAGGAAAGGAATGAACAAAATGAAATTAACATCAGAGAGCTGTAGGAAAACTTTAAACAGCTAAATATATATGTAATATATTATAATATTATATAATGGAGTCATCAGAGGAGAAGAAAAATTTTAAAAAAGTATAAAGAAATGTCAAAAATAAATTAAAAGTAACAGTGAAAAACTATACCATGATAATAGTAATCAAAAGAAATGTGATGTGGCTATATTAATATCAGACAAAATAGGTTTTAGAATAAATATTACCAGCAATAAAGAGAACCATTTCATGATGCTAAATGGTCAATTCATTAAGAGGACTTAACAATCCTAGTTATTTATGCATTTAATAATAGAGCCTCAACATACATCAAGAAAAACTAAAAACTTTAAAGAACTGCAAAGAAAAGTAGACAAATCCACATTTCCAGCTGACGATTTCAACACCTACTCTCAATATTAATAGAACAAGAGCAGAGAAAACCAGTAAGGGTGTAAACTTTAATAATACACTCAACCAATTTGAACTAAGTGGCATTTATACAACATTCTCCTGAACAAGACTAAATTGCACAAACTAAAGCAGTACTTAGAGGGAAATTTATAGTATTAAAGTCTTATATTATGGAAAAAAAGGGGGTCTCAAATCAATAACCTCAGTTTCAACTTTAAGATACTAGAAAGAGAAAAGTAAATTAAATGGAAAGCAAGCAAATGAAAGAAAATAGTACAGGTAGGAAAAGAAATCAATGAAATACAAAACAGAAAAACAATAGAAAAAATTAAGGAAAACAGGCTGATTTTTGAGAAGATGAATGAAATTGCAGGAATGTCATTTCTCTTCCTGACCCACATACCTTTGTGGGGTTTTGGAATATTAGATTAGAGGACCTTCCAAATACGCTATCTGATGCTCTATAAGGTATGATGTTTTTCCATTTGGCTGGTAGGAACTGGCGTTTTTTTCAGCTTTGTGTAGTGTCGGGTACTGTTTCCTCTAATCCTGTTGGATGGTTTTTTCCTCAGCCTTGGATACTTTTCTGACACACATATGGTTCAGCACTATGTCAAATACTCAAGAGGCCCTTCTGAAGATTTCCAGTTCCTTTCTCCAGCCAGCCCTCTCCTCTTTGGAATTCTGTTTGGTGAACGCTAGCTGCCTTGGTTTACCTGGACTCTTAGCTCATTTCCTCAGAATCCAGTTTCTCCGCCTAGGTGCCCCCTTCCTATGCAGCTCTTTGAAGGCAACTGTAGGGCTCACCTCAGCTGCATTTCTCAGGGATCACTGTCCTTTGCTGCCATGTGTCCAATACCTTGAAGATTTCTGTTTTATACATTTCATCTTTTTTTGATTACTTCAAAAGGGAGGGTTAACCAAGTCTCTAGTATTCCATTTGGCTGGAAGGAGAACCTTAAAAAATTTTTTTTTGGTTACATTTGAATCTATGTTTGTCATATTTTGTGTTTTCTCTTTGTACTTATTTCTCTGCCTGAATTTGTTTGGTCTTTTTTTTTAAAAAAATTGCATTTTTAACTGTGTCATTCCATTATCTCCTACATAGAACTGGAATTTATGCTCATACAGCCTACGCTTTTTCTTTTTGTGGCTGAGTAACAATTTCAGTTAAAAAGCATTTGATTTCTACAGAATACTCATAGGACCTAGAGTTTAAATATTTACAAACCTATAGTTTTTTTTGTTTTTTGTTTTTTTTTCAAGAAAAGGATGCACTGTAACTATTTAGGTTTAATTTAATGCTCCAAGACAGCAATTCACTCAGTACTTTGGAGATTCAATATTGTTTTGTCACCATAAGATACCAAAATACACATTAAAATCAATCAAGGTATTATTGAGAATGTGTTTAGAATACAAAACTATTATAGGTGTTTTTTTGGGTTTTTTTTTTTTTTACAATTTCATATTTAATGCTGCTGCTGTTTAAATACTGCATACTACCTTGATTTGATTTAAAAATAATTTAAGGCAACTGATGATACATACAATAAGTTAAGACTGCCAGTGGTCTCTAGCCAAAGAGCGTCAGAAATATACCTAATAGTTGAACAAGTAGCATTTGTTGCTTGTTTTAGCAAGGAGGAATTCCCACCATAAAGAATTGCAAGTCAACTCAGAGAGTTTTAGAAATAACTTTTAAAAATATGAGGACTGACGATTAAGTTCACGAACTTGCTACCATGCACTTAAATTGTCAGCACTGTAACTGTTGTTGTGTGTTTTTGTGTGCCGTCACGAGAATGTCTGAGCTTGAATTAGAGCAACAAACAAACATTAAATTTCTTGTTAAACTTGACAAGAGTGGAAGTGAAATCAGGGACATGTTAGTCCAAGTTTATGGGGATAATGCCATGCAGAAAACGGCAGTGTACAAATTGATTAAATGTTTTTTTGAGAGGAGAGAATGTGTCACTGATGAAGAGAAGTCTGGGTGGACAGTAGCAAGCAGAACTGACAAAAACATTTCAAAAATTCATCGAATTGTGCATCAAAATTGTCAGCTGACTGTGAGAAGCATTGCAGACCAAGTAAACATCGATAGAGAAATGGTTAGGAAAATCTGAACTGAAAATCTCAGCATGAGAAAGGTGTGTGCAAAAATGGTCCTGAAGGAGCTCTTGCATCATGACAATGCACCAGCTCACATGGCACTATGTGTGAGGGAGTTTTAGACAGTAAACAAATAATTGTATTGGAACACCCTCCCTCCTCACCTGATCTGGACTCCAATGACTTTTTTCTTTACCTGAAGATAAAGAAAATATAATATTGAAAGAAAGACATTTTGATGACATTCAGGACATCAAGGGTAATACGATGACAGCTCTGATGGCCATTCCAGAAAAAAAGTTCCAAAATTGTTTTGAAGGGTGGACTAGGCACTGGCATCAGTGCATAGATTCACAAGGGGAGTACTTCGAAGGTGACCATACTGATATTCAGCAATGAGTTATGTAGCACGTTTTCTAAGATGAGTTCGTGAACTTAATTGTCACGGATTTTTGTGTGCCGTCACGAGAATGTCTGAGCTTCAATTAGAGCAACGATTAGGTCTGGATTTGTGTTTGTCAATATTGAAGAGGGTTCAGGAAGGAGGCATGCTCTAAATTGGATGCTGTCAGAGAGC
The DNA here is from genome assembly GCF_001890085.2 of Hipposideros armiger. NCBI lineage: Eukaryota > Metazoa > Chordata > Mammalia > Chiroptera > Hipposideridae > Hipposideros > Hipposideros armiger. The sequence goes on from NW_017731436.1 coordinate 3,666,234, forward strand.
AGGAGTAATTCTATGTTAATAAATTTTATCTAAAAGGAGGAAGACCAGTCTGAGGCTAAAACTGTAGTCCTTCCTACTAGTAAGCCAGGATAGGGGCTGGTTAGACATTTTTGTGGTTTAGACTATGTTAATATTGTTGTCTGGATTAAGACATGATTATTGTCTTTTTTTCTCAAGATGTTATTAAAAATATAGCTAACATACAATTTTATATTGTTTCAGGGACACGCCATAGTTATTTAACATTTATATACCTAAAGAAGTGATCACCATGATAAGTCCAACAACCATCTGACACTGTACCACACCATCACAATATTATTCACTATATTTCCTATGTTGCATATTACATCCCCATGACTTATTTGTTTTACACTTGGAAGTTTGAATCTCTTATTCCCTTTTATCTTTTCCCCCTTTTAAAACTTTTCAATTACAGTTGACATTCAATATTATTTTATATTAAATTCAGGTATACAGCATAGTGGTTAGACATTTATAAGAAGTGAGCTCCCTGACTAGTCTAGCACCCACCTGGCACTATATATAGTTATTACCATATTATTGATTATATTCCCTATGCTTTACTTTACATCCCCATGGCTATTTTATAACTACCAATTTATATTTCTTAATCCCATCACCTTTTTATCCTACCTCCAACCACCCTCCCATCTACTACCCTAACAAATCTAGTATCTTTCTGACACCATACATAGTTATTACAATATTATTGACTGTATTTCTTATGCTATACCCTACACCCCCATGACTACTGTGTAACAACCAATTTGTAATTCTTAATCCCTTCCCCTTTTCACCCCCACACCCCCTCCCATCTGACACCCAACAAAATAGTCTCCATATCTATGAATTTCTGTTTCATTTGTTTGTTTATTTTGTTCTTTAGATTACACTTATAAGTGAAATCATATGGCATTTGTCTTTAGCTGTCTCACTTACTACATTCACACAATACCCTCTAGTTCCATCCATGTTGTTGCAGATGACAATATTTTGTTCTTTTCTATGGCTGAGTAAGATTCTATTGTATATGTATATGTACCACCTCTTTATCCATTCATCCATTCAGGAACACTCAGGTTGCCTTCATATCTTGGCTATTGTAAATAATGTTGCAATGAACATATGCATGAGCATGTCCCCCTGAAGTCTCATTTTGGATTTCTTTGGATGAATATCCAGAAGTGGGATTCCCAGGTCTTTCTTAGTCTCTTGTTATAGTCTTTGTTTTAAAGTCTGTTTTGTCTGGTATAAGTATTGCTACTTAAGCTTTTTTGTTTGTTTCCATTTTCATGAAATATCTTTTTCCATCCCTTTACTTTCAGTTTATGTGTCTTTCAATCTGAAGTGAGTCTCTTATAGGCAGCATATGTAAGGGTCTTGCTTTCTTATCCATTCAGCCCCCCATCTTTTGATTTGAGCATTTAATCCATTTCCATTGGAAGTAATTGTTAATAGGTATGAGTTATTCTCATGCTATTATTCATAGTTTTGATTTTTTTTTGTTTTGTCTTAAAGTAGCCCCTCAAAGATTCCTTGTAATACTGGTTTTGTAATGATGAACTCCTTTAGCTTTTTATTGTCTGGGAAGCTCAGTTTCAGGGAGTCACTAGAGTTGAAGAGCTGTGGTCAACAGGTTAATGTAGGCTCTGGTTTAGAGCCAGTGCTGAGCCTTGAGCAAAAGCCTCAGAGCACACTGAGGCCAGTGGCAGAGCACCAGGGGCCCACAGACTCAGATAGTTTTCTAAGAAAGAATGCAATTCAGGCAGGGCCTCTGGTCTTGGGCCAGCTGGGTAGGTGGGGTCCCAGGGAGTCAGCAGGGTGGAGCAAGCAGCGCTCACCAGGCCAATGAGATTCAGATTTGGCTGTGATGGGGGCGGGCTCAACACAGGAAAGGAAAATGGCACCCACTTGCTGGCTGCACAGGAGAAGGTCCACAAAGGAGAAATGGTGACTGTCCTCCAGTCTTTTCCCTGAATCCACACACCTCAGTCTGCCCCCAGTGTATGTCTCTGACATCCTGCAAGTTACTGTCCCTCCAATGGAGCCCAAGGTGAGCACCTGAGAGTGAGAAAGTCTGTGTGTGTGCCCTTTGAGAGGGCATCTGTGTTTCTTGCAGCCTTGTGCTCCACCTGGAGGGTTGGAATCCCCACTGTTTTACATAGCCAGATGTTGTTGGGGGTCCTTTTCCCGGCACCAGTACTTCAGGCTGAGTAGGCTGGTTTGTGGCTAGGGCCCCTCACTCCTCGCAGGGGACCCTCTGCACCTGAGATATCTCTTCCAGTTCTCGGCTGCCACATGAAGGTTTGGGCCTAGAAGGTTTCCCATCTTCCCCCTCCTACCAGTCTCGATTTGGCTTCTTCTTTATATCCTTCATTATAAAACTGCTGTTCAGGTAGACTTCAGATGGTTCTCCAGGTTGATTGTTCTATAATTTAGTTGTACTTTTCAGGCTTTCACAGAAGGAAGCACTCACAAATGTGTGCCATTAGTCAGGATTCTCCAGAGAAACAGAACAAATAAGACTATATATATAGTGTCAAAAAATGTATACACATTTTAAGAAAGGAAAACTGTATTAAAATTGTAATGCTCAATATATACCAATAACAAAAGATGAATACAAGTCACGTTTGACTTCTGCAATTACAAGAGGTGCTCAAAGTGGTTATCATCAGTGTCCAGACATTTCTGATTACAGCAAACTACTGCTTGAACAATGTTGACCAAAGAATCCACTTGTATAGATTTTTTTTGTATAGAGATTGTATTATATATATATATATATATATATATATATATATATATATATATATTTAAATTTCTGTTTAAATCATGTGAAACAATTCCTTAAAAATGAATCACTGAGTTGACTTTAGGGAATTGGCTCACATGATTACAGAGGCCTGCAAGTCCAAATTCTGTAGGGTAGGCTAGAAGCCTGAAAGCTGGAGACCAAAGAGAGCCAATGTTTTAATTTAAGTCTAACAGAATCCCCTCTTCCTCCGGGGAGGTCAGTCTTTTGTTCTATTCAGGTCTTCAACTGATTGGATGAGGCTTACCCACATTATAGAGAACAATTTGCTTTATTCAGAGTCCTCTGGTTTCAATATAAATCTCACCCAAAAACATCCTCACAGAGATATCCAGGAATATGGTTTACCACATATCTGAACACCAGGGTCCAGCCCAGTTGAAACAAAATTAACTATCAAAACCATGAAATATTACATATTGCTAGAAAAAAGGATCATATACAGTTACTTGTTTCACAGAGTCCAACAACTAGTTTCTCTGTAGAAGTGCAGCTTTTCCTATTAGACCAGAGCTCCCTTTACCCCTGATTCTCTTAAAATCGGTAGGCAATTCATGTGATTGTCAAGGACCAAGGTGTCAGTCTATTTTCAAAGTGGTATATCTATGTGTGCACTGCTTTAGAAATATGCCCCACTCTGTCCCTATAACTTATATATATATATATATATATATATATATATATATATATATATATATATATACATATATATATATATTTAGATACATCACAACATGCCTTCAGGTTGAGATTCTCCAGGAGACATTGCTCTGGTTCTCTGTAGATCCGTAAGTCAGCATGGATTGTTAGACTTCTGAAATTAATGATGAAACTATTTGGCCTGCTCTCTCTAACTTTCAATGTAAAGCACAGTGAGCATGATGTTTGTCAACAAAATGAGGCAAGTTTTGAAGTACATTCTGTAATTAGACTTCATCAGTTTGTACCAGGTTGATAACATATTACAGAAATTTTGATCAAATACGTGGCTTAGAAATTGTCCAAAAGAATAAGTATAACTATACTCCTCAAATATTTGTAGGAAACACCTGTTTCAATAATAGTTGAGAAGCATCCATTCCTGGGTGTGGTTTGCATTGTGGCTAAATCTCTTGCTTTGTTCTTCCGTTGCTACATATCTCTTTCTTCTTCCTTCAGACGGGCTTCAAACTCCCTCTGGGTAGAGCCCATCTTTTATTCATTTTGCAGTGGTAACATTAGCTGCAAAACCATTGCATAAACAGGAGGTATCTAGCACTTAATGATATTGTTGAATGGACAAATGAAGTGAAGAGAGTATAAGATATGAATAAATGAATAAATACCAGGGTAAGGAGAACTCCAACTCATTCCAGCCTATTTAAAAAAGAGTTGCTCTGTGAAGGCTACAATTTGTGCTCATGCTATACTGAAAAAAAAAGTTAAATTGCAATGAGCACCTTGCACAGCAATTTTTCTTCAATAACTGAGTTGAGGGGGTAAGACAATACACTACTAATATTAGTTGATAGAGTTGATCTATTCTTTTGCAATGGTATATCTCAGAGTTTCTCATACTTAGTGTTTTATTATGAGAAAGAAGCTAGAACACTGAGCAAGTAATGAGAAGAATGGGGTTTATGTTCTGGCTCCACCACTTACTACATCTCTGACATTAGACAAGTCACTGTGGTTAAGAGGTTTGGGTTCTTATATTGAAAATTAGAAAAACAATTCACACTCAGCCTGTTAATGCAATGGTCAGGAGAAGTATGTGAGAGCCCTTTGTAGGCATAAAACCCTATATGGCAGCGGTTCTTAACCTGTGGGTCACGACCCCTTTGGGGGTCGAACGACCCTTTCATAGGGGTTGCCTAAGATCATTGGAAAACAAAAAGATATTTACATTACGATTCATAACAGTAGCAAAATTACAGTTATAGAGTAGCAACGAAAATAATTTTATGGTTGGGGGGTCACCACAACATGAGGAACTGGATTAAGGGGTTGCGGCATTAGGAAAGTTGAGAACCGCCGCTATAAGGTAATAGAAATTCTATTTGTGAGTCTCTTGGTTCTGCAGGAACAATGCTAATTTCTTACCCACTCATCTCGCATCTGTGACTTTGTGTATATGTGATTTTCTACAGTCCATTTTAGATTATAAGTGTAAGATGAACTAAAGCATGGAAGCAATCATTCAGATAATTTAGAATTCCTATACACTTGTGTGTGGCATTTCCAGAGTGGCAGTAAATAACATTAGAGAGGTACCCAGAAAGAAGATCACGTGTGATCTCGTAGGTTACATTGAAGACTTTAAAATCCATTTTCAGTGTGATGGAAATTCTTTGGAGGATGGAGAGCAGAGAGTTATGTGATATGTTTTATGTTTTAAAATGATCACTCTGGAGACTGTGGCAGCTAGTCTCCAAAGATGTTTCTCAGAATTCATAGTCTCATGTAATCCTTCCCCACCACAGTAAATCCGGGCTGCCCTTTGATTACATGAACTAATAAAATGTGACAGAAGTGACGCTGTGCCAGTTCTGGGTCTAGCTTTTAAGAGTACTGCCAGCTTCTGCTTCTCCTTTCTTGGAAAAGTCACCTCAGGAGACTTTAGCTACCATGTAAGTATTCTGGTGACTCTCCTGAAGAGATCACATGGAGAGGATAAGCCCTGAACTACATGGAGAGGGGGAGAGAGAGAGAGAGAGAGAAGCCCAGGTTCTGCAGTGTCCTCATTACTATTCAACTGCAACTGGGTTAAAGATATTAAGTGAGAACAGCCGAGTCATTGCTCAGCTGAGCCCAGTCAGCACACAGAACCATGAAAAACAATAAAATTATTGTTTTCAATTCACTGTGCTTTGAGAACATGTGTTACACAACAATAGATAACTAGAACGTGGATGTAGAAAGGCAAAAGAAGGAGCAGAGAGAGCATTAGAAGGTTATTCAGTTGTCAAGGTGAGAGATGATGTGGACTGCTGGTGAGATATGAGATAAAGAGAAGAAAAATCAAGGTATCCTATGTTTATTGTCAGGAGCAAACTGGGATAACAGTGGTACCATTTAGTGTTGAGAAAAACTTAGGGACAATTTGATTTAAGAAGGTCGAATAGGAGTTTAGCTTTTACACATCCATATTCATATGACTATTACACAGCAAGTAGCGATGCCATGTAAGTAGTTGGATAAGTACCTGGGGGATGATGAAACTGAAGGATAATTATTGGAGCCACTATGCATTGGTGACGCTACTTTATGGTATTGGATGAGGTCATCTCAAGGCAAAGTACAATCAGAGAACAGAAATGGTACAAGGTAAAGCTGTGGAGTATGCTGATATTTAGAAGTCAGGAAGATGGATAGAACCCGAAAACAGGAGACCAAAGAGAAATGACCCTAGTGAGAAAAGAGGAAAGCCAGAAAACAAAAAAAAGGGAAATCCCTAAATCCAAGTAAAGAGGTGTTTGAAAGGAGAAAGTATGTACAGTTGGATCTCTGGAGAGATCATGTACGAAAAGGGACAACCATGACCATTTGATGTGACAATATGGATGTCATTACTGACCAACAACAAGATTAGTTTCAGTGGAGTGGTGAAGGTGAAAGCCTGAAATAGTGAAGTAAAAAGAGAGTGGGTGATGAAAAACTGGAAGCAATGGGGATAAAATGGCTTCATCCCTTTCTTTTTAGAAACATTTACTTTTCTTTTTTTCAATTAATGGAAGCATATATCTATCCAGACAGGAGGAATTAACATTGTTAAAATGTTCATACTACCCAAAGCAATCTATAGATTCAATGCCATCCCTATCAAAATACCAATGGCATTTACCACAGAACTAGAACAAATAATCCTAAAATTTATATGGAACCACTAAAGACTTCAAATAGCCACAGCAGCCTTGAGAAAAAATAACAAAGCTGGAGGTCTCATGCTACCTGATATCAAACTATACTGCAAGGCCACAGTAATCAAAACAGCATGGTACTGGCATAAAAACAGACACACCGATCAATGTTTCATTTTTTTGTTGTTGCTAAAAGGAGCAGAGGCATGTGTTCAAAACTGGAGGTATGTAGAGTTGCAAGAGGATTTCTAAAAAAAGGAAGATGGCCCGTGTTAGCCATGTTATGAGAATGAACCAGTGAACAGAGAAAACTTGCTGACAGGGAAGATGAGTAGGTAATTTCAGAAGCTTAAGATCCAGAGCACAGGAGGGGGGACTGACTTTATCCAGGAGAAAGGCTGTTAACCAGATGCTGTTCACCATGGTTCAGGAAGGAAGCAGTGTACACAAGAACAGATGTTTAATCTGGGTAGATTTGGTGGAATAAAACGAGGGAGGCTCCTGAGTGTTTTTGCTTAAAATATTGTGAAATAGTCACCTGAGTAGAATGAATGGAATAGGCATCTGGAAGAGTATTTGATGTTTTGAGTTTCTATAGAAAAGGGACCTGATCCTGACCCTATGTCCTGTTGCTACATATTCTGCTATTTTGCCCAAAAGTTATAGGTTGGAATTGTTGTAAATTAATGTTGCCATAGAGCTTATTTATGTAAGCTGAGTGAATTGCCTCAAATTCCCTCTCTGTTGGGGACAGATTCACAGTGAGTCACTGCTGTATGAGATATTGGTTAGGATGACTTATTAGAATCTATACAGGCAGACTGCTGAAGTGTCTGTGCCTATCATTGTGGAAGTTCTAGCAACACAATACCATATAGCAAAGTTATTTCTACGTATTTTATTCCATTTTGGAGGCAGAAAATGTAAACGTGTTTACTCTGCATTAGCTGCGTCGGTGAAGCCTTTCAGCTGGCCTCAGGAAGGTTCCTCCTTTGGATAACTGAATTATTATCAGTGTGTCTTCATTCTGTCTCACTGCTCTAACATTCTTGCCAACACATTTTCATCCATTAACTAAGGTGATTTTTTTCTAGCTTATTCTTTATTTATCAGAGAAGAACTGCAGAATTACAGAAATATCTTAAACTCCTAAATACCATGGCTTAGTGGTATTCAGAAAAGCCTGGAGACACACACACACACACTTGAATAACACCATTTTGTTCAATGGTGCTTCATTATAACATTGATGAGATGCTGTAGGAACTTAACTCTTGTTTATATCAATTATTCTATCAAATAGGTTTCATTATAGGTCTTTGCACTTAAAGTCACAGAGCCTATCAACAGTATTAAGTGAAAACTTACTCTGTGTGTATATATATATATATATATATATATATATACACACACACACACACACACACACACACACACACAGACATATGTGGAGAGATAGAAAGAGAGAAGGGGGACATTTATATATGTATATATACATATATATGTATATATAACTGATTTTTAGAAGGTATTCAATTATTCATGAAGTGGTAGGTAAAACAATTGCTAGCAGAAGTCTGATTTAAAAATAGACTAGTTACTTTAAAAGTAACTATTTTAAAATCTATTTTAAAATAAAAAAGTAATCTATTTTAAAAATAAATAGAACTAGCCAACATTATAGAGGAAACAAGTGTGGATGACCTATGATGGAACCTACGGAGAAGTAAGAGGGAAATATGATTTGTTTTCCCCAAGGCCCCAAAATAAGAATTATGACAATCTATTTCTGAGTCATAATTGAGCTATATGAAAACAAAATCTTACTGGTCAGAAAAATAAATATTTATATGTTATAAAACACACACTGATACAGGGTACATATTTATGAAAGATACATTTTTGGTGCTAATTCAAGAATTCTCTAAGTGCTTGGATGTTAAATACAACCCTTTGGCTAATTTCAGAATGTCGTTTTTCTGCATTGCAGTATATTTGTAATTTTAGATGAAATATAGGACTTTTCACTTGGGGATAAACACATCTGGCTTTGAGTCGCTGAATTGTCTAATGGAATAAACAGTGGAAGCATTCAGAAGTGATAATGGGCAGACGATTGAAACATGCTCTTCGGCTTCCTTAGCTTCTCTAGGGAATAAATATTTTATTCTGTGGAATGAGAACTAGCTTTGGAAGTAACAGTGATAGCACTCAAATTTTTCCCAGCCCTATGTCTCTAGAGAGGCTCCCCAGTGCAAGTAATTGGAACTTTTGAAAGTGAGTCTGGCAAATGTTCACAGGCTGGGGTTCAACTCAAGGCAAAGCATGGCAAGAATTCATCTGGCTCTGTAATGAGTTGGTTGGGCAGGGCGTGGCCAAACACCAACTGTGAGAGTCCAGGTTAAGAGAGCTGAGGGAGTGCATGGAAGTTTCCTGTCAACTAAGGCATAGAGGGTGTCTGAGGATGTGTGCCTTTGTAAAGGTGGAGTAGACTAGGAGCGCATGTTCTGGGGTCTCAGTATGCAGAGTGGGAATTAGAATCAGAACAGCTGAATTAAGCCATGTGAAAGACCCCCAGTTTGTCTTTCTTTATCTATGAAACAAAACCACATGATGGTAGCATGCATTTTAATAGTCTTAGAAGGTTTCACCTTTCTCCTGATACGTAGGACGGATGTACTTTGGGGTATTTTTTCTGATCTATTGATGTTGGACATGGATGAAGAACTCAGGCATTCGGTAATGGTAGTAATAAAGCATTCGTTGCGCAGGGAGAGCTATTCCAGGGTGTTTAGAGGTCAGAAGGAGACACAGGAAGTAGACTCTCAGAATGAACTCCTGCTAGTGTAGTGTCAGGCAATGCTTGTACCAAGGGGAACACACTGTTTCTCCTTCTTATATGTGTGTTTTATTCAGAACACGCGGGGGATCTGGTTCTAATTCCATTCTGCTTCCACAGAAAATAAAAATCTCCTAAGATTTGGAAAACTAAACCGATTTCATTTACATGAAACCATAAGGGCCCGAGTTACTAACTGGTGGCGCTGGCCCCTGGGATTACCCTCCTCACTCGAGGTGCTTAGGGAAGCGATATCTAGAGGACATAGATGCTAAAATCACTCTACTCCTGAGGGCCACGGGAAACGTTTTATAGAGAAAACAAAACAACACCACTAACTGCTTCTAGAAAAAAAAATGCCATTTTTAGATGGTGAAATAAGTCTCACTCTCAAAATATTCCTCCCTCTCCCATAAATAGATGGATGAGGGACAAATGGTTGAAAATAAAGCAAGACATACTACAGCAATGGGCCTATAGACAATTAGGTACGAACAAGTAAAGCTTCGTCTTGGGGTCCATGCAGAGAGAACCACGCAGCGCCTCATGCTCTGCCTGGTGTTCTGGATTCGCTCTAGAACGTAGCAGGCTGGGAAGAACTTACTTCAGGGAGCGCGGTGTGCTGAGTCTCCTTGATTCCCCAGAAGGTCAGAAGGAGCTTAAGAAGGTCTAAGACATTCTTGTCCACGAGGCTGGTGTAGTTCCAGATTCTGAGGAGAAGACGGGCTTCTTCCAGGAGCATCGGTAGGCAACATGCCCACGTCTATCTTACAGGCACGTCAGGATAGAACCCGCTTTGCTTTTCATGTCTGTGATGACAGTGTAAAGAACAATGCATCTCGCCTAAGGGGACCCAGCAGCTGGAAAAATGATTATCAATTTAAATAGGGCATTTGGTATAATGGAATGGATTTTATAGGCAGATGAAAAATTGGTGGAAAAATATGCAGCTTTAAGGAGATATAAATGCAGCACGCAAGAGATTTTTCTGGGGTTAGAAACCATGCTTGCCCAAATCAATCCATTCAGTAGATAAATCGTGGGGCATATAGTCAATGTTCAGACCTGAATTAAATGCCTTTGACATCAAAGAGCATAAATGATATCAAGGCCCAGAGTAAAGGTGATAATTATGAGAGAAAAGTTGAAAGGTTTGGTTGTTAGGTCCAGGAACCTAACATGTGAATAATTCAAAAAGGAAAGAAAATAACAAATAAAGAATATGCATTACTTAAAAAAAAGAAAAAAAAATGTCCCTGAGCTGAAGATAGAGCTTAATCTACAGATGGAAAGGGCCTACCACATTCCTGGTCAGAATGATGAAAAAATTAACTTGTCCAAACATATTCTGATAACATTTATTAACTCTAAAAGTACAAAAAAATCTTATAAAAGTCAATAGAGAGAGAATGCATTATCTACAAAGGAGAAAAGTAGTCTAGCAATTGACTATTCATTTGTAATGCGGGATACTCTAAGTTAGATATAAACCATTTTCTGTCCACTGAGAGAATAAATTGTGACTCTGGTAATTATTGAGTTGTCAGGGTAGAAGAATTCAGGTAGGCTTTCTTAGAGTAAGTATACTTGAAAGAAAAAATACAACATAACGATAAAGGAAATGTTTAAATAAATACACAGTAAAATAAAACCAAACAAGCAGAGGACAATAAAAAAATAAATGGGCAGATCTGAAAAAGAACCAAGTACAAATTTTAGAAATAGAAAATGCTGACATAACTTAAAGGCTGCAAATCAGACATAACAGAATAAATGTGCTCAAAGGTACCACTGAAGTAATTAACTAGAATGCATCCCAGAGAGACAAAAGATGGAAAAGAGAGGAGTGTGCACCAATAAAGATTAAAAAAATGATAATGGGGAAATAACAAAAGATACAAAGAAAATTTAAACACACAAAAGAGATGGTTCTACCTATATTCTGCAATTTAGTTTGATAAAATACTTTTTCTACAAGAATGTAAGTTGCCTAAATTGCCCCCAGAACAGATGAAATAATAGTACCAGGTGCTGCTTTATTCTGTGCCAGGCATTGTTCTGAGGGCTTTACATACCTTAATTCTTTTAATCTTCACAACAACCTTATAGGAATTATCATTATTTTTTATCATTCCAATTCTTCAATGAAGAAATCGAAGCACTGAAGGATAAGTAATTTTCCCAAGGACACAGCTAGTAAATGATGGAAACAAGATTCTAATTGTGGGCTTCTGGCACCAGGGTCCGTGCTTTCAGCCAGCTTACTATATTGTCTCTGAGAACACATCAGTAAGCCAAATGCCATAGAAGAAATAGGGATTGCTGTCAAAGTGATACTTCCTGAAAAAGCCATCAGGCCAGAAAGAGGCAAAGAGAATTACACCTTGCTTTGAATGAGATCTAACCGATAGGATTTGACCAGTTTAAGGGAAAAGAAACAGAAAAAATTCCAGTTTATTTCATTAAGCAAACAACCTTAATAGTAATGCCCCCAAAATACAGCACATAAAAGTAAGGCAACAAACCACTCTCACCTATGGACACTGATAGAAACATTCTAAGCAAACAGAATTCTAAGCAAGCAGAATTGAGCAGTATGTTTACAGCATAATAAACTGCTTTTTTTCTAGTTATATAACAAAGGTTCAGCACTGGGAAATCTAGTAATATAACTCATCAACTAATACATTAAGATATAACAATTTTATGTATAAATAAATGCCGAATATAAAGTTGATATAGATTATTATCTGTGTTAGAAAATTTTCTTGTTAAATGTCTTGGAACAGGAAGTTGATTCATCCATACTGATAGGCTGTATGTGATCACTTTGGTACCATGGTACTCCAAGCAATGTTCTCCTTAAAACAATTGATAAAGAAGAAAGGGAAATGAAGTTAAATACTGAGAAAGAAAAGAGTAAACACAATATGATTCTGCTACACACTCATGAGAATGGCTGTAATTAAGCAGACCAAGAGTACAAAATCTTGGCAAAAGTGTGATGCAAGTAGAGGTCTCCTATATCCCAATTTAGAGAGTAAATTGGGGCAACCACTTTGGAGACCTGTTTAGCAATATCTACTAATACTAAATATATACACAACACATGACACAGAAGTTTTACATGTATATTTACATGTGCATCTATAATATATGTTACATAAATACATTCAAGAGAAGTGAGTGCATATATTTATTCAAAGACATGTAAAATATGTTCATAAACTTCTTTGTATTATGTAACGGCAGGGGTAAGGAAGTGGTCTAGTTTCATTTTTTTGCGTGTCTGTCCAGTTTTCTCAACACCATTTATTGAAGAGACTGTCTTTACCACACTGTATATTCTTGCCTCTTTGGTCATAGATTAATTGATCATATAGGCATGGGTTTATTTCTGGGCTCTCTATTCTGTTCCATTGATCTATGCGTCCGCTCTTATGCCAGGACCATGCGGTTTTGATTACTATAGCCTTGTAGTATATAGCTTGATATCAGGTAGCGTGATAGTTCCCACTTTGTTTTTCTTCCTCAAGGATACTTTGGCTAGTCAGGATCTTTTGTGGTTCCATATAAATTTTAGGATTATTTACTTTCTTACACCATATACAAGAGGAAACACAAAACGGATTAAAGACTTACATGTAAGACCCAAAACCATAAAACTCCTAGAAGAAAACACAGGTAGTATATTCCTTGACATTGCTCTTATTAACTTTTTATTTTTGAATATGTCACCACTGACATGGGAAACAAACAAACAAAAAAACATATGGGACTCCATTAAACTAAAAAGTTTTTGCACAGCAAAGGAAACCACCATGAAATGAAAAGACAACCTACCAAATGGGAGAAGATATTTGCCAATGATGCATCTGATAAGGGGTTAATAACCAAAAAATATAAAGAACTCATACAACTTAACACCAAAAAAACCCAAAAAACAAAAATAAACCCCAAACAATTCGATTAAACAATGGGTAGAGGACCTGAATAGACATTTTTCTGAAGAGGACATACCGATGGCCAATAGATATATAAAAAGATGCTCAATGTTACTAATCAGAGAAATGCAAATGAGATAACACACAGTAAGATATCACCTCACACCTGTAGCACGGCCATCATCAATAAATCAACAAACAACAAATGTTGCCTAGGATATGGAGAAAAGGGACTTCCCATGCACTGTTGGTGGGATTGCAGATTGGTGCAGCCACTATAGAAAACTGTATAGAGGTTCCGCAAAAAAATTAAACAGAACTATCTTATTGCCCAGCAATTCCACTTCTGGGTATTTATCAGAAGAAATCCAAAACACTAATTCAAAAACATGTATGCATCCCTGTGTTCACTGAAGCATTATTAACAATAGCCAAGATACAGAAGCAACTCACGTATCCATCGATATAATTTTGTTATACAAATAGCATCTTGGGCAAAATTAACAACATGCTATAGACATAAAGATAATCATGCACAATATAGAACTAAAAAGGATTAAAATCTAAATATATAAGAAAGTCCTTCAATCTAGAATGAACAACACAGAAAAACTACTAATTAGCCAAGAAAACATGTAATAGATCAATTATAATGGAAGAAACAAGAATACAAAAAGGTTTAAAGATTGTTCAATCTCAGTGAAGAAAATTTTTTCAAATTAAAATGCCAGTTTTTGCCATCACAATTAAAGTCAGGTATCAGCATTGTAAACTAAATCTCTGCCTGTTTCTGAAATATAAATAGGTTTAATAATTCTGCAGAGCAATTTGCATGAATTTGTGTATTCCTTGAGATGTACTCTTTTTATTATTATTATTATTAGCTTTAGGTGTACAAAACAATACAATAGTTATGCTTTTCACCCCTCACAAAGTGACAACCCCCTTTCCCCTATCCACTACCCCCCACCCCCAATATCATACATATCTATTACAATTCCATTGACTCCACTCCCCACACTGTACTCCACATCCCGTGACTATATATATATATATATATATATATATATATATATAAAATTATAGTTGACATATAATATTATTCAATGGCAGCTTCAGATGTACAGTGCAGTGGTCAGGCCGCTACACTATTAATGAAGTGGTCTTCCTAACAAGACATGAGTCCATCTGGCCCCCTAAAAAATATTTACAACATTATTG
>NW_017731436.1:3681470-3719314 GCF_001890085.2 Hipposideros armiger
TGCATTTCTCTAATGATTAGTGAGGTTGAACATTTTTTCATATGCCTGTTGGCCATCTGTATGTCCTCTTTAGAGAAATGTCTCTTCATATCCTCTGCCCAGTTTTTAACTGGGTTGTTTTTTACTTTTTGGTGTTGAGTTGAATGAGTATTTTATAAATTTTTGATACTAACCCCTTGTAAGATATATCATTGACAAATATCTTCTCCTATTCAGTAGGCTTCCTTTTTGTTTTATTGATGGTTTCCTTTGCTGTGAAAAATCTTTTAACTTTCACGTAATCCCATATGTTCATTTTTTTCTTTTACTTCCCTTGCCTATGGAAGTATATCAGGAAAACTATTGCTTAGGGTAATGTCTGCAAATTTACTTCCTATATTTTCTTCTAGGAGTTTTATGGTTTCAGGTCTTACATTTAAGTCTTCAATCCATTTTGAATTTGTTCTTGTATATGGTGTAAGGATGTGGTCCAATTTCATTTTTTTGCATGTGTCAGTCCAATTTTCCCAGCACCATTTATTGAATAGACAATCTTTATTCCAATGTAAAATTTTTGCTTCCATTGTCATAGATTAATTAACCATATATGAATGGATTTATTTCTGGCTCTCTATTCTGTTCCATTGATCTATGTGCCTGTTTTTATGCCAGTACCATACTGTTTTGATTACTGTAGCCTTGTAATATGATTTGATGTCGGTTAGCATGATTCCCCTGACTTTGTTCTTATTTCTCAGGATTGCCATAGCTATTCGGGGTCTTTTATGGTTCCATATAAATTTTAGGATTATATTTTCTATTTCTGTGAAAAATGCCCTTGGTAGTTTGATAGGAGTTGCATTGAATCTATATATTTCTTTAGTCAGTATGGACATTTTAACTATATTAATTCTTCCTATTCGTGAGCATGGTATATGTTTCCATTTATTTGCATCTTCTTTAATTTCTCTCTTCAGTGTCTTAGAATTTTCTGAGTACAGGTCTTTTACTTCTTTGGTTATATTTATTCCTAAGTATTTTATAGTTCTTGAAGCAACTGTAAATGGGGCTGTTTTCTTAATTTCTCCTTCTGATAGTTTGTTATTGGTGTATACAAATGCAACTGATTTCTGCATATTGATTTTGTATCCTGCTACCTTACTGAATTCATTTATCATTTCCAATAGTTTTTTATGGAGTCTTTGGGACTATCTATGTATAGTATCATATCATCTGCATATAATGACAATTTTACTTCCTCCTTACCAATTTGGATGCCTTTATTTCTTTTTCATGTCTGATTGCTGTGGCTAGAACTTCCAGAACTATGTTGAATAAAAGTGGAGAAAGTGGACAGCCTTGTCGTGTTCCTGATCTTAAGGGGAATGGTTTTAGCTTTTTCCCATTGAGTATAATGTTAGCTATGGGTTTATCATGGCCTTTATTATGTTGAGATACGATCCCTCTATTCCCACTTTGCTAAGAGTTTTTATCATAAATGGCTGCTGGATTTTGTCAAATGCTTTTTCTGCATCTATTGATATAACCATATGATTTTTATTTTTCATTTTGTTGATGTGGTGTATCACATTAATTGATTTGCAGATATTGAATCAACCTTGCATACTGGGGATGAATCCAACCTGATCATGGTGTATAATCTTAATATATTACTGAATTCTGTTTGCTAATATTTTTTGAGGATTTTTGCATCTATATTAATCAGGGATTATTGGCCTGTAGTTTTCCTTTTTTGTACTGTCTTTGTCTGGTTTTGGAATCAGGGCAATAGTGGCCTCATAGAAAGAGTTTAGGAGCCTTCCTTCCTTCTGGATTTTTTGAAATAGTTTGAGAATAGGTGATAATTGTTTTTTGAATGTTTGGTAAAATTCACTTGTGAAGCCATCTGGTCCAGGGCTTTTGTTTGTTGGGAGCTTGTTGATTACTGATTCAATTTCATTGGTAGTAATCAGTCTATTCTGATTTTTCATTTTTTGTGTGTGCTAGCTTTGGGAGGTTGTATGCTTCTAGATAATTATCCATTTCTTCCAGATTGTCAAATTTGTTGGCATACAGTTGCTCATAGTAATTTCTTAAAATTTGTTTTAAATTTCTGTGGTGTCTGTTGTCACTTCACCTCTTTCATCCCTGATTTTAGTAATTTGTGTCCTTTTTTTTTTCTTTTTTTTTTTTTTTTTTGGTGGGTCTGGCTAGAGGTTTGTCAATTTTGTTTATCTTCTCAAAGAACCAGCTCTTGGTTTCATTGATCTTTTGTATTGTTTTTCTGGTCTCTATTTTGTTTATTTCCGCTCTGGTCTTTATTATCTTCTTCCTTGTACTCCCTTTGGGCTTTTTTTGTTGTTCTTTTTCCAGTTCCCTGAGGTGTAAGGATAACTGTTAATTTGAGATTGTTCTTGCTTCTTTAGGTAGGCCTGCATTGCTATGAATTCTCCTCTTAAGACTGCTTTTGCTGCATCCCAGAGATTTTGGGTTGCGGTGTTTTCATTTTCGTTTGTCTCGAGGTATCTTTTGATTTCTTCCTTGATCTCAGTTTTGACTCACTCACTATTTAGTAGCATGTTAGTCAGTCTCCATGTATTTGTGTGCTTTCCAGTTTTTTTCATGTAATTGATTTCTAGTTTCATAACACTGTGGTTAGATAAGATGCTTGACATGATTTCAATTTTCTTAAATTTATTGAGACTTGTTTTGTGGCCTAACATGTGGTTTATCTTGGAAAATGTTCCATGTGCACTTGAGAAGAATGTATATTCTGTAGCTTTGGGGTGAAATGCTCTAAAAATATTGATTAAATTTAGCTGGTCTAAAGTGTCATTTAAGGCCACTGTTTCCATGTTGATTTTCTGTCTGGAGGATCTGTCCATTGGTGACAATGGGGTGTTGAAGTCCCCTACTATGATAGTGTTACTGTTGATCTCCGTCTTTATGTCTGTCAATATCTATTTTATATATTTAAGAGCTCCTATGTTAGGTGCATAGATGTTTACTAGGGTTATGTCCTCTTGTTGGATCAATCTTTTTATTATTATGAAGTGCCTTTCTTTGTCCTTTATTATATTCTTCAATTTAAAGCATATTTTATCTGATATAAGTATTGATACTCCAGCTTTTTCTCAGTTCCATTTGCATGCAATATTTTACTCCATCCCTTTATTTTCAGCCTGTATGTGTCTTTCGATCTGAGGTGAGTCTCTTGTAAACAGCATATGCAAGGGTCTTGCTTTCTTATCCATTGAGCCACCTTATGTCATTTGATTGGAGCATTTAATTCATTTACATTTAATGTGATTATTGATAGGTGTGTAATTATTGCCATTTAGTTATTTGTGTTTCTGGTCTTCATTAGTTAGATTGTTTTTTGTTTTTTTTTTCTTTCTTCTGCTTAAAGAAGCCCTTTTAACATTTTCTGCAATTCTGGCTTGGTGGTAATGAATTTCTTTAGCTTATTCTTTTCTAGGAAACTCTTTATCTCTCCTTCAATTTTAAGTAATAGCCTTGCTGGATAAAGCAATCTAGGTTGTAGGCCTTTGTTTTTCCTCACTTTGAAAACCTCCTGCCACTCCCTTCTGGCCTGCAGAGTTCCTGTGGAAAAGTCAGCTGATATTCTTATGGGGATGCCCTTGTAAGTAACTTGCTGCCTGTCCCTTGCAGCTTTCAGGATTCTGTCTTTGTCTTTAACCCTTGCCATTTTCACTATAATGTGTCTTGGTGTGGGCCTGTTTGAGATCATCTTGGTTGGAACCCTCTGCACTTCCTGGTGTTGTATGTCAATTTCCTTTGCCAGGTTAGAAAAGTTTTCAGTCATTATTACTTCAAATATGATCCCGATCCCTTGCTTACTCTCTTCTCCTTCTGGTATTCCTATGATGTGCATGTTGTTGCACTTGATGTTATCACCCAGCTCTCTTAAACTATTTTCAATGCTTTTTATTCATTTTTCTTTTTGTTGTTCTGCTTGGATGATCTCTGCTACCTTGTCTTCTAAGTTGCTGATTTGATCCTCTGCTTCATCCAATCCTCTGGTACTTCCTTTGAGTTTGTTATTTATTTCAATAATTGCACTCTTTAGTTCTAGCTGGCTGTTTTTCATGATTTCTCTATCTTTCTTTATATTCTCCTTAATTTCCTTGAACATTCTAATAATCAGTGTTCTGAACTATGTCTTCGGTAGGTTTTTTATCTATATTTCCTCTAGTTCCACTGATTCAGGAGGTTTCTTCTGTTCTTTAATTTTGGATGTGTTTATTTGTTTCCCCATTCTGGCTTACTCTTTGTGCTTGCTTCAATGTAATAGGTAGATCCTCTAAATCTCTCAGTCTTTTCTGGGTGGACTTATGCGGTGTGTGTCCTTTATATTTGATTTACTCAGTCTCTCTATTCTCCTGTGCGTGTGTACCAGAGGTGTTCCTTGTGTTGTGTGTCTTCTCCTGTTGAAGTTGACCTTTGATTGCTTTTTGCTTGTCAGCAGGTGGGACTGACTCCCAGGCTGACTAGCTGTTAGGATTAGCTGTGTTCATAGTTTATGAGCTGCTATGTGAGGGTTGACCCCCTCAGATGAAGTTTGGTCCCTATGGGCTCTTGTGCCTATAGCGATTTCCCTTTGGGTGTGACTCTTGTAGGTCAAACCTGGTAATGCTCTGGTTTGGTCTAAAGTTGGCCTCTGGGTGTGATGATTCTTGAGCCTCTTTGGCTGGGACTTACTGCAGAGCGATTTTAGAGGAAAGCAGATCAACAAGCACAACAACAACAGCCATCAAAAGAAACCAGATACTCTCACATGTAAAAAACAACCAACAACCAACACTAAACATGCATAGAAATATCAAACACACACACGAAAAAAAAATTGCAGGAAAATGGAAAGAAGGAGGAAAAGTAGAACCTCGAAAAGAAAGAAGAAAAGAAAGGAGAGGGAGAGGGGAAACAAGGAAAATAGAAAGAAAGAAAGAAGAAAATAAGTACATTTGTGTGCCTACACACATATA
Source organism: Hipposideros armiger (assembly GCF_001890085.2). Lineage (NCBI taxonomy): Eukaryota > Metazoa > Chordata > Mammalia > Chiroptera > Hipposideridae > Hipposideros > Hipposideros armiger. The sequence goes on from NW_017731436.1 coordinate 3,686,456, forward strand.
TATATATATATATATATATATATATATATATATATATATATATATATATATATATATACTATATAAAAACTAAAAATGATAATGAAATGGAAAAAAAACAAACACCCAAAATAAGCAAACAAAACAACCCCAAAACACCCAAAAAAGCCAAACAAACAAAAAGAAAAAAAACACCTCAAAACAAACAAACAAACAAAAAAGCAGTGCCAGCCTTGGCTAAAGTCCACCACGCTCTCTCCATGTTGTCCTCTGCTATACAAAAGCTCCTCTGCATCTTGTGGGGGCAGAGCTGGCTACGTGGCGCCTAGAGTGACCCTGACGATGCAGGTCTACATGAGTGGGGTTATGAGGTGTGATTGGTAGTTTTTACAAAGTCAATGCCATTTCTGCTCTCGCCTGCCCAGAGGCACACTGAGAACTGTGCAGCCAGGAGGCTCGATGTGCATCTTCCAGCACTCTTTCCGCTGGAGGCGGTGGGGAGCTGTGAGATTTCAGAGCTGTTAAAAGCCACCTGCCCGGGGGCCTGCGAATAACTCAGCAGCTGAAGTTGCCCTGCCTCCCAAGCTGTGCAGGAGAGTTGGGGGTGGGGTAGGTAGGCCCATACTCTGCAGCCTCTTCTCATGCGGAGTTTCTCAGCCCCCTGGGAGTAGGAGAAACTCTGTAATCTGACCCTGCTCCTCCATTCAGGGGTCAGCTTAAGACTCTGGCCTGGCAGGGGCCAGGGTCCCTGAGGGAGGATAGGCGTGGGTTCTTATCTATGCAGTTGTTTTTTGCTTTCTGTCTGAGAAAAAGAAAAAAAAGAAAGAAAAAAAAAAGTCCTACTGCCATTTTGAGCTGAGGCTTCTGCCTCAGATGCTCCAGCTGTGTTCCTGGTGCAGGACCGTGGGGGGGGGGCAGGGATTGAGCCGGCCTGGCGCTGCAACGCTCTCCGTTCTGCCTCCGGGGGTCCCTCATCTCCGCAGCCATGGGTGCGGACTGTACCTCCAGATGCACATCTCCCTTCTCTCTGCCCCCACTCAACCGGCCGAGGCTTCTGCCTTAGACTCTGCAAACTGTCGCGCTCCCACTGCAGGCTCCGTGGGGCCGCGAGGCACAGGGAGCGAGCTGAGGGAACACTCTCCGATCTGTCTCCTGGGGCCCCGCGTCTCAGCAGCCACGGGTGCAGGCTACACTTCCATGCATCTCGCCTCCCTCCTCCCCTACTCGCCCCGTCTGTCCACCTTCAAGCAATTGTCATGTGAGTCTCTCAGCTGTTCTGTGTTGCGATGTACTCTTGAGAAAAAAATATTCTACATGTACCCGGAGACTGTCTAGCATTGCGAGTAAAATCAAAGAGTTGGAAACAATCTGAGTGTCCATCAATAGAGATTAGATAGGTAGAATGTGGTATTGTAAATGATGGACTACTATACTGCAGTGAAAAGGAAATTACTATATTAACAGGAGACAGAATAGATGATTGAAAAGAGTATTCTGAATGAAAATTGTGAAGTTATATATAGAGAATAGTTTCAAGCCATTTTGTAAGTTATATTCACACAATTTATGGTGACATGATGTGTTGGGATGAAGACGAGGTGGTATTAGGAATGATACAAAGGAATAAAATGGAGGAAAACAAAAGCAGATGAAAATAAATTTTAAAAGAAGACTACAGCATTATAATGTGCCTAAACTGTGGCAGATTGCCCCAACTCTATGCACTTGAAGTCTGAAAGAATAACATAACCTCCCAGAAAACACAACAAAAGAACTTAAATATTTCCTATTTCCTTTAAATTGCAATTTATGCAGCTAAATCATATAAAAGTAAACAAATTGGACAAGGCAAAAACTATATGAGAATATCATTTATTACACACTTTGTTGGATATTGTTGAAGCTCAATCTATGTTTAGCTTATGTAATTTATTTTAGTTTTTGGATATTTGATTGAAATTGAAATATCATTAAATCTTATTCAGTTTGAAAGGTAATGCAATATGGATTTTCTGATTTCTGAAGATCTAGGTGTCAGAAATATTGATTACACTTATTCTTACTAATATAAATCTACTAGTATAGCTTCTATAATGCAACTGTAAGCTTTATGGAAATCTACAGTAATACCCTTTTATGTATAGAGTTTAAGTAATCAGATTAACTAGTCAAATCTTGTATAAGACAATAGACTGAGAGCATGCTTGAATAATAATCCTCAAATGGCATTATTAAAGTGATTTGTGATTTCCTTATTGTATATGTGACTTTTTATTGTTAAAAGAGAATAAGGAAGCTGTCACTAAAATAATGTATGTACTCAAACTCTAATTTAATGAATGATCGATTCTGGCAACTAAAATTCTACTTGTTTCATCCTGAAAAACACTATCCAACACAATTTATTGATTTAATTAACATGATGTTAAAACAATGAAGAATGTTAAAGTATGTACAAACTACAACTTGTAATTATCACAATTTTCATCATATCATTCTAACACATTAACCTTGTAGGCAAACTCGTTCTCCTCAGTTCATTTTAAGTAAGGTAGAGCCAGAGCCATGATGAGTTGCAAAAGGCCATTATGCTCTTTGAGTGCAAATCTGAAGATGTTTATGATCTGTAGCTCAACAGGTCATGCCCTGGAGATAATCGACATCAACACAACATATCCATTCTTTTGAATGGTGCCATTTTGTTTCATTTTGAGAAAATCAATGACTGCTTCTAGAATATGGAGCACCAGCTATGGAGCCAAATTCCCTGGGTCACATCCTAACTCCCCACTTAGCAACTTGTGTCACCGTGCATAAGACGTTTGATTTATCTGTACCCCAATTTCCTCATGTGTTAAATTGAGCAAATGTCATTATGACCTCCTATTTTGGGTCTAGTTACTCAGTGCCAAGAATATTGTGCAAAGAGTCAGAGCATCCAGAAATATGGGGCTTAGCCAAACACATCTGACTTCCAGTTGCCTCTGTTTTAGCACTAAGTTGCCCTAGAGTTCCTGGGAGTAGGGCTGTGATACACTCCAGTTCTCTGCAGCTGGTGAACAAGATGAGTGACATGTGGCACTAATGCAATGCCACACACTGGTCAGCATCAACCTCCTTGACAACTTCTGTAGCAGCCAGCTGCAGAGTGTTGCTGCTCGTCAGACCCAGGTGTCTATGAGCTACTAGGAGGAGGGGTTTTTCAGGTGCGCAAAGGTTAAAGTACATGGTCATAGATGTGCAGTATTGAGGGACGCAGGGGCTCTTGGTGTGTACAATAGTCCTAATCTTTGAATTTCTGCTTTCACATTTATCAGACACTATTTTGTCCCTTGTGTCTGATGCATCCCTTTGATGATGTTTGTCCTAGTTATGGAGTATTGCTCTAACAATGCAGGCATGTCCTACAAATTAAACCTTCATCAGTAATTTGAAATAATTGTGTTGACAATGTTAAAATGGATTTAAAAATCTATTTCCATTTGCATAAACAATTTCAACATTGATTAGACAATGAAGGAAAAAGAAAAGCTGTTGGAATCTTCAAATATGATTTCTCCTGTGTTAATTTAATTTTTTTCTGCAAACTTATTGTGACCAGTTTTATTGATGGATGATCACATCAAAAACTTGAAAATATCATCATTTAAAAGCCTCAACCAGGAACTGTGTCTTATCATTTCAAGCACAAATCTGATAATAAAAAGACATGTTTATAAGAATAAGTTCAAATTTCTTATTTAAATTTTGAAAAAACTGTAAGTTGAATATTTTATAGAAATTCATCAAGGAATATATTACTTGCACACATTATTTTTGTAGTCATTAAATAATATAAAAATATAATGAATTTTTTTTTCACCAAACACCATATGGATGCCTTTAGCATGAACCAAATCCCCCAGTATTTATCCAATTTTTCCATGGAAATATATATTTTTTTACATGCTATGGTGTGAATAATTTGGAGAAGTGCTTGACTAAAGTATGGTATAAGGCAAAACTGGGATACACTGCGAACAACAGAAATAGAAAGTATATTTACATTATTTGATAAGGGAAATGCCCATACCTGGTAGACATTACTAGTTTTCACCAATACTTCATTCTCTTTTCCTTCCTGGGCATTTGGAAGACTGCACCTCACATCTCTTCATGGTTTGGTCATTATGAACAAGTGACTAATTCTGGATAAAATCATGCGAGCAGAAATGACATGTATCACTTCTGGTGTGATATTTTTCTAGTTGTCTTTCTTCTTCGCTGCCATAGCAACTAACAGCCTTCTAAATGGTGGAACGTTGGTTACCCTGAACTCTTGAGGGACTGTGTGAGGTGAAGTAGCTGTCCCAAACCTGATGACCTGCAGCAAACCTTAACATTTCTGTGTGAGCCCACTGATCACTGGAGGTTACTTGTTCCCTTGAGTGTGAGCCTAGCTCATCCAGACCAACTCATCAAAATATTACATTAAAAATTGCTTGAAAAATAGAATGGGGCATATGCAGGCTGTTTTAAGAATTATTGAAAGAAAATAAAAATGATAGATGATCTAGTAAAATTATGGCCAAGCATCTTGAACAGAAAAGGGGATAAGCAAATGTTCCAGAAATATATTAAAAGGTGATTAGAGAAATGTAAATTGGAACATAATGACATTCCACACATATACCAGAATTGCTCGATTCAGCAAACTGACAATGTCAAGTGTTAGCAAAGATACAAAGCAATGAAAACTGGCAAAAATGTAAACTGGAACCATAACTTTGCAAAACTGTGGCATTCGTTATCTACCATATTTGAATATCCTTAGCCCCGGGGACCCAGCTATTCCACTGATAGACAACAGGATATCAGTGTAAAAGAGCCAAAACCTGAAATCAAAAGTAGAATAGAGAATGAAATAGTGGTATATTCATATAGTGGTATACAATAAAGGTAAATGAATTACGGCAAGACATAATTACATGGATACATTTCATAAACATAATATTGACTAAAAAGAGCCATACTTAGAAAAAGACATACTGTGTTTTTTTTCATACATTTCAAAACCTTGCAAAAGTAAGCATTATGTTAGAAATAGGATCGTGTTATATGTGGGGAGGAAGGGGTAGTGATTGTGAGATGGTTCAAGGGTCCTTTGGGGGTTCTTACAATATTACTGTCTTCCAGTGAGTTGTAGTTACCAGGTGTTCATTTTGTGATAATTCACTGAGATGAATATTTGTCCTGTACACATTTTCTGTGAATTTCTTATACTTAAATAAAATAAAAAGTTAGACTATTATTAAGGCAAAATCTCTTTCTGATAAATATGTGTGTAGATTAATATTAGTCTGGGAGTGTAGATTTCAAACAAATTATACTATGTGGTAGAATTACAGATGATTTATATTCTTCAATGGTTTTTATTTTATATATTTTGTTATAATTTTTTTTAATTTGAAAGAAAATAAAACTATTGCAAAGGTACCTCAACCTTATGGCAGGAAACAAAATTTCCTTCACAATTTTCTTAAACTTTTATACCTCGTTTCATTTATTTTTTCTTTTCTAGGGGCATTAAATTTAATATACTATTTAAAAATGGATCTCTGCATTTCTTTTTCATTTAACTACAATGGTTTTAACAATAGAGCCTTTTTGAAAGTTTTATATTGATTTTGAATCCTGCAACTTTACTGTATTGTTTATTGTTTCTGATAGGTTTTTTTTGGTAGAATCTTTAAGGTTTTTCTCTATAAAGAATCATGCCATCTGCAAAAAGTGACAATTTAACTTCTTCATTCCCGTTTTGATGCCTTTTATTTCTTTCTCTTGCCTGATTGCTTGGCTAGGACTCGAATACGATGTTGAATAGCAGTGGTGAGAAGGGGCATCCCTGTCTTGTTCCTGATTGTAGAGGAAACGCCTTAGGTTTTTCACCATTAAGTATGATATTATCTGAGGGTTTGTCATATATGTACTTGATTTTGTTGAGGTACTTTCCTTCTATACTCATTTTATTAAGTGTTTTATTCATAAATGGATGTTTTATCTTTTCAAATGCTTTTTCTGCATCTACTGATATGATCATATGATTTTTATTTCTTATTTTGGTTATGTGGTGTATCACATTGATTGATTTGCATATATGAACCATCCTTGTGCCCCTGGAATGATCATGTACTAACAATGAAATTTCAGAAAAAGAAAAAAAAACCCCAATCGCTTCCTTTTCAATTACAACAAAAATAATAAAATACCTAGGAATAAAATTAACAAAGGATGTAAAGGACCTATACACTGAAAACTATAAGACATTATTAAAAAAAATTAAAGAAGACACAGAGAAATGGAAAGATATTCCTTGTTCATGGATTGGAAGAATTAACATAGTTAAAATGGCCATATTACCAGGGCCGGCTGAGTGGCTTAGTTGGTTAAGAGCTTGCTCAAGAGTTTGAGCTCTGAGCAACAGTGGTTTGATGCCTGGCCCGAGCTGAGCAGCCGCTGAGCTGCCAACAGGTGACAGGATGACTCAGCTTAAAAAAAAAAATGGCCATATTACCCAAAGCAATATATAGATTTAATGCAATCTCCATCAAAATACCAATGACTTTTTTTTAAAGAAATAAAAGAAAAAAATCATCAGATTTATAGCGAATCACAAAAGACTCCAAATAGCCAAAGCAATCCTAAGTAAAAAGAATAAGACTGGAGTTATCACGGCCCTGATTTCAATTTATACTACCAAGTGACAATAATCAAAATAGCATGGCATTGGCAAAAAAACAGACACACAGATTAATGAAATAGAAATAAGCCCACATACATATAAGAAGATAATTTTCAACAAAGGAGCCAAAAACATACAATGGAGAAAAGAAAGCCTCTTCAATAAATGGTGCTAGGAAAATTGGAAAGCCACAATTTCTGTTGTCTGTCACCATATAACAAGGCTAACTCAAAATGGATCAGAAACCTAAACATAAGACCTGAAACAATAAATTATATAGAAGAAAGCATAGGTTCTGATCTTATGGACTCTGAGTTCAGAGATGATTTTATTAATTTGACCTCAAAGGTGAGGGAAGTAAATGCAAAAATGAATGAATGGGACTATATCAAACTAAAAAGATTCTGCACAGCAAAAGAAACTATCAACAAAACAAAGAGGCAACCAACCAAATGGGAGAAGATATTTGCAAACAACTCCTCTGACAAGGGGATAATATTCAAAATATATAAAGAACTCATATAACTAAACAAAAAAAACAAACAATCCAATTAAAAAATGAGCAGAGTTCCTGAATAGACACTTCTCCCAAGAAGACAAGTGGCGAACAGATACATGAAAAAATGCTCAACTTCATTAGCTATTAGGGAAATGCAAATCAAAACTACAATGTAATACCACTTCACCCCTGTTAAAATGGCTATTATCAACAAGAGAAGTATTAGCAAGTGTTGGAGAAATTGTGGGGAAAAAAGAACCCTCACATCTGCTGGTGGGAATGTAAATTGGTGCAGCCACTATGGAAAACAGTATGGAGGTTCCTCAAATAATTAAAAATAGTATTACCATATGACCCAGTAATCCCACTTCTGGGTATCTATCCCCCAAATCTGAAAAAACATTTATCTGTAAAGATATATGTACCTTTATGTTCATTGCAGCATTATTTGTGGCGGCCAAGGCATGGCAACAGCTGAAGTGTCCTTTAATAGTGGATCGAATAAAGAAGATGTGGTACATATATTCAATAGAAGGTTACTCAGCCATAAGAAAAGATGAAATACACTCATTAGTGACAACATGGATGGATCATGAGCTTATCATGTTAAGTGAAATAAGTCAGACAGAAAAAGTCAAGAACCATTTGATTTCACTCATATGTGGGATATAAAACTGAAAGCAGCAAACGAACATGACAAACAAACAATCAAACAAAAACGCATAGACACAGACAACAGTTTAGTGGTTACCAGAGGGTAACAGGGTTGGGAGGTGGTAGAAGAGGGTAAATGGGGTCAAATATATGGTGATGAAAGGACAACTGACTCTGGGTGGTGAACAGACAATGTGATATATAGATGGTATTCTAGAATTGTACACCTGAAACCTATATAATTTTATTAACCAATGTTACCTCAACAAATTTAATAAAAATAAAAGCTTCACTGCATCACCAGTGATTTTATTTCAACTTTATTAAAAAACATTAGTAGGCTTGGCTGGGAATGTAGCCACCATTTTCATTAGTTTCTATTAGAAAATACATTCTGAGTTACTAAGAGTAACACAAATGAACTTTTAGAATATGAAATCCCTTTGGTAATTTGAAGCCTTTGCTTTTAGAAAGTGTTTATGTGCACATCTACCACAATTTGTGTCACAGAAAGGCAATTCTGTTAATTGCATGTAAGTGCATGTAAATGCATATCTTCAATTTTGTGTCTCTCTAAATATGAATTAGTTTGTGTGTGCCTGGTGATTTTTATTGTTTTAAAACAAATTTTGTCATAGAAAATTATAACTAATATTTTCCAAAATATGTTTTGTGGGGATTAATCTTGAGATCTCTCTCTCTCTCTCTCTCTCTCTCTCTCTCTCTCTCTCTCTCTCTCTCTCTCTCTCTCTCCCTCCCTCCCTCGCTCCCTCCCTCCCTCACTTTGGAGGTTAACAAATCATACGACAACATTTAGGACTTTAGTTAGTCCTGCAAAATATGAACTTCCTTCATTAACCTTAACACATTCTTCCTCAAATTTATTTGAAAGTGAACATTTTCCCCACGTACTGAAGGTCTCAACATCCCCATTTCATGAAATACTGGTGTTCTTCCAAGACATACTCTACAGCCCCACATTCTCAACAGCACTGATGCCCTGTCTTGTCCTCTGACTAAAAGACATCTAAGTAATTCCTTGCCAGAAATCGGAGTAAAAATTCTAATGCTTCCTTTTGTAAACTTAAAAAGAAATGCATTAAATGTATCGGGTGACATTGTTTAGTACAATTATATAGGTGTCTAATATATCATCTAGATATTGCGGTAAGAAAAGATGAAGTACGGCCATTTGCGACAACATGGATGCTAATGATTTGAGCCTTTCTCCTTTCCTTCCTCCAAATGCCTTTGTCTTATTCAGCTTAATCTTAGTAGTTAAACCAGGATGGTCAGGGGTAAACTATTAAATACATTTGTTTCATCTTGTTTGCTCGCATGCCCCAGTGTCCACACTACCTCCCTTGCCCTGTAGCTCATTGCCTCTCCTTGTCTGCTCAGCACCTCACCCTCGCAGCACACACAGCCTTTCTAAGCAGTGCTCTATTATCTAAAAGGCGGCTTTCCTCCTCTCTTCTACTGCAGTACAACTCCCATTTTTCTGGGTATAGTTGTTAGGAGAAAGTAATTTTCACAATTTCCCACAGAGAGATAGCATAGCCTAATGCATCTTTTTCTCCTTAAAATTTTATTTTTTTATATATTTTTTCATTTTTGGTAAATGAGACTTCTAAGTATAGAATTAGAGCTGATAAAGTAATCAAGTACATTTCATCAGGAAAGAACATGGGGAGATGTTTCTTAGAACCCATGTATCATATCACGTAGGAGTGATAACGTCCAATCTGTGTAAGTTCTGTACAAGCTCACCTGGGTCCCAAAGGCTTGGACAAAAGGGTCCAATTCCAGTAGGTATAGTCCCACTTCCACTTGTACTTCCTAGTACCGGGGTTGGAAACTATGGTCCAAAGCCTGTTTGGGGGCAACCTATGAGCTAAGGATGGTTTTTACATTTTAAAATAGTTGATATTGGAATAAGGGTAATGTTCTGTGGTACATGAAAGTTATGTGAAATTTAGATTTCATTGTTTACAAATAAATTTTATTAGGGCACAGCCACTATTTGCCTGTTCCCTGTAGTTGATTTATATGGCAGAGGTGAGTGGTTGTGACAGAGCCCACGCGGGCTGCGAAGCCTTAGATATTTAGTCTAGCCCTTTACAGACGAAGTTTGTGTGCCCTAACCTAGAATACAGAAGAACACCCACGTGGAACCACAGAGCCAAAGCCAGTTCTGATGGAGAATAACACTGTGTGCCTTTACGTTCACACCAACTAGTATGTAGGTCCTTCAGGGAGCAGTTTTTTGTTTGTTTGTTTGTTTTTTTAATTTGCTTTTTTAGTTCTTAATATTTTAAATGGTCAAAGTAATACTTGCTTTTTATAACAAATCAGGGTTAAAAGATGCTTTTAGAAAAAGTTAAGATCTTCTTGCCAAACTTGTAAAATCCCTCTACCAGAAATAAACAATAGTAACAGTTTGATGTATATATTGCACAAGTTGCTTCGTGGTTAACCAAACAAAAACAAGTATGTATAGAATATGAGTATTGTGTTGTGTGTGTGTGTTTAAGAACTAGACTTTATAAGTCCGCAACCTGAAGGGCAGCCCCTGATAGATTTTATATAACGCGTTGTTTTTAGTAGTTCCTGGTAGCTCCTAGTTTGGATATACCATAATTTATGTGGCCATTCATTTTTGGACACACATGCATTTTGCTTTCAGACCCAGCAGTGCTAAACAATTTTACATATGAGTCTTTATGTAATGGAGATTTTATTTTTGCAAGAGTCCCCATTGAAGGATTGCTGTATCAAAAGTTCTGCATAATTAAAAAAAACTAGTTTTCTCTTTATTAATACAAAGAAGATAAACACTCTTTTAAGAATATTATAAGAAATTTAAATGCCCTTTAAAATATCTTGCTCTTTTAAAGAAAGCCTCAGTACTGTAGGGCTACTAAATCTCCCTCTTTATATTAAATTATAAATTTAGTGCCCCTCTTTGATTTATTTACTATTATTTGCTGTGAATTCAACCTTAGTTGACATTATTATTGCAATTTCAATATTCTGTTTGTTATTGCTTCCTTGCTTTAATATTTTCATCCTTTGATTTGTAATCTATCTGAGACACTTATTTTTGGTTGTGTCATTTCTATAAAACACATAGCTTGTTTTAGTTTTTTCAGCCAGGTATGACTTCGTGTTTCAATAGGTGAGTTTACCCTCCCTTTGAAATTCCTGATTAAACTGATAAAATTAGCATTAATTTTTAATCCTATCTTCTTTTCTGTTAGAATGTTTGCTAGACTCTATTTTTGCTAGTTGGGTTTCCTTTTCTGCGTTGTTTTGTGTGCAGTAGAGTGTGAATTTCTGTGTCTGTTTTTTTTTAGGGGTCATAGTCTGTTTTTACTTCTAGTGGATATCTTTATATCTATAACACTTAACCCTTTATGTAGGTTCCTCTATTAATGTCCTATTTTGAAAGGTGAGAAAATCAACATAATTCTACCACTTTTGCCCTCTTCCTTTTATAGATTTTATTTCTTCTGTCTTAATAAATTTATCAAATTGTGTTGCACTGTTGATCCTTGATTTATCCATCACAAGAAGTAACTGTTGAATTTACTTCAAGAAATATGAGGCAATTACATATATCCTTCCATTTATTTTCTGTCACTAGCCCACAGTTTTTATTTGTTAAGGTTTTAGTTTAGGTTCTGCCAATTTATAGCTTTTATCTTCTATGGTCATATAACCCAGGGAATCAGAAGCCACCAGGCTTTTGATTGTGACATGTTCTCTTATCACTTGGTCACCTGGATTCTATTGCTGAGTTCCATTTTTAAAAATGATTCAAGACATTCAAAAATGACTCCCTAGCATTCTTTCAATTTTTGGATTTTATGTCCTCCTGTTATAATACTCTTGTATCATACTTTCCCTTTGCACTTTATCATTCTAGCCCGGTAGTTCTGAAGCAGGGGGCAATTTTAACCCCACCCTGTTCCAGCTGTTATAACAAAATACCTTAAATTGAGTGGTTTCATAATAACTGAGGATTTCTCACAGTTCTGGAGGCCGGGAGGTCTAAGACCAAGACACCAACAGATTTGGTACCTGACGGGGGCTCATTTTCCGGTTCATAGATGGCGTGTTCCCTCTATGTCTTTACGTATACAAGGAGACAGGGAGTTTTCTTGGCTTCTTTTATCAGAGCACTAATCCCAGTCATGGGCTGCACCATCATAACCTAATCACCTCCTAAAAGCACCGCTTCCTAATACCATCACCTTGGGGGTTAGGATTTCAATATATGAATTTTGAGGACAGAAACACTCAGACTATAGCAGGGACATCAGGCACCTGGAGGAGAGGACTAGCATCTCATATGTAGAAGCATTGGGCACTCCTCACAACAAAGAATTATCTGACCTAAAATATCAATAATGCTAGGGTTTAGAAATCTTTGCTTCATTTTTCCAGAATTGAATGCAGCTGGGCAGAAACATAAAGTCAGCCTCATTTTCATAATCTCTTTGTAACAGTTCTTGAGTTTTTTGAACAGGTACCCAAAGAATTCATTTTTCAGTCTTGACATTCATTACCATACATAGTTATTATTTCAGAATTAAGTGATCTGCATCAATTTTTATCCAAGTTTTTTTTTTTCTCTCCACACTAGTTCTGCTTTCAAGGAGTGGCTTTTTTGAAGTCTCAGCTGAAGGCTGGGTGTTCAGTGCTCTCTCTCCACGTTGGATGATCAGGGCTACAGTATCTGCTAGTATGATTCGAGCTCTGAATCGCATTCAGCCTACAGTTCCCAGGACCTGATCTTTGCCTGCCTTGTAGACTGATGCCTTAGACAGGGGCAGCTTAGTATTTGGCCAAAACTGCAATATGGATATTTCATAACCAAATATTCTGAAGCTTCCACCACTCTCATTCCAGTTACCTCAGCCTCCTTGAAAGTTGATTTCTGTTTCTTCCATTATGTGAGGCTGATCTTCCCTGTTTGGGTCCTTCTTCCCTGGACCATCCTTTGACAATTGTCACCAAGCAGGAAGCCAAGATGAACGCTGAGATCATTTCATGTATCACAGCCCTTGAATGCCTGCTATTCAATTCTGGGAAGTGAGTGCTTTATGTATTTTGTTTTTCAAAGGTACTGGGTGAGTCTGATATTAGTTACTCCATTATGGATGCAACTGGAAGTAGTAGGTTTCACACTTAAAACTTTGTTCTCTACTTTAGTCTCAGAAATGTATTCTGTTATATTTTATTAAAATCATTTCACAGTTTTGAATTTTACATTATTCTTTAATCTTTATTGACTGTATTTTTAATATGGTGTGAAAATGGCCTAATTTTAATTTTATTTTTTCCTTGTATTAAGTTCATTTTTCCAACACTGTTTAATGAGTTACCTCTCCTTTCCACTTATTTGTGGGAAAGGCAGCATGACAAAGTGGTTAGGATCACCTGGTTTCACCTTCTGGCTCTGCTGTTTATTAGTTCTCTGACCTTGGACAAATAACATCATTTTTCTATGTCTCAGTTTCCTAGTCCATAAAATGCAGATGCAAATACTCTATACATCATGGATAATTGTGGCTTAATTCATATACAGAATTCATAATCATATCTGGCATATTGTGAGCACTTATTATATACACATACTCGTAAATTACCATAAATACATGTAGAAGAATTTCTGGACTTTCTATTTTCTCCACTGGTACTATTTACCTGTTATCTAGTCTCATATATGTATTTTTAATTGCTGTAGTTTCTGGTTGTTTTTATTTCAGAGGAAAATAATTCAGCTTTGCATGAACAGATGGTATTTTTTTCAAATAACATAAAAGAAATAAAGAATAGCGTGGTCTGCGCGTCAAGTGTAAAGAAAGTCAATTTTTATAGCTTTGTAATATGTCTTAATATCTGTTAATCTACAAAACCCATTGTTTTTACTTTTTATTCAATTTTAACTGTTATTGTATCTTTATTATTCAATATATATTTAGAATGAATTCAAGTTTCCCACAAATACTGCTGAAATTGATTATGTAATTAATTCTTCATTCATTTAACCATATTTTAACATTGGGCACACATAACAAAAAAAAAACAAAGTTTTTTTACCTTATGGAGGATACACTCCAATCACAGAGATAGAAATAAATAAATCTCAAAAAGTACCAGATATGGATAATTTTAAAATAATTTACAAAACAGGGAAACTGGATCAATAAAAGATAAAGTTAATTTATCTTTATCACACACAGAACCCTCACCAAAACATCAAGAACTAGGTGTCCAAAGAAGACTTAGTACTAGCTCTGACAATTAAGTTCACGAACTTGTTGCAACGATGTTGCTAACTTTTTTTTATATCAGAGGGATTATTCATTATGAATTTGTACCAACTGGACAAACAGTTAACTAAATGTACTATTTGGAAGTGCTGAAAAGGCTGCGTGAAAAAGTTAGACAACCTGAGCTTTTCACCAACAATTCATGGCTCTTGCATCACGACAATGCACCAGCTCACATGGCACTGTCTGAGAGGGAGTTTTTAGCCAGGAAACAAATAACTATATTGGAACACCCTCCCTACTCACCTGATCTGGCCCCCAATGACTTATTTCTTTACCCAAAGATAAAGGAAATATTGAAAGGAAGACATTCAGGACATCAAGGGTAATAAAATGACAGCTCTGATGGCTATTCCAGAAAAAGAGTTCCAAAATTGCTTTGAAGGGTGGACTAGGCACTGGCATTGGTGCATAGCTTCCCAAAGGGAGTACTTTGGAGGTGGCCATAGTGATATTCAGCAATGAGGCATGTAGCACTTTTTCTAGGATGAGCTTGCAACCTTAATTGTTAGATCTTCGTGTATTCTAAAGAACTCATGCTATACATAAAGTTTTCTGTTAAAATGCAATAAATTTGGAAATAATAACATCAGTTCAGCATAAGAAATTCCAACTGTCTGAAACCTAATAAAATTAGTTCTAAGTAACATCCATTTCTTTCTGTGGTTATTGTTTTACATATGAAAATGTTACCTCCTTAGGTTATTATTCAAAGGTTACCTTTTTAGTTAAATTTATCCTTGGCATTGGTAAAACAACATCCTTTTTTATTAATGAAGACACATCATTTTTAGCTCTATAAAAGAAATTTTAATGATATTCATTTACTTTGACCAGTTTGCAAATGTTTCTACATTAGCGGTAGAATATAAAGAGCGACTCTTCATGAGTCCTTTCAGTTAAGTTGGGGAGGAAAAACTAGACTGGGGGATGTTGGTGATAGGAGACATACATGGATGCATATTTTCTAGAGTGCAAATATTTTGTGTATTTACAAAAATAATTACAAATAAAAAGCATCCATTGCTTTATATATAAGTATTACATTTGATTATTCCAATGATTATTAAAATTACTGATCTTCTTAATGTATTTTTATGTGCTATGGAAACCAGATAATTATTATTGGAATTGTATTTGCTGTAAAATAATTGTTATTCAGTATATGTCGAGCTTGTTCTTTACTGTGACGGAGATTTGGCAATTTCTCTTGTCAACATGCAGTTTTTCCCTCATGCATTATTAGGGTAACTCATGGTGTCTTTCGACATAAAGATATTTTCATATGTTTATTTGTGGATACATACATCTTAATAGTCAAATCTATTTCCTACATTTGGTTAATGAGACTCAACAGTAACCTCAGATATGTGTTGATATCCAAATCCATCTGGCTCCTTGGATTTCAGAAAATGAGTAAGGAAATTCCGAATAGTAAAACATTCATCAAGCATTTGTCCAACACTATTTAGTTTGAAAGTTTAGAAATCAAGGTTTCCAGTTGCCAGAGATAACTGTAAGAGATTGCTTTACACAATGATGAACGACATCAGAGATTTCAGTATAGTTATGACAGAAGTTGACACGCAGAGAATTAAATTTCAGGGACATGTCAGTGATTTATTTTATGTACCATTTTTTTACAGTAGGAAACTCACACCACTTTAGGATTTACAGCGAAATTAAGTTGACAAAGCATTCAAGGAAAGCCAAGTCTCATGGGTCAAGGAGGCACAGTTCTCAAGAATCCATGATAATCTAATTCACAGTTTCTTTTAGTGTTACCCACTTCAAAATGAGCAAAAATCTCCGACTGAGGAAACATTTCTATCCGTGTTCAATCACTGCTGTTACCCACTTTATGGGTTAAATTGAGCCTTAAAATAGCTCACTCTTTTTACTTTTCTATAATCTATCTATCTATCTATCTATCTATCTATCTATCTATCTATCTATCCATTTATCATCTAGCTATCATCTATTGAAGTGATGGACAGTTTGGAGTACATTCCTAGTAGACCAAAAAGGACAGCACAACTCTCTACTGTTCATTCTTCAGTTGTGAATTATTTTAAAGGCCCTCTCAAGTTCTTCTGAAGAATTTACATGGCATGACAATTTCGAAAGATAGGTAAGTATTTTTGTAGGAATCTGTGGCATAAGATTATTTTGATCAATTTGCCAACCTTTACTTGAGGAGTGATTCATCCATCACTTGCTAGGAAAATGATCATCCATAAGCCCTTTATATCAGCAAAACTTCAGATAAGATAGTCATGAAATTACCTGATATACATATAAAGCATTTCTATAGTTATGGAAATAAATTACAGTAAAATTCTTTAAAGCAAAGAAAAATTGGGGAATTATAGAACTCCGAATTACACAAAGAGAAGCATTATTATATATAGTTATTTATATATTGTATCAGAACTAGTACCTAATTTGTTCGATATAAAGCTAATAGATTTAAAAATTGCAAAACAAACTGGAATGAGTACAGAAAAAAATGTACATGTATTTACAATATTTGTATCTGCATGGTTAATGTAGGTTTAAGTGCTTTCAAAAAGTTTACCTTCGTAAATTGGTCTGCATTCTTTCCTTCTGACCAGCATTTATCTTATTCTATATTTGGCTTAGGGTGCATTATTTTATAATATATTTTCTTATAAAATATATAATAGAATCTACAATAGTAGATTCTAAAGTACTACAGTTAAAATCAAGAATGTTTTTGGCTTTCTATAAAAGTGGCTTTGAACAAATTCTGAAAATACTGTAAATAGATGGTACTGTTATATTTTCTAGTTTATCTGAGGGAAACAATTTTATATTATTAACATTATGATATTAAGATAAACTTATAATTATAATTACAATATTCAGATCAATATAGCTACATTATTTTGATCTAAGTATTATGTTGATCTGAATGTCCCATAGACCTGACACAATAATGTGCTCAGAAAGAATATTGTGTTATACAATATGGACATAGTTAGGGCTGCCAGATAAAATACAAGATGCCGAATATTGTGCAGGATACACGTATATGAACAAACTATTGTTCATCTGAAATTCAGGTTTGACTAGGCATCCTGTATTTTTATTTGCTACTTCAGGCCACCCAGTACATAAAACCAACGTAAAAGTATTTTTTTTTTCAGAGCATACAAGATGGTAAATCTGGTTTCAGGCACATAGTAAATATTCAATACATGTTATCAAGTATTAATAACAATAATAATGACAAAAATTAAAGTGATAAGTTGTAATATGTTAAGCAAATATGACACTAACTCTCCAATGTACACTATATGAATGAAGTAGAGAATGGTAAAAAAATACCGCAAACATTATTAAGAGCAATATTGATTCTCAAAGACTATTTTCAAGTTATATTGCATACTATATTGTATACTATATTACTTAGGCATTTGCAAACAAGGGTTATTCAAAAATCAATGGAAGATAAGGGTTTCCATAAAAGATGAAAATGGGAATAACTGTGGAACTCAGCCAATAAGTACAGCCAGGTAACCAAGGTGCTTTAAACCGTATGTTATTTCTTCAGGGCTATTAGAACATTTAAGAGGGAGCTTTAAAATCTAATTTAAGGATTTATTGCTAATAATTTTTGCTCACATACATCTTGAAATTTTTTAAAGTAATATTCATTGTTAACTTCAATTTACTATTGTGTTTCTAAGTTGCCCTTTTAGATTATAAGCCCTTAAACTTAAAACAATAAAATCAAAATACTCCTTCATAAGACCATTTCTTTCCTTACTTCAGATGAAACCATCTCTCATAAATATCACATAACTTGAGCAGTGTCATACATCTAGTTAACAGAATTGCTGGGGCTCAGACCCAGTTTACCTAATTCCAAACCTTGTGCTTTTCCCATAATAGGTGATAAATGAAAGACAGAAGAGATTGTCATTTCAAGAATAACAGTGCTCAAGAGTTTATTAAAATTATTACTTGATGTTTCAGATCTTCTATGTTATCACTACTCTCACCCATCTGAAAACAACTAAAAGTTGTATTAAGGAATTAGCTTCAGGCAAGTTGGTGCCATTGAGTTTTTGTAGTATATTCTTGAGAGACAGGTGAAAAATAACAATTATTAGGAGTCAGGAAAAATAAGATAATTATGTCATTTACCAGAAGCTAGCAGGGGACTACTTGGAAATTAAATTTCATTCAGATTTTTATCTTTCTCTGCCCATTTATTGGATGGCCATCAAGTCAATTTTCACATGTCCCTGATGATGGTGCTCAGCTTTGATAGGCTCCTTGCTCCTCATGACTGAGTGATTGTATTGAATGTCCTGTCCTGTCGTTTTGTTCATTTTTATATGGCATATCTAATTCTTACATCTGTTTCTGGCAGCTTAACTCTTATTTCTTGAGGTTTTCAGCCAATTAAAAATTACTGGATGGTTTTCCATTTGCTAGAGACTGTAAAGGAAATCTTACAATGTTTCTGAGGAGTAGGTCTTGGGAATGGGCAAGAGAACTTGAAGGAGAAAGATTCCTAACTTTGAGAGCTGATGTAGGAGTATTGCCGAGACCCACTCGACTTCCAGTGGTCACCGGGCCCACGCAAGACAGGTACCTAGAGGGTCCCTGAGTGGACTGGGTGGGAGATTGAGAAATGGAAGACATTAAATAAGAAAGAAAGACACAGAGACAAAAGCTGGGATCAGGAGGGACACTCTGCCGTGAGTGGTGGAGAGTGCCACTGTTTATTGGATGCACACTGGTTACATAGAAAGCAATTTCCTCTTTTGTAAGGGAAAATTCCCTTACAGCATAGGGAATTTTGGCAAGGTTTTTTTTTTGAGGGGGGAATGGGGAACCAATGTCCCTGACGTAAGGTTTTGGGGGTTTGGAGAAACAATTTCTCCTAGCAACAGGTTACATGATTACACCAATGATATATTTTAAGCAAGGTTAAACTGAGGCAAATAGCAACTGTCAGCAAGTCCATGGTGGAAAGTCCCAAAGTACATGCGTCCATAATTAGGCAGTGACACCTGAGGGTCCGGTGGTTTCAGTTCAGGGGACTCCTGCTTTTCTCCAGCACAGGAGATGAGCTAAGCTGTCTCTCCAGAAGTTCCTCTTTTTGCTGTTCTCCCAACATGAAGTTTTGCAGCCTTTTTCTCAGCACACAGAACATGGGGGTCTGTAGCCACCTGTCATTGTCCACTTGATGTCAGCTTGTAGTCTCACTACTCTGAAACGGTTCCCAACAGGCGATGGCTGAAACAGTCTCCTCGCCGCTCACTTAACAAATTATGCTGTAAGACCTTGAAATTAGAATTTCAACCTTGCAAGGAGAGCTGCGTTAGGATCTTCTATTCAAATCATTCACATGATGCTCCCATTTTTGCTGTGCACACTACGTGGTCCTTCCTCAGGGGTGGGCACCTTCAGTGCCAGGAGCCCTGATCTGCCTGGGATCAACCTGTCAGCTCTGACCATGTACATTCCTGAGTGAACCTGGGTCCTCATTATCTTTCTGTGACTTTCACCCTTTCATGATAATTCATGACACTACCTTTCATAATCTTCTAATAAGTGACGACAGTGAGTCATTATGTCCGTTTAGCTCTTTTCTCCAGCTCACCCAAGATTCCACGGGACATGGTTTCCAGGCCCATCACCCATCTGCATGCTGTCCAGGTTTCTGTACCTATTTTATGTGTGGTCCAAGAACTGAATATAATTATTCAAGGTATTCTCATCAGTACATAACAAATATATCATCTCCCTGTTCTAGAAATTATACCTTTATTATAGGAGTACATCTGATTTTTGATCATTCATATCCTATTTTGGACATATATTCATTTTAATGTAGGAAAATTCAACTAAGTTGGTTTCATGCAAGCTATGCTAAGATAAAATCGCTCAGAACTAGAATTTATGTAGTTGTTCTATCTGGATATGAATGTAGCCTATAAAATTATATCAATTAAATTCTAGAGTGTTAGATTTTTTGCCAATTATTGCAGCCTAAAGAAGTTATTTTTTGATATGGATCCTGTTGTCCAACTTATTCACACTCTTATCAAGTATCTCTTCAACCACACATGTGATAAATATTTTTTTACATGTGATAAATATTTTATTTTTACTTCAAAATCATTTGTGATAATTTAGACTAAGCCAGATATTTGGACAAAAGTCTAGAAACATTTTAGTTACATTTAAAAATTTATTTTTGACTCTGATTACCATTGTGTGTTACGTTTTTTGGTCTATTTTACTTAGAACTGCCCTTTTTCCCCCTTGGAGGGAAATTGCTTAATTAAAATTAAGAATTAAAACAATGATCACTCATAGCCTCCCCACTCATAGTCACTCATAAGGGAGAACCCTACCTAAAAACAAATTAGTAATTTTAGGCAGTGTGTTTGAAATAGGTCATGAAAAATGCCAACACAATGTTACAGATATTTGGAGACAGGCAAAAACACTTTTGCCCAAAGTGAAAGCCACATGGAATGAACGTTTCAAATACTCATTTATTCAATCTTTTTTTTTTTACACCCCTTATTATGCACCAGGCTTGTTTCATGCACTGGGAGAAAACAGCTGTGATGAAAATGGGTTTGAGCTTTAAGGAACAGAAAGATTATTTGTGGGCAAAATTTGGAGGAGGATTATTTCTGGCAAAACAAATAGCAAGAACAAAAGAGCTAAAGTAAAAAAACCCTGCTCTACACTTTGGGAGTGGCGATCTATGTTGTTCTCAAATGAAATAAGGAGGGTGTTTTGTAACAAGAGTACTCATAGAGTACTTTTTAAGACAAATCACCAACAGAAATGTAATTCTGATATTTAACCGGATTATCATTCATAAAGTTTATCATTCACAAACTAAGACATGAATGTATCCTTGCAAACACACACACACACACACACACACACACCTTGACTTCCACACATAGTTTGTTTTCAAACACATTTGGCTAAGAACACTGTGTTTCTTTACCCCACCTTTAGGGAAGATGGATGGGTAAAGAAGCAGGAACACTTCTTGCACAGAGGAGAGAGCCAGCATCTGAAAAAGAACATGAAACAGAAAGTGATGTCATTCACTCAGAAAGTCTCTTATATAAAGAAACCAGTGTCATGTCTGTCTTCCTAAAACAAGGGTTTGTTCCAAAGTCCACCCAAGGACTATCTGCAAAGATTTCTATCTCTGCCTCTCTTTAGTTTTCCTAGTTCTCCCAGCTATTGCAAAGCTCTCAGCCTGTTCAGCACTTGGCAGGGATCACGGAACGTAAGGGAAGGTGTCTAGTGACGGTTCTACTTCTCGCTCTATTTCTTCAGGAACTTTTGTCAGTTGGGCGAGTCAAGTTATTGAACCTGCTGATTTTAAAAGCTGAACAATAGCAATAGAAAGTCAGGTTTGCGGTGACCATTTTAGATCCAGTATGGTAACCTGACGGGTCCTCTGTACAGCCAGGGAAATGATGGTGACAATTCACACCAAGAACTTGGCAACTTTGGGAAGCTCAGAAACACTTCTGAAGAGTCAACCACCACTGATGTGGGGAATTTGGGATTGCATCCAAAATGGACTGGCTCAACTCCATGTGGCGACAGTGCCTGTTACTTGTGTGACACATTCTTGGCTCCATATGGAATGCTCTTATTTAAAAAAAAAAAAAGAAGAAGAAAGAGTCAGTTTACACTTATTTTTTTTTCCCTTATTAAGTGCTGTTTCTGAAAAGTGCACCGGCAGAAAATGTTTCTGATGCTTATTGGCACGGTATTAAGTTACAAGAGTTTCTAAATGGTTTGGGAAAAGAATACAGAGCTTACAGGGAAAAAAAGGTTAATACTGTACTGTACTGCACTCTATATACATGGATAATAAACACAGGATATTATCACTTCAAATAATTTTGTTGTAATTAGAGATTTAGACACTGGTTTACATGTGGCCGAGGGACAGGGGTAGTGGAGAAAAGGAGAGACCCTAGATGCACCTGAAGAGTTCATCTATCGCTATGGAAACAGATACATCCTAGCAACAGCTGCTTGGTATGTAGTTGACATGCAGAACTTAAGGAAAATGAACCACAAAGAAATCTTTCGTATATATAGAAACTATATTTTTAAAGGTTTTTAATGAATAGTGGAAAATTCCTACATACATATGTCAAAATAATAGAAAGTTACAAGAATCAAACTTTATTTTCTCTCCATCACAGAATCCGGAATATTACTTGTGACACTGGACTAGGTACTATTGTCCTGATTGCAAGACAAAAAGAAACTTAATGGATAGGCCATAGTACTTGAATATTTTTTGCTTAGTCTAGAAGATAGTTTTCAACCATACTTTAATATACATTCTTTGAACTTAGCAATTCTTAGAATCTGATTAGTATAAAATATTCCTAACACCCCTCTAAAAAAGGAGAAAATCCAGACAATGACTTAGCATTTTTTATTAAAGTTTGAAAGATATTGTAATTGCATCTTTCTAATTTTAGTAAATGGAATAGTTTTCTTATCCTTTAAAATTTCTGGGTATGTTACATACTTTAAACATTTATTTATGTAAAATGAAAATAGCTAAATATTTGTCATAATTTCACATCACTTTGTATGAGTGGTGTGTGTGTGTGTGTGTGTGTGTGTGTGTGTGTGTGTGTGTGTCCACAACAAATAGTTTCCAGGAAGCAGAGGATAATTTTCTGTAACTTTTGATCACAACATAAAAGGTAATAAAATTAATGTTAATTAAGGGCCTTTTAAAGCCAAGATGTCAAATTTGCTGGATCACAGAGAGTTACGTCTGGAGTAGATCAAACTGTTATTCTGAAGGAAATTATTACTCAGGAGGGGGTGTGGTGAACCTGTCTAGTGCAGAGCTAATACTTTTTGCTGTTTTGTTGTGTTTCTTTCTTTCCCAAAGGAAATAAATGTAGTTCCTCCCTGCCTAGACATAGGACTCTATGTGCAAGATTTCATATGCCAAAATCTCATCAAAGGTAATTATAAAGCACGAATTCCACTGGGATTAATCATTTGTTAAAGTCAATACCATCAAAAAGAGAGGGAGGAAGATACTGTACATAAGAAAAAGGAAGCTTTACGGGCTCCCTATTAATATAGGTTTATAGCTTTTAAAACAATTAAAGGTGAAATAATTGGCAGCATGAGCCATTTTAGGTACCTTGTCATGAGTCCTAGAGGTTCATGGCTCTGATTTGTATTGTGTGGTTTATTTAATCAAAACACATTTCCTGCTCTCTGTATTGCCTGTAACAGAGAAGGTGTCAAATAATTTTGTGTAGAAGCTCTCTATGTAATAGACACCTACAGAGAGAAAGTAGAGCTGATTGTAGTAATTTATATTACATATGTCTCTGAGTAAAAATGGATATAAGCTAGTTCATGAAACTAACTTGAAAGATCCAGATCAACCCAGAGCTACATGGCAATGACCCCCAAGAAATGGGGGCCGCTTACTCTGTGACGAGGTAGGTTTCGCATCTCATAGGCTTGTTGTCACTTATATTGTAGTTGTGTACAACCATGACACGTTGGTTGGAAACTACTTAATGAGCATGCCAGCTCCCTGCCCTCTCTGATTCAATGAATTGAGGTAAATAGGCTATCTGAACCTGAAGACCTTGTTTTGCGACCAATGACAGACCCAAATTTTGACTTGGGCTTTAGTTTCCCTCAGCGCCTAAAACTACCACAAATAAACATCTGTTCAAATATAAAAACTACACAGTATCTCTGAAGGTAGCTCCAAGACACATCCTCTGGGCTTTCCCTTCTCCTGTTTCTGGTACCATCCAAGCTAGTGAGTGACCCAGCAGTGGAACCAGTCACATTGCTATAGACCCTTTTGGTGCTTTACCATTTTACCTAACTCTTTTAACTTCCAGAATCACAATCTTAATATTTAAAACATACTTTCATACTAAAGCCAAAGGAGCAGACAGGAAGACAGCTATTGAAAACACGACCTTTAGTAAAGAGCAACTCAGAAAACTGTAGTAAATGGATGAAGTTCACTTTGTATTTAATTGTCAAATTCTATTGTGTATCTATTTAGAAATGTCATTTTTTTTTAAATCAAGAACTTAAAATTATTTTCTACGTCTTTACTAAACGATTGGGAAGCAAATAGTCTTATCGCTACTGTCCAGATTGCAAGAATGTGGCTCAGAATATTTAAATGTCTTTTTGGCATCACATAGAGAATCATTTGTACGCTTCAAAGAACCATGATCTGTGGCTGTTGATTTTCACATTAAGTGGACAGTGGTGTCAGAATTACCACTTAATTGTGATTTGTAGTCCTTGTTTTATAACTCTCAGGCATTTCATTAGCTCAAGATACATTGAGAGTCTCCAAATCCCTGAAAAATTAATTCTATTTTATTGTGATTTGCCACCCATACAGGTAACAAAACCAAATATCTGGGTGTCAACCTAGACTTTTTCTTTATTTCGGGTCTCTTATGTCTAGTCACTAAACCCTGTCAATTTTACTTCCATTAAAAGCTTTTATCTTTTCTCCCTCTCTCTGATTACTATAACAGCCTGCTCTGCTGCTGTCTGTCCTCACTTCTTTCCATTCTCCTCACTGTTGCTATCTGAGCTTTCAAACCCAATTCCAGTGATATTTCTCTCCTGCTTAAAATGTTTTTAATGGCTCACCATTTTCCTCACAATAAAGTACAGTTTTTTTCATAGGATACAAAATCCCCCAAGATCTGACCTCTGCCTACCCTTCCAACCTTACATTCCCTCTGCTCTTTCAACTCTAAGCAACAACCGTACAAATGCATTCTGGTCCCTGAACTGTGCTTGCTTACACCTCCACACCTCTACTCTTCACTAAAAAACTTCTCCTTCACCTCTAGTTTAAGTTCTGTTTGTCCTTCAAGATCACCAGGCAATATGTTCTAATTTTTTTTTCTTTTTGCTGAGCCATACTGCCACCTGTTGGCAACTCAGTGGCAGCTCAGCTCGGGCTGGGAATTGAACTGGCGACACTGTTGCTCACAGCTTGCCCTCTTGAGCGAGCTCTTAACCAACTGAGCCACTCGGCCGGCCTCCCTAACTTTTTTTTAAATGGAGAATTGCAAACATACAAGTATATAAAAGTAGATCAAACAGCGTGATGAATTTTTTCTCCATAACCATTCCTCATCTTCCAATATTAACCCATGCTCAATATTTTTCAGGTATACTCATCCCGCCTGTATTGTATTGAGCCAATTCCATCCATCATACTATTTCTTCTGTAAATGCTTCAGTATACATCTCTTTAAGATAACTCTTTTTAATCAAATCTCAATAGCATTCTCTAAAATAATTACCAATTCCTTAATACTATATCATTATCCAGTAAGTCTTTGATTTCCAACTGTCTCACATGTTATCATTTTTAGAAATTTTCTAATTTTTCAATGTTTGTGGTTTGCTATTTGAATCTGGATTGAAATAAGATTCAAACAGTGGAGATGCTTTTTGTCTATTATCAGTACGTTTTTGCTCCAACATTTTTCCCCTTGCAATGTATTTGTGGAAGAAATTAGGTTATTTATCAAGGGAAGTCCCCGACTATCAGGATTTTTCTGATTGCATCCCTGTGGTGTGCTCCAATGTTCCTCTGGCCTCTTTTTTGTCTGTACTGATTGTTAAATCTAGAGATCTGATCATGTTTAGGTTCAATTTCTTTGATAAGACAATTTCAGGAGCCTGGTTACTTCTGTTTTCATGGCGCAAGGAGCTACTTGTAATTTTTTTTTTTTTAGTTCCAGGTGTACAAAACAATGTAATAGTTAGGCATTTATACCCCTCACAAAATGATAACCCCTCTCCCCCAGTCTGACATCGTATATAGCTATTACAATTCCATTGACTCTATTCTCTGTGCTGTACTATTAAATTATAGTTGACATTCAATATTATTCAGCTTCAGCTTCAGGTGTAGAGCACAGTGGTCAGGCATCTACACAGACCATGAAGTGGTCTCCCTAGTAAGATGAGTGCCCATCTGACACCACACAAAATCTTTATAGCATTATTGATTATATTCCCCAAACTGCCTTTCATATCTCCATGGCAATATTATGGCTACCAACTTGTGCTTTCTAATCCCGTCTTGATTCATTAATTTATGAGGAGTTGCCAAATGGTGGTATTCTAACTTTATCATTGCTGTCTCATTTAACAGCAAGATTACTTTGATAAATAAAAGCATCTCTTCACCTAGTATCTGGCTGTCAGAGATAGAGCTTATTTACCTTTATTTAACAAATTTTATTTATTTCCAGTTTTCAAAACAGTAATTGGCCAACAATTTCAGAAATTTTATTTGGAACCTTTATGAACTAATGACTGATATGCTATGCTTTTCAATACATTTTAGTTATTTTTCTTATTAATGTTCAAATTGTCCCATTTTGGTCAATTGGAGACTCCTTATATTAACTGCTGTGTTCTTCTGATGACTCTTATCTTTTCTTTAATACTAGTATAACAAGATGTTTCAGACTCAGCTTTATTTTCTCCCAGACCTGAAGTCAGCCACTTCTCCAATGAAGTATTTTATTTCTTTGAATAAAAGATAAGGAATATCAGGTATCATATTTATATTTCCAATTAAAATTCATGACCATGGGGATTTTACTTAGTCTTTTCTACCTTATTTATACATCTTTTCACTCCTACACTGAGAATCCTGGTTCTAAAGGATATTGGCTATGATAGAATTGACAGTTATTTACTTAATTTACCACATAATATAAATACAGTGGTGTCAGAATTACAATATAAACAATACCACTAACAATATGATTTCCAAACATAGCTCAGTTTAGTTTTCCAATGCTTTTTTCTTTTTGCCCTAAGGGTATATGTATTGATGGTAAATCTCTAATGTGTTTTAAAGTCACAGTACAGTTCCTCTCTATGTGGCTATATCATCACCAATGACATATATATTTAGGTTCATCTGCTTCATTTTCTAAAGGTTTCTTAATATATTGAAAAATAAAAAAATAAGTTATTTATTTTTTAATTATGTAAACTATTTTCACAATTAAAAAGTAAAAACCAAATATACTTAAGGAAATCTAGTACCCACCTCTATTTCCTTGCTTCTAACTCCTCCCCCACTTATATAGGTGTCTATTTTTAAAATGTTCATTTCCTTTTATTTTTTTAATATTAGACCTACACACCCATATAAATATTACATTAGGTTTTTAAAAAAGATAAATTGTAGCATACTATACTGACTCTTTTTTACTTTGCTTTTTTTCGCTAGAAAGTATTTCTCTGAGATCAAGCCTTAGTAGTATATATAGATGTTCCTCACCTGTTTTTATAGCTACATGGTAATTCATTGTGTATCATGTTATTCAACTAGGTCCCTACCGATGTACATTTAAATTGCTCTAATAAATATTCCTGCAATGCATAGTCTTATGCAGAAGGATCCTTCTTCTTCTTGTTATTATTATTATTTTGCCAGTATATCTGTGAGATAGATTCAAGAAAGTGAGATTGTTGGGTCAAAAGATGAATTTCCTGTAATTTTGCTAGATATTTCCAAATTATTTTCCGTAGCAATTGCTCTGTGTCACCTATTCTCTAAAGATATATGAAAGTGCTTCTTTTTCTACAGTTTTGCTAACATAGTATGTATTCTAATTTTGTACCAAAGTAATAAGTGAAAAAAGCTCTCTTGGTGTAGTTTTAATTTACATATTCTCTTATTATGAGCAAGGGTTGAATGCCTATTCACATAGTTAACCCCATTTGCATTTTTTATTTCTATGAGTTGGCTCTTAACGTCTAAAGCCTATCTTTACAGGGCCATTAGCTCTTTCCTATGTTAGAAGTACTTACTATATTAGAAATATTAATTATTTCTCTGTGGTTTAAGTTGCAAAGTCATTTATCTTAATACTTTGTTTATAGTGTTTTTAACCATTCAAAAGTCTTTTTATTTAATATAATCAGATTTTTGTACTTCTTTTTCCTTTTGCTTCTGGATTTTGAATCTTAGATGGGTAAATTATTCTCAATTTAGGTTATAGAGTAATTCATCCAACCTTGTTCTAGTACTTGTGTGGTTTCACTTTTTATTTTAATTTCTGATCCATTTGAAGCTTATCCTATTGCATGCTGTGACTAATGGATCCAATTTCACTGTTTACTCAATGGCTATCCAGTTATGCCCACATCACTAAAAACAAAACAAAACAAAACAAAATAACAACAATATCCATAAAGTTGCAGTATGCAATGGTTATTTGTGTATATATTGCAGACTATCTATCTTTTTTCTGTGGTTCTGTCTAAACAATGCACCAAAGCCCATATTGTGTTAAACAGGAGGCTTGGAGTATTTTAACATCTACTGGGGTTAGCCTCCGCCTCCGCCTCTCCCTCTTCTTGTTGCTCTTCAGGATTCTTTTGGGTTTTATAGCTCACTGGTGGGTGTGTAACCTAACTAACTAGACAGGTGTTAGACATTTACCTCCTGCCAAATTCTAAGAGTGGAGATACAGAGATGCAGATCAGGTTTGAAGTTCTAAGTCTTTTTGTGTTTAACTTTTAAATTAAATGCCAAAAGATAAATTTGTAAATCAAGAATTCTGATCATTTCTAATTTATCTATTGATCATTGAAGTAGAGAGAATGCTTTCACAAATGTTTTATCTCCTGGAAACTTAACCTGGTATAGAGAAGTAGATCCTCTTTGTTTTAGTTTTCTGTGCTATGAAAACATATCAACAATTTCTTTCTGTTCTTAACACGTTTTTATAGCGATCTAGTATATTTTAACTTGGAATTTATGCCATGATTAACATAAGAATGATTTGTTTTTCAGGTCAAGCTACAAATACACATCTAGGTGTCAGAACCTTGACCTCAAGTCAAATACACCTAAATCATGAAAGTAATCAGCAAACTCTCTAAAAGACAATGACAGACCACATTCCAGAGTGATAATCTGCATAATCTTATTAGTCTTTCTCTAAATAAAAAATCTTTCTGAAAAAACACTGAAAATTAAGAAAATATAAAAAATTAAATTCTTAAAATTTTCAAAAGTGTTGATGTAGACATTATCTCCATCATCTGCAGTGTTGTAACTTATGAGTTACTTATTTTCTAATAACTATTTGGGATATTTATATATCAATTCAACTTAGATTAGTTAGATTAGCATAGATCTGACTTTGCATTATATAGCTATAGGAAAATTAAATCCCATAGCTATGGCAAATCAACTATTTTTTTGGAGTCAAAATAATAATATAAAAATATTAACTGCTTTGCAGTATGGTTGAAGGGTTCTATAATCTCTCCTATTCCCAAAACATTTCCCTTTATTATCTGACATGGGGTAAAATTTTTCAGAAGACATATTTCTTTACATGAGGCTCTAAAGGACTTTGTTAAAATTCAGTTTTTTAAAAAATGGTAAAATTGAAAGATTCATTACATTGAATAATAACACCGGAGCTTGAAAAATCAAGATATCCTATACATATCCCAAGAAAAGCAATTTAAAATCAAACAGTAGAAAAAGGGCTATTATAGCTTACTTCTCAGTAACTAACTCTCTGACATAAATCCCACTGTGTTTACAGATATGAGGCAGCATAAAATTATTAGAAACTTGGGAATCCAGATACTTCTATGAGTCAACTATAAGGTGTCAGTGTATGGTATAGCAAGACGTAGTGCGTGTCTCCTTAGAATAGTACGGTTACAAAATGTAATCATACTCAATAACTTTCATATGTCATTTTGTTATATAGTAACTTATGTATATATTTATATGTGTTTTACATACATGTATGTGTATACGTGGTCTGACAATTAAGTTCGTGAACATGTTACAACGATGTTGCTAACCTTTTTCGACATCAGAGGGATTATTCATTATGAATTTGTACCAACTGGACAGTTAACCAAGTTTACTATTTGGAAGTGCTGAAAAGGCTGCGTGAAAGTTAGATGACCTGGACTTTTCACTAACAATTCATAGCTCTTGCATCACAACAATGCACCAGCTCACACGGCACTGTCTGTGAGGGAGTTTTTAGCCAGGAAACAAATAACTGTATTGGAACACCCTCCCTACTCACCTGATCTAGCCCGCAATGACTTCTTTCTTTACCTGAAGATAAAGGAAATATTGAAAGGAAGACATTTTGATGACATTCAGGACATCAAGGATAATATAAGGACAGCTCTGATGGCCATTCCAGAAAAAGAGTTCCAAAATTGCTTTGAAGGGTGGACTAGGTGCTGGCATCGGTGCATAGCTTCCCAAGGGCAGTACTTCGAAGGTGACCATAGTGATATTCAGCAATGGGGTATGGAGCACTTTTTCTAGGATAAGTTCACAAACTGAATTGTCAGACCTTGTAATTGTCACACCTCATATATAATGTAGGAGTGGTAAATTATAGTACTGTCTGATTTTTTTGTATGAGCCCCTTGCATGTTGGGACTTATCTGTCACGAGGTCAGTGTGGACCACAGCACCTGGAGCACAATAAGGTTTCCAAAGTCTGTCAAATGATATATAAATAAGTAAAGACCAAGCTTTTCTGATGCTTGTATCTAGTTCTGTTCTTACACAAGAGTCCCCTGTGCTTGGAGACAGGCTACAAAGAGATTCTAGAGTTTAGAATTTTAAGAATTCCCACATGGCAGAATTTCTCTTCCATGGAAGCCATTCAGTATGGGGAAAAACATGATTGCTGTCCCACCTTTTGTATTCTTGAAATGTTAAATTGGCTTCTGCCTGGAAAGCTTTACTATATAGGAAAAACGACTGTTGGACTTCAGAATAGAAGCTTACAATATTGTACCTAAATGAAGAGAGTGCTCCGGCTCATTAGCAGGTCGGCATCCGGAGTGGATCTTGAATAACAATGCAGTGGGTTCTCTGCTGGCATGACAAGCTGTGAAGATGGTCTTTGTCTTAGAGTAGCTTGGACTGAACAGATCAGAGTCATAAAGGGTAACTCAGATTCAGCATCAACAGCACTTTAAAGAAATACTTAATTTTTGCATGTTCCCACTGTGAATCATACACTTTTAAAGGCATTCTTTTTATGCACTTGCACAGCCGATGTCATTCAGTCATTTAATATACTTAGTCATTTTCACATTTTCAATTTTTCCCAGGCTCTCTTATTCAGTGTTCAGAATATTACACGTCTTTATTTTTGCAGGCACTTTGCAGTAACTTTCCTTTTGAGCAAGAAGATCAGACATGGACACTTCTTTATGGTTATAGGGTTCATCCTTTCCTGCTAAAATATCCAGAACCACAAGGGAAATAGCTGTAATAGAAAAGAACAACTGAAACTCTTTATAACTTAGACACAAACTGCCCTAGTTTAACAAAAACATTCTGATCAAATGAAATGGATAACATTTTGTTTACATATAAACTACTATTTATAACTACTCAAATTTGACTTACACTTGATCTAACTGTAGCAAAATGAAGTGCCTATATTTTAAACGTTTAGGCATGGTTTACCCACACAAGCTTTTGTCCAAGAGGAGGAAAATAAAGACAATGGAGAAAAGAGAAAAAAAAAGAAAGATGGGGAAAAACAGTGGATAAAAGACTGAATATGATGTCAGACAAAATTAAAATGGGTAAATACAGAAAGTATGTCTGAAACACACAAAATTAAAGAGAAACCCAAGGCAAGTATTTACATAAATATGTACACATGGGAGCCCTGAAAAATGCGTATATCTAAACCATCCCAATAATTGAAGACATTTGAAAAAAACCAAACATATTTCAAGTCTTCACTTTGCAGGGTGTGCAGAGTTCCCTAAAGCACATTAATCAGTTCTCATGTAAAACTTTCCACTTTTTTGGGGTGGGTGGGTGGGGTGGATATAGGAAGGTTATAAACGCGTTTGTTTGGCACTGGCTACTCTAAGATTAGGGAGTGTGGCCGCAAGCCATTGCCAGATTCTAGCAGATTCCCAGATAAAAATGCAGCCCAGACCACATTAGAATTTCTGTCCAGCAGTTCCCACTCATGACCAGAGATGGCGCTGAGTGTACAGGGAACCTCAGGCAAACCTGAATCAGAAATGGGAAAGAGACGACTCAAGTCTGTGAGCATGAATCATTTACCCTCAGCCGCACATCTAAGGTAATGAATCTAGAGGAAAGGAAAGAAAAGCATTAAGAACGAATACAAAGAACTTGCGCTAGGGGAATTGCACATTAGAAAGGAGAAGGAATGCAAATCCTGACAGGTTAATTTGGGGAGAAGCACAAAGCCTGTGAGGCTTCAGGAATATAGATGGAAACACTCCGAGAAGAATTGGGGCATCCATGTAATTCCTTAGGTTAAATCACCCATGAGGGAAGTTTTTCTAATGTTTAATAAGTCTTCATTTGGCAGAAGGACCATGTTTCTATGTTATATTCTAAAGGCGTGCGGGGTAGTTGTACTTTTTCTGTCTTTAACAAATAGGAATCCCAAAGTAATTTGATGTAGTCATAGAGTACTACCCCCAAGGTCTATTTAATACATTTTAAATTTCCTATTGGTTAACAGATATGTGTGTGTGTGTGTGTGTGTGTGTGTGTG
>NW_017731436.1:3719390-3739940 GCF_001890085.2 Hipposideros armiger
GAGAGAGAGAGAGAGATCCATCTTAAGTGAGAAAGGCACAAACTGCTTACTTGTAGCAGCAAGGTGTGAGCTGGTGTGTATATCCCTTCACTTGTATTTGATCAAAACAGAATTGAAGATTCCACAGAAAAGGAGCAAAAGATTTCTCGAAGTGCTTTCCATAAGTATAGCAATCTCTTAAAATTATTTTTTTTGCTTTTGTATTTATTAACCCTGTTGTTTAAAAATTTTAGTAAAAGTAAAAGCAAAACATTTCCCAACCATACCACAAGATTTTATAATAGAAAACAGAAGTGTGCTTCCCGCCTTGCTCATATACCTCCGTCTTCCATCTCTCCTTTATTTCATAACTAGAGCACACACAGCTGTGGTCAAAAAGGACCAAAAGCCCTACCCTCGCTTTTCAAAGTGTGGTCTGTGAGTCACCAGCATCAGCATGGCCTGGGGGCTTGTTCGAAATGGGGAATCTCAGGCCTCAGCCCAGATTTAATGTGTCAGGATCTGCATTTTAACCACATTCCCAAGTGATATGTGTG
Organism: Hipposideros armiger; assembly: GCF_001890085.2. Taxonomy (NCBI): domain Eukaryota; kingdom Metazoa; phylum Chordata; class Mammalia; order Chiroptera; family Hipposideridae; genus Hipposideros; species Hipposideros armiger. The sequence continues at coordinate 3,719,927 of NW_017731436.1, forward strand.
CACATTGAAGTTTGAGAAGCTCTGCTCTAGAGTCTAAAGAGAACCATTGAGGACACTCTTTTTCTTCCATCTTAGGAAGGAAGGGGTTACAGAGATGGTCTCACTGTATCCAACGCCCTACTCTTAGGCTCCATAGAGACAAGACTGGGGATGGGGGGCCAAAGCCAGTCATCATTAGAAACATTGAGAAATAGTGTTCCCAGTGAGAGACTTTCTCCTTCCCAAGGAAGGCAGGGGAGCTCCAAAGGAGTTAATGATAGATGTGAGTGGTGCTGCTAATAAGGGAACACTCGTGGCTCAATCCAAGGCTGGATATTTGTTGATTTGCAGGATCTACACGACAACCCTGGTGCTTCCCTTAGAGTATAAGGCAGTATGCAAGTTCTTGGATGAGCTGGTTGGTGTGTTCCCAGAGTTTAGGAACATAGGTAAAAATAGAGACTGCCCATTTATGGCCTCGCAATTTTTTCATGTGGGAGGTTTCTTGGGCTAGCCTGTGACAACAGTGTGAGAAGGGACTGGGCTGTACTATGGGGAGAAGATGGGACAACCAGCTCCCCACACAGTCTGCCCCAGTTCTCTACTCTCTTGGGAAGCATACAGAACAGGATGTGTGTGCAGCCCCTGTAGCCCCATGAGATGGGACATAGAGATGCCATCACTCCAAGCAACTGAGGTCATGACTCAAATCTATTCTCAAAAGTGGACATGAAGGAGGAGGAAAGGAAGAGCAAAGACTGAAGCTGAGTTTAGTTTGGTGCTTTACATTAGGCTGGACTTTAATTACTAAAAGTGATCAGAAAGTGACAGAATCATCCCAAGATGTAGTCAAGGAATGAGACAGAAGGTTTCCACGCAGGGGTGTTGGAGGCAATGGTAGGGGAAATGCAAAACTACTGACTGTCCACTCTTCCACTTTTTAAAAGAGTTACAAATGTAAATAATAAACACACTCTCTCTCTCTGTGTATATATATATATATATATATATATATATATATATATATATATATATATCTTCATAAGTCATCCTCTTCTGTTTCTTCCATGGAAAGCAAGTTGAGAAAAGTGCAATTTTATTACCAAGTTTCCCCCAAAATAAGACCAGGTCTTATATTAATTTTTGCTCCAACAATCTACATTTATTCATTTATTCATGTACAAAAATCTACATTTATTCTAACAGTCATGTCTGGCTGACGATCTTAACTGGGCTTATGTTTAGTGTAGGGCTTCTATTACGAGCATCCTGAAAAATCATGCTAGGGCTTATTTTCCAGTTAGGTCTTATTTTGGGGGAACATGGCACCCCCCACTTCTCCCAACCCCTTAATTGATTAGGGGGTTATAGTATTGTTCTTACTTGGTGGAGAGTTTTGTAACTTTACTAAAAGTAATGCAATAGTTATTGTTTAGAAAAAGAAAGCATAACTGTCTCTCTACAAACAAATCGAACAAAGTAGTGAATGCCTTTACCCTCGCTCCACATTTTCTCATAACCTCTGCATGTTGGGGTTAATTATTCAGTGAATGCTCTGACCTGATCTAAGAACTCACTTTCTAGTAGCTATGGATTGGGTTCTGTGGCAAACCCCTCGTTCTGCTTGTGGGGAAGGCTGGAAGAACTGGGGAGAGGGGGCTCCCAGGCAGCCTCAGACAACGGTTGACAAGAACTGGAGGACAAAGGCCTGATTCCTTTTCCTTGTCTCTCAGAAGGGACATATCTGATGTATATTCTACACTGTTTCCCAGAAATTTCCAGTGGGGAAACTGAAAATTATTAAAAATAAATCCAATGTGACAGAATATGTCTAACACATTCATTACCACCTGGAAGTTTGATGGACTCTGAGCCTAAAAAGGCATAATAGCTAATTTACATAATGGACAGAGGGCCTTTTCTCTGTTGTGCAAAATGAGATCAGCAGAAATATGAAATAATTTGGGGAAGTTCATAATGATCATGAAATTGTGTTATGAAATACAGTACAATGGAATCATTCCAAGTACAGTCAATTTTTAGAGTCTATTTAGGGACATTCATAGAAATTGTTCTTTCAGCTCATGTTTTTAGCATCTTTTATTTTTCCCCTTCCTTCCTGCCACCTGCCTTTTAAAACATATCATTATGTTTTTATTTTTTTCAAGTTTGAAAGAAGTTCGACAGGAGACATGAAAGGTAAAAGTCTAAGCAGTTTTATTAAAACAATTTTGCCAAAAAGGCAAGAAGGAAGGTTTTGGAAATGCTTATCTAAAATAGCTCTCAGACTGCCTATGAATTTTAATTTTTTAAAATAGGTTTAGTGTTTTAGGTGTGCTACAGATTGGCTGGAAGAGATCACCCACACATACATATACAAATACTCTCGTTACCCCCTCCATCATGAGATTAGATTATGTTCATGATTTAACTCACCAGGAATGCACAAATGTTAATGAAAGTAATGTGACCCTGCAGAAAAGAAGCACATGCATCATCTCATAATAAATCTTTCCTTGGCCTCGGGATCCAAAAAGTATATGCACTTGCTGGTGAAACTGCCAGCAATTTCAGTAGAAGTCCAATTCTTTGTGCAGAGCTTTGATTTGGGGCCATACATTGCTACTCAGGTAGAGTTTGTACAAATAATCTGTGTGCCTCCACTTAGGGCAGGATTTCTCCCCCTCAGAATGACTGCCTTTGGACCAGACAATCCTCTGTTGTGGAGGGCTCTCCTGTGAATGCAGGATGGGTAGCAGCATGCCTGGCCTTTTGCCTCCAGACACTGTCAAATGTACCCTAGGGTATAAACAGCATGCAGCTGAAAACTGACGAATTAAGATGTTTACAAATAGCTGGCTCTCTTGGTTCTTAGTCTATATCCAGCATCATCAAAGTGATGCATCATGAGGGGGGGACAAATGCAGCCAATGCCCAGGAGCTCCTGAGCTGTAGCTGACTACAGCTCCCCTGAAAAACCATCCTGTACCCCCACTCCCCTCACTGCCACAAATAATCAGCCTGGATGTGCTTTACATCATGAATTCTGGGAAATGGACTATTTAGGTGTTTGTTTATAGCATTTATCCACCATGCGTTACACTCCTCTTTGTCTTTTACTCTACCTTTACTTACACTGTATCTTTCCCTTCAGTATTCTTTTGTCTTCTTCCCATATTTTTCTCATTTCCCAGTTTTTTGTTTATTGGGCATGGTGGTATCTGTAAGTGAAAGTAAGATAGTCGTGTCTGAAATACTGCTATTATAATATTAAGTTTAATTACTTGTTGACTAGCAATCATACTATTATGTTTACAATGCTGTCCTGCTTTGTACCATAAAGCCTTTTGCTCGTTTATCTAAATGCAGTATATGTTACTCAGTTATACCCCCCCTGCCATAATTCCTGCTTGTGTTTTACTCACTCCCCTTTTGTTAGTCATTCTTGGTAAATATAGGCACTTTTTACTGAGAAATAACATTGTACCTACCATCAGAAAGATCAATAGATGTGATGGTCATCTGAAGAGCAATAACAACCCATTTCATATTCTCCACTGATAATTGCAATAACAGGTCAAGAATATGAAAGTTTCAAATGAGAAGGATAAACATAGCATGATCTCCTCTGGGAAAAGCAGGGGCAGAGTGCCTCTTACTGAACTAGTGATTTTCTTGGATACACACTTGACTAATAATAACCCTTTACCATTGCAGTTGTGGCTAGCTTAAAAAAAATCATTGAAATTCACTTCTTACCCACTAAAATGGCTATAATAAAAATGGCAGACAGTATCAAACGGTGGCTAAGGATGTGTGGAAACTGGAACCCTCATATTTTGTTGGTGGGACTGTAAAATGTTACAACCACTTTCGAAAACAGCTTAACAGTTTCTTAAAAAGTTAAACACAAACTTATCCTAAAAGCTGACAATTCCACTCCTAGGTAGCTATGCCCCCCAAATATAAACATGTCCACATAAAGACTTTTTAAAAAATAATAGCAGCATTATTCATAATTGCAAGAACTGAAAACAACCCAAAGGGCCATCAGCTGGTGAATAAATAAACGAAATGTGGTATATCCATGCAATGGAATACAACACAGCAATAAAAAGGAATAAACCACTGATTTATGCTACAACATGAGTGAATGTCAAACATTATCCTAAGAAGTTTAATGCAAAAGACTATACATGTTATATGATTTCATTGATAAGTCATGTCCAGCAAAGTCAAATCTATGAAGACAGAAGGCAGATCAGAGGTTTTCTGGGGTTGTGAGTGAGAATGGAGGTTGATTACAAACTGGCACAAGGGGATCTACCTGGGGTGATAGAAATATTGTAAAATTGGATTGTAGCGATGGTATCACAGCTCTGAAAAGTTAAAGATTTTTGAATTGTACAATCAAAATGCTTTACTTGTGCTATGCCCTGGCTCTAATACAGAATCTAAATCTCAAAAACTGATAAACAAGTTACCTGAGCCTGCAGAAAAGCCCACTGGGCACTTACTGTGAAAAGAGCCATGTGACCCTGCAGTCATGCCACCTCCACGTGTTTACGTCCATCCTTCCTAGTTGCTTAGGCTGAGGGATGTCTCAGCCACACGTTTCCTTTTTTATTGCTTACTTCTGAATATGTGGTGGCAAAATATCCTGACCCATTTCGATGTCCTTGCAAAACGTCATTGGTGTAGATAGATTTCTAAAGTTGCTTTTGCAGCCTGTCTAGATGTGAGGTTTTTCAATTTTAATTTATTTTAATTTTTTATTTTTCCCTGAGCAAAATTCTCATGTCCATTTAAAACACTTGCTCATTATTATTTTTTTTAAAGACTCTGCAGCAGCCACTGTTATCCTTTTTGTACAGTTTAATTCCACCTTTTAAACTTTCTCAGTTCTTTTTGCATCCAAGGCTGCCTTCTTTTTTCCTTTTGACTGGCTCTTCCTTGTTTTGGGTATGTCAGAGGTTTAATTATGGCGTCGGTAGAGAACATTACTTTTATTTTATAGGAGAGGAAACTCAGTCTTAAAGAGGAGAAGGAACTTGTCTAATAAAAAATGTTATGAGGTGGCAGAGTCTGTGCTTGAACCTATGCCGGTCTGACTATAACGCTGTGCTAATAATTTCTCTACTATTTATTGCTAATTCTTGCGGCCAAAACTACCAAAATAAAAAGCTGGCTATTAAGTCCAGACTCTTGCATTGGACCAGGGTCTCCTAACGGTAATGTCTGCATTATGTGCACTTCATCAGACTGCTTCACAGGAATAATTTCACTTCACTTCACGTTGTCTTTACACAGCGTTTTCACATCCATTATTTCAACTTGACCTCTGAGATGGGTAAGCCAGGCACTCATTCTACAGATAAGTAGAACCAGGCTAAGAGAAATTTAAGGGACATACCCGAGGTCACAGAGCTGGGAAAACATGCTCTCCAAAAGACGCAGTTTTAAGATGTTTTAGTCACGTGTCATCGTATGTTTTTAAAATTAGACCAGATTTGAATTCCAGACAGAATTTTCATGCATGTTAACACGTGAAAAAAAATCACATTTCAAATTCGCTGTTGACTTACGCCAGGTATATTTTTCTTCCCATTCGTTTTTCCTGTCTTCACTGCAAACAACGGCCTAATAAGGCGAAGATTCTGTCAGAGGGGACGAATATCCATGAGCCTGGGCGGGTAGCCCCTTGGGAGTGGTCACCAGTGAAGCTCTGTTCTGGGGCTGGGCTTCTCCTTATTTCTTGAGTATTGAGTGCAAAGGAGGTCTTCAAAGGAAACGACAAGGACAACATGCACAAATGGGAAGTGGAGGCTGGGTGTTTCACTGGGCAGCACCCCCAGGTAGGCGCCCGGAGTTCCGGTGGGTAAGAGCGTGAAGCCTCTACTGAAACATTCTGCATCCCACCGTAGCTCCATTTGGGCCCCATTTTAAAACAGTAATAAAAATTAAATAGGAATTAATTCCCCAAGAAACCATGAGGATAAAACAAACCTGGTTTAAAACATGCAGTTGTTCCTGTAATCTAATTTATAATCAAATTGCTGAAGCAAAGAAAAGTACTATTAGAGTGTAGACACGTTTAGGCACAGTTTGCACAGCGGTCTTTTGCAGCCTGCAGATCCTTTCTCATGGAGATGGCAGAGTAGCTCTGCCTCCTTCCACGCACATTTCTTGCCAGCTTGACAGATCTTTAACTCCAGGAGAGGATTCTGCCACAGGACAGCAGAGCTGCTTCAATGATGGATTTTCTATTTAGTAGGACTATGCAACTTTTTTCTTTCTTTTAAAATAAATCTCTTCATTCCGTTTTGTACCCATTTGAAACTGTGTGATAATGAATCACCACTGACACCAGTTTGCCTGAGGAAAATGCATTCCTTTTTAACATATTAAATTTATTTAAGGCATGCATTAAATAATGTATATATGTATAATGTTCCTAGATTCTTTATTTGAAGAGACAACTTGTTAGGAACAAGTCCAAACAGCTAAACTTCCATTTCAGAGGACGACCTGCAGTCTGGTCAAAATTCTTACTGTTTTGTTAGGTCTGACAGCTGGTAGCTTCCAATATGAGCAAAGGCTCAGACGGTGACAGTCCCTATTATCAGAGGTGTCCATTGATTTTCGTGGGATGTGTTGTTTTAACTTACCCACCACGCATTTCCTTTTTATCTGGTACCGCGTCCTGATTCCCTTTGGGAAAAGGGCCCCACGCTTTTCCTGTGAGAGGCCTTGTCCAGCATTTCAGTCGAGATGCCAGGGTCCCTCCTGGCCCAGAGCTGGTAAACGTGTGCCTCAGGCAGGCCAATCAAGCTCTTTCCAGGTGGGGAGACACGAGGAGAGGAAGTCGATGGTGAATTATCTGTATGGGGATGTGGGGACAGCCCCTCCCTCTCTGTTCTCACGGCCCCAAACTTAGGCTCTAGTTACTAGCCTTATGGAGCCTAGATTTCCAGATATTGTTACCATTACTAATTGATTATTTGTGTCTCTGATTCATTACCATCTCTCAACAGAATCAAATAGTTCTAGAGTATTTTGAAAGTGGCCCTGTTTCTCAAAAGAGAAGACCCACAGAACTTCTTCAGCTCCCAGCATCCTGTGCTTGTCCTGTGGAACTTGATGGCTGACTCTATGCAGGGGGAGAAAGCCTATTTCAGAACAGGCGCTTGTAGAGGAGCTGCAGCATGGACTTCTATGCACAAATATTCTCTGAAGATGCGAAAGGGGATCTCAGTTTTAAACACAATAAATAGACCAAGAAACAACCAACAGTGAGGCCAATTCTAGAAAGTTTTGGGGAGACTTTTTAACATGTTTAATAGGGAACTGACTGTCATGTTTTATGAACATGTTCTAGGATTTCTTATGTATTCACATATGTTACTTGGCGACACAAATATAAATGTCATAGAAATGTGATTTTAAAATGTTATCAATTTATTCATTTACTTTTGGCTTTTGCTCAATAGATGAATTTGATACATATCAATTAAACATGTAAAGAAAACCAAATATATTGGTTAAATTGTTAAATAATCATGTAATAACAACAAACACAAGAATAATGATAATAATAATATTAATAAAACATTTTCTTACCAACATAGCAATTGGGATATTTAAGAAAACAAAATAGAAATCCCGAAGCTGCAGTAAGTTCACAGCTAAAAGCCAGTGAGATTTGGAACCCTCACCATACATTTAGCACATAAAATGGACATGTAATCATTTGAACAGTATTTATCCTCTTAAGGAAATTAGAATCTGCTGTTGTGGCTCTGTATGTAAAAAAAATTGAGGCATTTGCTTTTGGTTTCTATGGAAACCTGTACTTTGATTACTGATGGATTTCAAGTATATCCTTTCTAGTCCCATTTGTACAATGTTTGGGGGAAAAAAAGGAAGAGTGAGAGAAGACTGCAAAATTATCAGGAGTATTTCCTCACACACTAATATTTTCAGAATCATAGTTATGAGAAATGCTGGAAGAGACACCAAATTAATTTTTAGCTTTAATCAATAAATAGTTATTGAGTGCCTACTAGGCGCCAAGCACTGTCCTAGTGGCATAGCAGTGAATAAAAAAGATAAAATTTAATAAAACATTGTAGGCATAACTTCACTAAAAAACTTTAATAATAATGCTTGAGTTTTGAGTTACGTGAATTTTGTTATTTTCTTACCTCTATTCATGGCATGTCTTAATAAATGGATTCTTGATATAGTTTGTTAAAAAATGTGTCCTTTGTGTGAAGAAGGATTTTAAAAATGTCATTAACCTTTTGTTAAGCAAGCAGAAAATTTGTTTCTGCTTTCACTCTTTGTTCTTTTTCATTGATTTCCAGACAAAGATTTTAGGACAGCAGTGAAGTCTACAGTGTTTTTAAAGCCATATTTACAGTGTGACCTGTGAGCCGGTGATTCTACTAAGGGCTGATACTTTTTAAAATGATGTTCTTATGGTTCATTTACCTAATTTCTAAACAGTATAAGCTATCTGAATACATAAGACAAACAAAGATCAATATTTCCACAGGAACTTGTACGACTAGCATAAAATAACTGAAATTACAACTTGCTAGTCATATATAAAATATGTGGTTATCATAAATTTAAATCCAAATACTATTTTTAAGTTAGTTGATAAAATACAATAATGACTTTTTTACTGATAATTTTCAATTTGGTTTTAAATTATATCTATATATCTATATCTATATCTATCATCTATCTATCTATCTATATATATATCTTATTATATAATCTTTAATTCATATGTGTTCATTAAATCTCAGTTCAATTGACACTTTCTTGGGAAGTATTCCATAACCTCAATGACTAGGCTAAATGTCCTTTTAGCTGCATGATGTGACTATCATTTGTGGCAGTTTTACATTAATTTGTAAGCTTTATGTGTCTGTTTTCTGCATCATAGTGAATGAATGAGTGAGTGAATGAATGACCAGCCTTTTGGCTGAAAGCAATAATCTCTCCCTTCCCTCACCCATGCTTATTCAATAAGGGTTATGATGATATTACAGTGTTTCTTCTACTCCACTCTACTCACTTATCCATTCTATAGCTGAAAACTTCACTCATGAGCTTTCAGAGAGCAAGACAATGTCAGCAATTATCTTAGGTGCATATTGGAAAGAGTTCTTATCTAAAACACAGGCTCCATTGCAGTGAAATGCTTTAATATATCATTTTCCCTAGTAGTCTCTGAGATTTTTGAGTACAGACTTACTAAGTTTCTGTGTTCTGACCTCTCCTCCCAACAGCGATTCACTAGTGTCTGTCTCCCATCCTTGGGCCTCCCTACTCTCTGAGACACAGCAATATTGAAATTAGGTCAGTTAATAACCCTGCGATGGCCTACAAGTGTTCAAGTAAAAGAAAGAGTTCATGCCTACTCCTTGTGAAGATGCTGTGAAGATTTTTGAAATGACAACAAAGAATTTAGACTATTATATAAACTTAGTTGATAAAGCAGTGAATGGGCTTGTGAGGATTGACTCCAATTTTGAAAGAAGTTCTCCTGTGGGTAAAATGCTATCATACAGCATCACATGCTACAGAGAAACGATTTGTGAAAGGAAGAATCAATCAAACTTAATTGTTGCCTTATTTTAAGAGATTTCCACAGCCACTCCAACCTTCAGTCACCATGACGGTGATCAGTCAGCAGCCATCAACATTCAGCCAAGACCTTCCACCAGCAAAAAGATTATGACTTGCTATAGACTCAGATGATGGTTAGTGATTTTTGGCAATAAAGAATCTATTAATTATGGTATGTACATTATTTTTTAGACATAATTCTATTGAACACTTCACAGACTAGAACGTACTGTAAACATAAATTTTATATGCACTGGGAAACCAAAATATTTGTGTGACTCACTTTATTGTGATATTTGTTTTATTGGGATGATCTGGATCCAAACCCACAATGCACCTGAAGTATGTCTGTACGTGTGTATATCATTCTCCCGGATATTTGTGGATATTGGTAGGTTGAATAAAAGTTTATATTTTTTGCATGTTACCTGCATAGGGTATTAATGGCAGGTTATGCAATCATACGTACTTCAGGAATCCTAACTCCATTGACTATTCTATAAGTGGAAGTAAATACTACTTTAAATGATTGTAGGTTATAAAAAGGAACTGAGTTGAAGTATTTCTGCAAAAATGCAGGCAGCAAGTTAAAATATATATTTAACCAGATATACTTCAGTAAGTTGTCATAAATAGCTCTAAAAATGTAGTTTTAGAAAGTAGTAAAACCTTTTACATATGTGTTAACTGACAAGAAGTGTGCCTGTAATTATATGATCAGTAAAAAAAAATTACATCTTCGGCTAATTCAACAAGAGATAAAGGAAATATAACATCCAGGAGCAGGTCAGTAGGAAGTATTTTGTGGAGTCCGGAGTTGGAGAAGGCATATGAGGCTCTGGATTGAAAAACTAGAAAAAGCAGGAAGAAAAAGAGTCAAAAGAAGACTGGAGACGCTGAAGTGAAAAATACAGAAACATTCAAATGGCCAGGTTGCAACTGGTCCAGCGATAGTGAAAGATTCGAAGCAGAAAATGATAGACTTCTGAAGGAGACCTGTAGTAGAAGGCTCAGTTGGGAATGGAGTGATATCACATGGTTAGACAGAAGCATTCAAATGATGAGGCAAAAAATAATCTGTTCTTCTCTGATAGGTGCGTTCCAAATTGCTTTAGAAACTATGCACCTGTACCTGCCACGCGTATGTACAGTGTACCCTCATTTATCCTCATCATCTTTTGTAAAGTGGCTTCAGTTTCGAAAATTGTGCAACTGCTCTAAACGTGGAGATTTATGTGTGGAGAAAATAGGTGGATGATCTGTTCCTAAAATATCAGGGCTGAGCCATGCTCCCTCCAAGTTTGGCAACAAAAACAGAGGGTTTGTTAACCTGCCATGACTTTCTGTGGGGAGAGTTCAAAAGGAAACAAGAATTCTTTACCTGCAAACTCAATCACATCTTAAAGAAGGCCCAGAAGACCACCCACAAGTATAAAAGCAGGGTGCCAAATGAAATCCTGACAAAGTGTATCGACATACAGTGGTGTAACAATGGTCAGAGGCTGCAGTGTTGGCTAGGGGCTAACTGGTTTTACATCTAAAGCATGTTGGGCAAAGTTCCACGCTTCCTAGGCCTCACTCTCCCCAACTGTAAATTGGGGATAAGGATACCTCTTGTTAGGGTAAAATGAAGTTAGAGATCAGGTGCACACTGTTCCTAACACAGAGTATGGGCTTAAAATTTAAAGTCGTTTTTGAGTAGTAGTCGGAAAGTAGAGACTTCAGAACTCATGAGTCCGGGAAATATTTAATTTAGCACATGATATTAAAAGAAATCTGTCATTTCCTGCAGATTTCAATGGGAAAAAAATCTTTTTTTATTTTTATATTTATTTATTTAGAATTATTATGAGTTTATTTGAGCCAACTGATGACATGGACTGAGAAGCAAAATCTGAAATGCCCCCTAAATTCCTAAAGTTTTCCTTTTTTTTCATTCATAATAGTTGTAGTCATTTACTCTTCCTTTCCATGATTAGATTTCATTATGTGATTAAAAAAATATTTCTGAACATCATTTCTGGTCCTGCCATTGATTTACTGCATGAACTACAGACAGTCACTTAAAATTTATATATTTTTCCCCCTCATAGAATAATGGGTCAAACTAATTGATCACTAAAATTCCTTCCATCTGAAACATTCTGTTCACCTGTTATTTTCTCCCCCTCACTTTTTCTCATTTTTAAGAAAAATAACATAGGTATCTGAGGCAAACATACACTATTTTCTCTCTGATTGATTCCCCTTAAAATCAAACTGATGGATTGTTTAAAAATTGTCAGCATGCATTTTATTTCTCTTTAGATCTGAGCTACTTTCTCATGCCTTTGGGCAATCAACTGGAGATTATTTTAATGGCTGACTGAATGGTAGTAAACTTACCAGTGGTTCCCGGAGTAAATGATTTCCATTCCTATGACTTTAAGATATGTGCCCATGTAGGAGACGGCTAACTCTGTGGAGTCTGAACATCAATGAGGTAAATGAATTCTTTTGTGGAATGTTTTAATAAAAAAGCAATTCAGGAAGCCCATAACTTCAAGGCACAAAATGATTAATGAAGGACAGAGTCCTGGGAAAATCCCAGAGAGTCATCTTAGAAAATATTATACTCTCTGGGTAACTTTTTCTCCAAATGCCCAGGACTTACATATTTGATCCTTTTTATTTATGGCATAAGACATCTAAATACACTGATACTGAAATTCCTGGAGAGGTTATAAAAAAAGAGCAAGGCTGATTTGTTCAAGGAAGTGCAGGTATAATGACTAAAATTGGATGTTAAGTTGACTAGATAGCAACATATGTACATATGGATTTCTCACCTGATGGTTGACCCTGTAACAAAGCACAACAATGTGCCACCTTAGGAAGGCAAAGCAGTCAGGTTATTGGTTGGAAGTGGCTCGGCCATTTGTTAAGAAAGTTTCTTTGTCTCTCTGAACCTCAGTTTTCTGATGTGCCTCATGGGTCTGATGTGTGTGAAGCACAAAATGACAGAACATTTGACACAGAGCCTTGAAAACAATCAGTATCAGACTGCCAGCAGTCTTGTCCTACCTTCTCTGAGTGTAAGTACCAGGGTGGCCACAGAGGCCATCCTGTTTCTTAAATGCCCAGCCCTGGCCCTGTACACAGTCTGCCTAGAAGCCAACTGTGAGGTGATAGTAACTGTGAGGTGACAATAACAAACCAAGGAACCACCTTGCCTTGTCACTTCGTCCAACTTCTAAAAATGTTTTTAAAGTCTTCAAAATAAAGTGGATGTGATGAGGAACAATATTTGCTTTCATGTAAACATTCGTCATTTTTTAAAGACAATTTTGTGTTGCTGCTTACATGGGGTCCTCTCTCCCCACTCAGGCCCCTTTTCTCCTTCCTCCTCTTTCTTTCTTCAGTCTTCAACTCCTGTTGTGCTTGTAAACCAGGGGTCTTAATAAGAATTATTACAGTTACTGTTTAAATCCTTTTTATTTATACTACATTATTTTACTTATAGACCTTTTATTGACTAATTCATGACATTAAGAAAACCTTATTGAAGAGGGTTTCTTTTCTCCATTGTATGTTTTTGGCTCCTCTGTAAAAAATTATCTATCCATATATATGTGGGTTTATTTCTGGGTTCTCAATTCTGTTCCACTGGTCTCTGTGTCTGTTTTCTTGCCAATACCATGCTGTTTTGATTATTGTCACTTTATACTATAATTTGAAGTCAGGGAATGTGATACCTCCAACCTTGTTCTTTTTTTCTCAGAATTGCTTTGGCTATTCAGGGCCTTTTGTGGTTCTATACGAATCTGATGATGTTTTGCCTTATTTCTTTTCTTCCTAGTCATTTTTTAAATTAATGTATTTCTCAGAATTGAAATAAAGTGTATTTATACACATCCCACCTGTCTTTTACTCATCTGACCTTGGAACAATGGAATCATGTTCATTTTGATATCAATACACTTGGTTTCATTAACTTATTATATAGATGTCACAGGAAATACAAGGCTACCAAAGTCAAAAATTATCAAGAGAATATTCAACTTTGGCCATATTATATACACACATTTTAATATGATGCACTAAAGCTTGGAAGTAATCAAGATGTATTTTAGTAGGTGAACAGACAAATAAAAGTGGTACATCCAGACAATGGGATATTTTTCAGCACTGAAAATAAGTGTGCTATGAAGCCATGAAAAGACATCAGGAGCCTTATATGCATACTACTAAGCAAAAAAAGCAAATCTGTATGAGTCCACCATATAAATATATTTGGTGTACTTTCTCAATATCCATATGCTACCACCAAGTATTCAATACTACCCCAGATTCAAAACAGTATCCTAACTTCTCTTTATTCTGGAGGGTGACCAACAAAGAATTTCAATTGACAAGAGTAGGCAGCAGGTCTCAAAATGAAAATGAAAGTAATTCAGATGGTTCTATCACTTCTCCATCCTCAAACCATCCATGCCACGGTATCTTACTTCTTTCTAATGTTCTGCTTTAGGAGGGAGAAGAAACACTGGGGAAAGTATCTTTTTTGGTTTTTTAACTATCTTAGAAGAAGTGAAATTTGTTAAAACGTTTCTGTCAAGTCAAGTCTATGTCTGTGAAAATAGGATCAGGATTGAAAAAGCAACTTGCAATCTAAATGTCCTTGATTCTGTTTTATGGAACCAGGTAAAATTTGGCAGAATCAATTTTAGTAAGATAATCATATAAAAGCTCTTCAATGTTTGGTATTTATTTTTTATTAAAATTGTCAGAGCACATAAAATTAAGAAAACAGACTGGAGGCTGAGATTTTTAGAAAGCCAACATTGTTTGGTGTTTGAGAGCATCACATATTCAAGTACGATCCATCATCCTGAAAGTTATTTAATTAAATATAGAAACAGTACAGGCAATTCAAAAGGATTTTAAGTTCTGGCAATTCCATTTTATAGCAAACACCACAGAATGGCATTTATTTAAGGCAGGCAGTTGCTGCCAACATGAGTTCATACTTTGACTGATAATTGCTCAAGTTGTCTGCTTCCAGAATGCAATCATTCCCCAGGCAGCTAAGAGTAGGCTGGCCTGAGGAAAAGAAGTTTTATAGAAACTGTAGTTTATTTTGCTATTTCCAACACAGTGAGTACTTCCACCTAATCAGGCCTGACCCCCGTGTCCCAGTAGCCTCTGGAGCCTATAGTCTTTGTCACATGTCTGTCATCAGTGTATGTAAAAAGCAAGAGCACCCTCTAAGTCATAATATGCTGCCAAAGTGCTTTATTGCCAATAACTTATTCACTTCTCCAAGTTTTTAGTTGTTGACATTTTAAAGTCAAGTTTGCTCCTCTGTACACCTGGGCCCCACTATAGAGAGACAAGTTTCCTAAAAGATGTGATAAGAGCAAACAATTGTTTAGCACTTTGAGAGTTACAAAGATTTCTGGTATACGAGATTGCGTTTGACACTCACTGGAACTCTTCAAAATGGACGTGATTATTCCTCATTTTACGCTGGCCCAGTGCTGAGAGCTTTACTTACTCTTTTGTTTTCTTATTGTTGCTGTAACAAATTACCACAAATTTAGGGGCTTAAAACAACAAAAGAACGTTATTGTACCATTCTGGAGATCAGAAGTCCTAGAACCAAGGTATTGGTGGGGCGGAGCTCCCTCTGAAGGCTCTGGGGAGAAGCCATTTTCTGGCCTTGTCTGGCTTCCAGAGGCCACCTGGGCCCCTTGACTCATGGCTCTGCATCGTTTCGAGCGTCAGCTGCATATAGCATCTTCTAATCTCTCTCTGTTTCCATTGTCAGCGGCTTTTTTTTTTTCTCTGACTCTGCTGCTTTCCTCTTCGTGACTACCTGGTGTTAGACCATCTGTGTTTGCTAATTGTAGCTTCTTGAAGTTAGGCTCCTCCTCTCTCACAGGAAATGGGAGATAGGGGTACTGTCTTTTTTCATAATTACACTTCAAAAGGATGGCTCCCAAATCCTTGGGAAATACATTTCTGGGTGTAAAACCGGCAGGAATCTGGCAAAAGATTTACTACATGTCAAACAGGCAGAGAAAGGATTTACAGTAGAAAGTTGTCTAAAGGACATTTTCTAAGAACAGGAAGTCAGGGTTCTATAGCCAGGAAGAAGTTTGTGTAAAGTTTAATCAAGCTGAAAGGATGCTCAAAAGTTTTGGTCACTAAGCATTGAGTTTGTATATATTATCTTGTTTAAATTTAATAAAAAATGTATGTCAGGCAGGTTTTCTGTTAATCTTTGCTTTAAGGTTAAGATGCTGAGGCACTATGAATCAAATACGTTGCCTGAGATCACGAAGCTTTTAAGTGGCACAAAAGAGAGAGGGACTTGGACTGTGTGACATTGAAGGTGTGGCTAACTCACTGTATAATATGACTTTAGAACAGCCCATTAGAATGTACAACTACATATTTCAACTCTATACCAACACTATGAGATTGTCACTATTTTACATAAAGGGAATCTCACACTCACAGAGGGGCATGACCAAAATGAACCATATTTGGTAGGGGAATGTTGAATCTTGGTATTGTGCCCAAGTTGTTTTACTGAAGTGTTCATTTCACTAAATACTTCTGACTTCTCAGCGAGTAATTGGGCCCTATAAACAATGGTTAGAGTTAATGCTTTTTCAAAAGAATTTTGTATTTTTGCTTAGTGAAGAGAAGGCTAGAGGCAGTTTTTTTTTAATTGTTGTTTGTTTTCTCTGAAGGAAGTATTTTAAGCTTTCAAAAATTTATTAAAAATAATAAAACTGAAAACCCATGTACTCACCAATAATAAGCTTGTCAAATCTTATTGTTTTTTGACAGTTTCCTTTAGAAAATTTTGTTTCTTTTCTTCTTATTTATTTTTTTAAATATGAACTTGGAACTCATTCTGATTTTTGAATATGAGGGTTCATGTTTTAATCAATTCATGAGAAATTTCACAATCTATTTTCAATTGGGAAGTTTCAATTAACTCAGGGAAATTGATAGTTTGTGGAGGTCTTAATCCTTATTACCCACATGCCTGAGGAAGCCTCATCTATTTTTCTTAAACAGGTAGGAGAGACCATCTCAGTGCTGACTTCCTAAGACCAACAGCGTGCTCCCACTTCTGCCAATTCTATGTATGTTTTTGGTCCCTGGAGCTGTTTCTAATTCTTTTTTTACAATTTAGTTTGAACTAAAATTATTTTTGTTATATATTTTTAAAAAACTTTTAACTTCTTTTTCCTAATTGCAGGAGCATTTTCAGACGTTTGAGATCTTCATATTCTCGTATGTGTTTCCAGAACACTACTACCTGTTGATGTACTGCTTTCAATGACTAAGACTTTTATGGCCATAAATATGTACCTTATAACAAACATTAACGCACTCTGAGTACATACAAATATTTAGACCTACTTGAAAGCTTCAGTTTAAAAAGTGTTGAATGTGGATTTTTATGTACTTTTATCTGCATTTTATCTGTAGACTGTTTAATGCAGTTGAGTCATTTCATAAAAATACATTCTTGGAGGGCTGGCCGAGTGGCTCAGTTGGTTAAGAGCTCGCTCAAGAGTTTGAGCTCTGAGCAACAGCGGTTCGATTCCTGGCCTGAGCTGAGCTGCCACTGAGCTGCCAACAGGTGGCAGGATGGCTCAGCTAAAAAAAAAAATACATTCTTGGTTTCCCATCTGAAAGTTGTAGTATGCGTGTTAGCCTAGATTCTTTCTTAGCACAGACTCTTGCATTTCACAGAGCTGTACGGAAATGCAGAACCACTTGTAGAAAGAAGAAAGGCTCATGGATGATATGGAGACTGAACATAAGCTACATATTATAGTTGATTCTATAGTCTTCAAGTGTAGTGTGGATTTGGAGGAAAGAAACTGGCTTTGTCAGCCCACATGAACAAAACTTATCAAAAAGGCCCCACCCTGCTCGCAAACAATTTTTCCACAAAATTTTACAAAATTGTCATTCATCAAATATTTTTTTTAACCTCTGAATCATTTGCTCTGAGTGAATCAGTAGCTAATGAATGAGGTTTTTTTTTGTGGGTTTGTAAATACTGATTCAACTTAAATTCTTTTCATCCGTAATTTCCCCTAATTCCTTTTTCTCTAATTTTATTATATATGAATGCTTCCCTGTTCCTAACTTTTTTGGGTTCTGACTACCCATTTTGATGTGTGGAAGGGCCTAGGGAGGGGCCTTCCCACACAACACAAAGCAATACTCAGACACCACCTGCGAGTCCGACAATTCAACTCAGTTGTGACACTATTTACCTGGACATTGCATCAGGTTAAGGGCTCAGTCCTACAAGACTGCCTTCCTCCCCTTCAGATGCCGGTCACAAGCCCAGGTTGTTATCTGTACTTCTGACCAGCAGCCTATAGATCAGAGGTTCCTACCACCTACTACTTGGTTTGATTAATTTGGTAGAGCAGCTCACAGAACTCAGGGCAATATTTTACTTATTAGATTATTGGTTTATTATAAAAAGATATAACTCAGGAACAGCCAGGCAGAAGATGCTTAGGGCAAGGCACCAGCAGAGAGACAGCAGGGCTTCCATGCCCTTTGGGTGTATCACTCTCCCAGCGCATCGCCAGTCTGGAAGCTCTCTAAACCCTGTCCTCTTGGGTTTTATGGAGGCTTCCTTACTTAGGCATGATTGTTTAAATCATAGGCCTTTGGCGGCTGGTTCAACCTGCAGGTCCTCTCTGCTTTCCAGAGGTGGGGGTGTGTGGCTGCAAGTTCCAACCCTCTAATCGTGTGGTTGGTTCCCCTGGAAACCAGCCCTCAAATGAGGAGTCCAAAAGTCATATATCTTTGTCACTCTCAACACTTAGGATATTTCAAGGGTTTTGGAAGTTATGTGTCAGGAACTGGGCCCAAGACCTATTAAAGGTCCAAAAGTTCGTGTGGCTTGAAACTTCAAAAAGCCAAACCTCAAAATGTCAGAGTTCGGAGTAAGGAAAGGTTTCTTGATCTAGAAGGTGTCAAATCAAGAAGATAGGGGCATTAGCAGTTCCTCAAATCCATCTTAAGAAAGTACCTAGTTCCGGCTTCTTTTATGTCAGGGGAAGGGAAAATGGGAGGGGCAAGAGGTGATTGACAACCACAGACATCTGGGCAGCAGGGGAAGACCAAGGAAGACAGTGAAATCTCTAATTCTCTCTGTCCCTGGTCCAGTCCCTTGATCCCAGCTGACCTGAGTCCTGTCTTGAGGCTCCTGGAAATCTTTGATAAACAATCATTATTTTTGTTTATATTTCCCCCACCTCCTCGGGACAGGCAACTTCCAGCAAGGGGCTAGTCTTTTAAAAACTCAAACTGCAAGCAAAATTCCTCTAATGGTTAGCATGTCTGTAGCAGAAGCTAACAGTCTGAAGGCCAAGGGAACAATGTGAACTCGAATAAGATGGGGCCAGAGAGAGTAGGCTTTTCATCCTGTTATAACCCAAATGTATATTTTCCTTATAAATCGCAATATTACACTAAGTAATACAAGGCCCAGTCTAATGGATTCTCTTATTATCATTTTACTTTAACACAATCAATAAATTTCATGTATATTTGAATATTTAAAGTGTTTTTTAAAAATTAAAATGTTTTCAAAACATAAGGACTATTTAATGTTAAGATATGATATTTTCCCAGACGCTTTTAAAAATTATTTTAATGGTTACTCATATTCATTTTAAACAATATAACAATAGAGATAAGTATATAAAGAAATCATCCCAAATCACATTGTCCGGAGATAACATTTTAAGCACTTTTTAAGTATAAATACTTTGTCTTTTGTGAGACTGTGTGCACACATCCTACCCTCCACCCCGCATACATTCACACACACACAAATTTTAATCCTTTTAAATGAAATATTTTACACATAGAGATGGTTATATAAACAATATGTAAGAAATGTAAGGGTGTACAAAGATAATAAAACATTCACTCATGGATCAACCATCTCATCTAAAAAATAAAACTTATTAACATTGTTGAAGTCCCCTGTGCGTACCTTCCCAGTCTTATTTCTGTTTCTTCCCCAGGGTTAAGAACTGTTAAGAATTTGTGATTATTATTCTCTTGGAGTGGATTCTTAAGCAGTATTTTGTCTAGTACATGTGGCTAAAGTTAATTTATTCTCCATGCCCTTGCATACCATTTTATGACTGTTCCATAGTTTACCCATTGTCCTTGTTTCCTTTTTGGTTCCCTTTGTGAGACAGTGTTTTGTTTTGTTTTTCTTACCTTGCCCTTTCAGTGACTATGCAACTCTATCCAGAACCTGGTTTCATAGGGATTCTCAGGCTCAGCTGATTACATCGCACAAACTCAAAACCAGATGATCATTTCCGCACTGGTCATAAGCATT